>NC_136620.1:5356237-5643737 GCF_933228915.1 Telmatherina bonti
TATATATATATATATATATATATATATATATATATACACATATATATACATATATATATATATATACATATACATATATACATATACATATATATACATATACATATACATATATACATATATATATACATATACATATATACATATATATATACATATACATATATACATATACATATATACATATATACATATACATATATATATACATATATACATATACATATATATATACATATATACATATACATATATATATACATATATACATATACATATATATATACATATATACATATACATATATATATACATATATACATATACATATATATATATATATATATATATATATATATATGTATATATATATATATATACACATATATTGTACACACACTGCTAAAAAAATAAAGGGAACACTACAGTAACACATTGTAGATCTGAATAAATGAAATATTTTTATTAAATACACAAAAATGATCAATGAAAATCAAACGTATCAACCCATGGAGGTCTGGATTTGGAGTTCTACTCCAAATGAAAGTGGAAAAACACACTACAGGCTGATCCAACTTTGATGTAATGTCCTTTAAACAAGTCAGAATGAGGCTCAGTAGTGTGTGTGGCCTCCGCGTGCCTGTATGACCTCCCTACACACCTGGGCATGCTCCTGATGAGGCGGCGGATGTTCTCCTGAGGGATGTCCTCCCAGACCTGGACTAAAGCATCCGCCAACTCCTGGACAGTCTGTGGTGCAACTTGGCGTTGGTGGATGGAGACATGATGTCCCAGATGTGCTCAGCTGGATCCAGGTCTGGGGAACGGGCGGGCCGGTCCATAACATCAATGCCTTGGTGTTGCAGGAACTGCTGACACACTCCAGCCACATGAGGTCTAGCATTGTCTTGCATTAGGAGGAACCCAGGGCCAACCGCACCAGCATATGGTCCCACAAGGGGTCTGAGGATCTCATCTCGGTACCTAATGGCAGTCAGGCTACCTCTGGCGAGCACATGGAGGGCTGTGCGGCCCTCCAAAGAAATGCCCCCCCCACACCATTACTGACCCACTGCCAAACCGGTCCTGCTGGAGGATGTTGCAGGCAGCAGAACGTTCTCCACGGCGTCTCCAGACTCTGTCACGTCTGTCCCATGTGCTCAGTGTGAACCTGCTTCCATCTGTGAAGAGCTCAGGGCGCCAGTGGAGAATTTACCAATCTTGGTGTTCTCTGGCAAACGCCAAACGTCCTGCATGGTGTTGGGCTGGAAGCACAACCCCCACCTGTGGACATCAGGCCCTCATACCACCCTCATGGAGTCTGTTTCTGACTGTTGGAGCAGACACATGCACATCTGTGTCCTGCTGGAGCTCATTCTGCAGGGCTCTGGCAGTGCTCCTCCTGTTCCTCCTTGCACAAAGAAGGAGGTAGCGGTCCTGCTGCTGGGTTGTTGTCCTCCCACGGCCTCCTCCACGTCTCCTGATGTACTGGCCTGTCTCCTGGTAGCGCCTCCATGCTCTGGACACTACGCTGACAGACACAGCAAACCTTCTTGCCACAGCTGGCATTGATGTGCCATCCTGGATGAGCTGCACTACCTGAGCCACTTGTGTGGGTTGTAGACTCCGTCTCATGCTACCACTAGAGTGAAAGCACCGCCAGCATTCAGACCAAAACATCAGCCAGAAAGCATCGGAACTGAGAAGTGGTCTGTGGTCTCCACCTGCAGAACCACTCCTTTATTGGGTTTGTCTTGCCAGTTGCCTATAATTTCCACCTGTTGTCTGTTCCATTTGCACAACAGCATGTGGAACTGATTGTTAATCAGTGTTGCTTCCTAAGTGGACAGTTCCATTTCACAGAAGTCTGGTTGACTTGGAGTTACATCGTGTTGTTTAGGTGTTTGAGCAGTGTAAGCAGTGTATACTATATATATATATATATATATGTATGTATATATATATATATATATATGTATATGTATAATATAAGGTGTGGAACCAGACATCATAAGGAAGGTTGGAACCAGGCCTTAGCTCCTCTCTGGCCTGTACATTTGACATGCTGCAGGAAGAAAGCCGCCTCCCCTCGCTGTGGTCTGCACACGTCAACCCTCATGTTAGTTTACTTTCATTTGCTAATGAATCAGCGTCTGCTGAGCGAGAAGCAGAGCAAACCTCTGAGTTTATTCAGAGAAAAAAGGCTGAATGTAAGCAGGATCCAGCTGGGAACACTTGTAAAGTTGTTCTAATCCTCCTCTGACCTGTAAACAGGAAAATACAGAACATAAAGCATCAGCTCACATCCACAAATAATACACTGCTGTTGTCCTTGTAAGGTCATACAGAAAGTTTCTGCCTGGAAGTAAGTTCTGCATCAGGACCAGTGATGCCTTCACGTGCTCTTATCACCGCCAGGATTTTCTACATTTCCCTTGGAGTGTTGACTTCACTGTTTATCTGAATATTTCAGGTGTTAAAATGACACATTTACGGGAGATATTCACAATTTTACCTTCTAATATCAACCACTGTTTGTTCCATGACTGTCCCTCAACCATCATCATGTCGTCATGTCCCGCTGGACTGGAGGCAGGAAACGGGCTGGAGGAGAACTGCCGCAGCGCTTTGTTTTGCTTTGCGTGAAGCGCAGCGGCTCTGCGGGATGTTTGCTTGTTCTCACTGTGTGAGCAGCTCGCGCGCAGGCTGGACGTGATATTTCAAACAGCACATCAGAGAGTTTATGTATTGGGTGCCCGGAAATTTTTCCAAATAAACACAGCTTGATTCGACCTGGGTGGGCAGACTTATCAAGCAACTAATTCTGTAAACAGATGGGGAATAAGCAGCCGCCTCATTGGTCGCTGGGCGGAGGAGGGAGCGCGAGGGAATGAAATTTTAATTAATGTGGGTGGGCTGGGAACCTCGCCGACTGTTTATCATAGACAATTTATTTCCCAGCGCAAAGTCAACACAACGCAGCAAGCCTACAACAATTATTAACATTTTTCTGAAGCCCTCATGAGTCCGGAGACTCAGTCAGAGGAGGAGAGGCGCTCCAGGACCAGGACCAGGACCAGCTTTCCCCGCGACGCCTTCCCGCTGCCATGGCTCTGTTCCACAGCGGACTGCCACCCCTCGGAGTGTCCCCCACGGCTCTGGGCCTCTCCGGGCCTCCGTTCATCTACCTGTGTGGGGGGGACGGCGGAGGGCTCGTGCCCCGCGCGCTGAGCTTCGTGCCGGGCCGCCAGGAGCCCCCCCAGAAGCCGCCCTACAGTTACATCGCGCTCATCGCCATGGCCATCAAGAGCGCGCCGGGGCAGCGCGCGACGCTGAGCGGGATCTACCAGTTCATCATGGACCGGTTCCCGTTTTACCACGACAATAAGCAGGGCTGGCAGAACTCGATCCGGCACAACCTGTCCCTGAACGACTGCTTCATCAAGGTGCCCAGAGAGAAGGGCCGGCCCGGCAAGGGCAGCTACTGGACGCTGGACACCAGGTGTCTGGACATGTTTGAAAACGGAAATTACCGCCGGAGAAAGAGGAAGGCCAAGACCCAGCACGAGGTTCTGGACTCTAAAGCCTCTGGACACAAGCGCGCCAAGGTCCCGGGGCCCTCTGGGGACCCTCCTATTGACTCAAGAACTACCCAGAATCCAACTAGAGATGACGCAGAGGCGAAGCACGTGCCACCAGACTCCAAACCAGTTCTGGTCGAGTTAAACCCCGCGGAGCAGCAGCAGAACCCCCTCCCTAAGAGAACCAAAGCCTCTCCAAGCCAAGATCCCCGCGTGGGCGCGACGAGGAGGCAGGACGACTCCCAGCCGGAGCCCCAGTCCGCTCAGGTCTGGCCGGGTGGCGCGCTGCTCCACCAGGAGCCGGAGGAGAGGAGGCCGGAGCGGGCCCCCCTCTGCGCCGTGAGCGGCGCTGAAAACACAAACATGGCCGCACTCAGACCGGAAGGGCCCAAAGGAAACGTTCCCAGGAACGCCAGACCCAAAGGCTTCACCATAGAGAGCATCTTGTCTAAAAGCGAGGAAGAAACGCGCCGCAGCATCCAGGATGAGTCCGCGGCCAGTCCGGCTCTCAGCTCCGCTTTGCTGCTCGGGTCTCGGCAGCACCAGCTCTACCAGGTGGGGTTCCCGCTTTGCTCCTACCTGTCCCTCACCTGTCCGACACGGTGCTGCACTTCTAGCCAGTTTACCTGCGGAGACAATGCGGGAACTTTACGCACTGATGCGTGAAAGATTTCTGTTCTGAGTTACTGCAAAACGCCTCATCAGTATGTTCCCACCACCACCATGACCATCATCATCATCATCATCAGATGACAGGTGGCGTTCAGGGTCATATTTCATTGCAACTTGTTGTGTTTCCAACCTGCCTGTGACGTGTGAATGTTGATGAAAACTCGCTTGTATCCCCGGACTGTTTGGTTCTTTATAGTAAATATGTTTGTAATTTAATAAAGAATCCTGAATTTCCGACTGGGCCTGAAGTAGCCGAACAGTGAGGAGTTAGTTTTATACTACATGTAACCAGACATATGATAAAGCCCAGAGCGCTTTGTATTTCACTGCTTTCATTTAGTTTCTACATAAAGTTTAGTTTGTCTAACAAAACTATGTTGGTGTGGTTTATTGTTTATGTTTTGTGGATGCTGTGTTGAATTTCTGTTAAAGAAGAAGGTCCATGATGAAAAACCAGAGTTCTTCGGGATGCTCCAAATGTTTGCACATGTATTCAAATCAGTCAACAAAACTCCTGAAAAACTTCCAGAATGAATCTTCCTCTTACTTTTACTCTGAGTTCGTGTAGACGTGAGAAAATGTTTCCAGCAGACGTTACAGACTGAAAAGGTCTGTGCATGACATTTATGTGTCAGACTTCTGTAGCTAACTCTTTAGATATGAAATATCCAGTAAACAGACCAACTGGGTTGCATCTTCATCAACATGAAACAAGTTCATCATGTGACTGATTTTAAAACAAAGTCTCAAAAACCACATTCTACACAAAATCTGAACAATTTTATGAGAAATATCCAACTTTAATCTATGAAACAACCAAGCTTCATGGTGAATGTTGGGTTGAACATCCTGCTGCCTGCGGAAACATGTGGAACAGGAGATGTTCACACCTTCACTGAACAGCTTCTTTCCCAGAGACACATTAAACCGACACGAGACGTTAATGTGGGACATCCTCATTTAAATGGAAGTTTTACTTTTTATCACAGTAAGCTGATTTTGGTGGATTTTATGTGAATGTTAGTGTGTGCATGAATGTGGGGTGTGTTTAAATCTACTGGAGTAGTGGGAGGTGGAGACGAGTTTTTATAACTCTTGCTATGATTTGCTATCCAGTTTTCCCAATGAGAGACATTGTGTTGGTGCTTTGACTTTATTGTGTCCGATGACACATAAAGGAGTCTGAAGATAAATCATACAGAAGAGACTCGGAGTTTATCTGATCATCTCAGCAGCAGACAAAGAAAAGTCCAACAATCAATCAGTCTGACTGGATTATTGGAAGATCTGCTCCAAAACACTGCAGATTAACAGAAAAATGAAATCATTTTAATGTGAAAAGAAATAATCTTGATTCATGTTAGAAACACATATATTTTAAAACTTTTCTTCAACTTTGTAATAATAATAATAATAACAATGATATCATGAATAATAATAATTAAGAAATTGACGTAAGATGCAGATATGATGTATGATGCAGACGTGATGTTTGATGCAGACGTGATGTTTGATGCAGACGTGATGTATGATAGAGACATGATGTATGATGGAGACGTGATGTATGATGGAGACGTGATGTATGATGGAGACATGATGTATGATGGAGACATGATGTATGATGGAGACATGATGTATGATGGAGACGTGATGTATGATGCAGACGTGATGTTTGATGCAGACGTGATGTATGATGCAGACATGATGTATGATAGAGACGTGATGTATGATGCAGACATGATGTATGATGGAGACGTGATGTATGATGCAGACATGATGTATGATGGAGACGTGATGTATGATGCAGACATGATGTATGATAGAGACATGATGTATGATGGAGACGTGATGTATGATGCAGACATGATGTATGATGGAGACGTGATGTATGATGGAGACGTGATGTATGATGCAGACGTGATGTTTGATGCAGACGTGATGTATGATGCAGACATGATGTATGATAGAGACGTGATGTATGATGCAGACATGATGTATGATGGAGACGTGATGTATGATGCAGACATGATGTATGATGGAGACGTGATGTATGATGGAGACGTGATGTTTGATGCAGACATGATGTATGATAGAGACATGATGTATGATGGAGACGTGATGTATGATGCAGACATGATGTATGATAGAGACGTGATGTCTGATGCAGACGTGATGTATGATGGAGACATGATGTATGATGGAGACGTGATGTATGATAGAGACGTGATGTCTGATGCAGACGTGATGTATGATGGAGACATGATGTATGATGGAGACGTGATGTATGATGGAGACGTGATGTATGATGCAGACGTGATGTATGATGGAGACGTGATGTATGATGGAGACGTGATGTTTGATGGAGACGTGATGTATGATGGAGACGTGATGTATGATGGAGACGTGATGTATGATGGAGACGTGATGTATGATGGAGACATGATGTATGATGGAGACGTGATGTATGATGGAGACGTGATGTATGATGCAGACGTGATGTATGATGGAGACGTGATGTATGATGGAGACGTGATGTTTGATGGAGACGTGATGTATGATGGAGACGTGATGTATGATGGAGACGTGATGTATGATGGAGACGTGATGTATGATGGAGACGTGATGTTTGATGCAGACGTGATGTATGATGGAGACGTGATGTTTGATGGAGACGTGATGTTTGATGGAGACATGATGTATGATGCAGACATGATGTATGATGGAGACGTGATGTTTGATGCAGACGTGATGTTTGATGCAGACGTGATGTTTGATGGAGACATGATGTATGATGGAGACATGATGTATGATGGAGACATGATGTATGATGGAGACATGATGTATGATGCAGACATGATGTATGATGGAGACGTGATGTTTGATGCAGACGTGATGTTTGATGCAGACGTGATGTTTGATGCAGACGTGATGTTTGATGGAGACATGATGTATGATGGAGACATGATGTATGATGGAGACATGATGTATGATGGAGACGTGATGTATGATGCAGACGTGATGTATGATGCAGACGTGATGTATGATGCAGACGTGATGTATGATGGAGACGTGATGTATGATGGAGACATGATGTATGATGCAGACGTGATGTATGATGCAGACGTGATGTATGATGGAGACGTGATGTATGATGGAGACGTGATGTATGATGCAGACATGATGTATGATGGAGACATGATGTATGATGGAGACATGATGTATGATGCAGACGTGATGTATGATGGAGACATGATGTATGATGGAGACGTGATGTATGATGGAGACATGATGTATGATGCAGACGTGATGTATGATGGAGACATGATGTATGATGGAGACATGATGTATGATGGAGACATGATGTATGATGGAGACGTGATGTATGATGCAGACGTGATGTTTGATGCAGACGTGATGTATGATGCAGACATGATGTATGATAGAGACGTGATGTATGATGCAGACATGATGTATGATGGAGACGTGATGTATGATGCAGACATGATGTATGATGGAGACGTGATGTATGATGCAGACATGATGTATGATAGAGACATGATGTATGATGGAGACGTGATGTATGATGCAGACATGATGTATGATGGAGACGTGATGTATGATGGAGACGTGATGTATGATGCAGACGTGATGTTTGATGCAGACGTGATGTATGATGCAGACATGATGTATGATAGAGACGTGATGTATGATGCAGACATGATGTATGATGGAGACGTGATGTATGATGCAGACATGATGTATGATGGAGACGTGATGTATGATGCAGACATGATGTATGATAGAGACATGATGTATGATGGAGACGTGATGTATGATGCAGACATGATGTATGATGGAGACGTGATGTATGATAGAGACGTGATGTCTGATGCAGACGTGATGTATGATGGAGACATGATGTATGATGGAGACGTGATGTATGATGGAGACGTGATGTATGATGCAGACGTGATGTATGATGGAGACGTGATGTATGATGCAGACATGATGTATGATGCAGACGTGATGTATGATGGAGACATGATGTATGATGGAGACGTGATGTATGATGCAGACGTGATGTATGATGCAGACGTGATGTATGATGCAGACGTGATGTATGATGGAGACGTGATGTATGATGGAGACATGATGTATGATGCAGACGTGATGTATGATGCAGACGTGATGTATGATGGAGACGTGATGTATGATGGAGACGTGATGTTTGATGCAGACGTGATGTTTGATGCAGACGTGATGTTTGATGGAGACATGATGTATGATGGAGACGTGATGTATGATGGAGACGTGATGTATGATGGAGACGTGATGTATGATGGAGACGTGATGTATGATGGAGACGTGATGTATGATGGAGACGTGATGTTTGATGGAGACGTGATGTTTGATGCAGACGTGATGTTTGATGGAGACATGATGTATGATGGAGACGTGATGTATGATGGAGACGTGATGTATGATGGAGACATGATGTATGATGGAGACGTGATGTATGATGGAGACGTGATGTATGATGCAGACGTGATGTATGATGGAGACGTGATGTATGATGGAGACGTGATGTTTGATGGAGACGTGATGTATGATGGAGACGTGATGTATGATGGAGACGTGATGTATGATGGAGACGTGATGTATGATGGAGACGTGATGTTTGATGCAGACGTGATGTATGATGGAGACGTGATGTTTGATGGAGACGTGATGTTTGATGGAGACATGATGTATGATGCAGACATGATGTATGATGGAGACGTGATGTTTGATGCAGACGTGATGTTTGATGCAGACGTGATGTTTGATGGAGACATGATGTATGATGGAGACATGATGTATGATGGAGACATGATGTATGATGGAGACATGATGTATGATGGAGACATGATGTATGATGGAGACGTGATGTTTGATGCAGACGTGATGTTTGATGCAGACGTGATGTTTGATGGAGACATGATGTATGATGGAGACATGATGTATGATGGAGACATGATGTATGATGGAGACGTGATGTATGATGGAGACGTGATGTATGATGCAGACGTGATGTATGATGCAGACGTGATGTATGATGCAGACGTGATGTATGATGGAGACGTGATGTATGATGGAGACATGATGTATGATGCAGACGTGATGTATGATGCAGACGTGATGTATGATGGAGACGTGATGTATGATGGAGACGTGATGTATGATGCAGACATGATGTATGATGGAGACATGATGTATGATGGAGACATGATGTATGATGCAGACGTGATGTATGATGGAGACATGATGTATGATGGAGACGTGATGTATGATGGAGACATGATGTATGATGCAGACGTGATGTATGATGGAGACATGATGTATGATGGAGACATGATGTATGATGCAGACATGATGTATGATGGAGACATGATGTATGATGGAGACATGATGTATGATGCAGACGTGATGTATGATGGAGACATGATGTATGATGGAGACATGATGTATGATGCAGACATGATGTATGATGGAGACATGATGTATGATGGAGACATGATGTATGATGCAGACGTGATGTATGATGGAGACGTGATGTATGATGGAGACGTGATGTATGATGCAGACATGATGTATGATGGAGACATGATGTATGATGGAGACATGATGTATGATGGAGACATGATGTATGATGCAGACATGATGTATGATGGAGACATGATGTATGATGGAGACGTGATGTATGATGCAGACGTGATGTATGATGGAGACGTGATGTATGATGGAGACATGATGTATGATGCAGACGTGATGTATGATGGAGACATGATGTATGATGGAGACATGATGTATGATGCAGACATGATGTATGTTGGAGACATGATGTATGATGGAGACATGATGTATGATGCAGACATGATGTATGATGGAGACATGATGTATGATGCAGACATGATGTATGATGGAGACATGATGTATGATGCAGACGTGATGTATGATGCAGACGTGATGTATGATGGAGACGTGATGTATGATGGAGACGTGATGTTTGATGGAGACGTGATGTATGATGGAGACGTGATGTATGATGCAGACGTGATGTATGATGGAGACGTGATGTATGATGCAGACGTGATGTATGATGGAGACATGATGTATGATGCAGACGTGATGTATGATGGAGACGTGATGTATGATGGAGACGTGATGTTTGATGCAGACGTGATGTTTGATGCAGACGTGATGTTTGATGGAGACATGATGTATGATGGAGACGTGATGTATGATGGAGACGTGATGTATGATGGAGACGTGATGTATGATGGAGACGTGATGTATGATGGAGACGTGATGTATGATGGAGACGTGATGTATGATGGAGACGTGATGTATGATGCAGACGTGATGTATGATGGAGACGTGATGTATGATGGAGACGTGATGTTTGATGGAGACGTGATGTATGATGGAGACGTGATGTATGATGGAGACGTGATGTATGATGGAGACGTGATGTATGATGGAGACGTGATGTTTGATGCAGACGTGATGTATGATGGAGACGTGATGTTTGATGGAGACGTGATGTTTGATGGAGACATGATGTATGATGCAGACATGATGTATGATGGAGACGTGATGTTTGATGCAGACGTGATGTTTGATGCAGACGTGATGTTTGATGGAGACATGATGTATGATGGAGACATGATGTATGATGGAGACATGATGTATGATGGAGACATGATGTATGATGCAGACATGATGTATGATGGAGACGTGATGTTTGATGCAGACGTGATGTTTGATGCAGACGTGATGTTTGATGCAGACGTGATGTTTGATGGAGACATGATGTATGATGGAGACATGATGTATGATGGAGACATGATGTATGATGGAGACGTGATGTATGATGCAGACGTGATGTATGATGCAGACGTGATGTATGATGCAGACGTGATGTATGATGGAGACGTGATGTATGATGGAGACATGATGTATGATGCAGACGTGATGTATGATGCAGACGTGATGTATGATGGAGACGTGATGTATGATGGAGACGTGATGTATGATGCAGACATGATGTATGATGGAGACATGATGTATGATGGAGACATGATGTATGATGCAGACGTGATGTATGATGGAGACATGATGTATGATGGAGACGTGATGTATGATGGAGACATGATGTATGATGCAGACGTGATGTATGATGGAGACATGATGTATGATGGAGACATGATGTATGATGGAGACATGATGTATGATGGAGACGTGATGTATGATGCAGACGTGATGTTTGATGCAGACGTGATGTATGATGCAGACATGATGTATGATAGAGACGTGATGTATGATGCAGACATGATGTATGATGGAGACGTGATGTATGATGCAGACATGATGTATGATGGAGACGTGATGTATGATGCAGACATGATGTATGATAGAGACATGATGTATGATGGAGACGTGATGTATGATGCAGACATGATGTATGATGGAGACGTGATGTATGATGGAGACGTGATGTATGATGCAGACGTGATGTTTGATGCAGACGTGATGTATGATGCAGACATGATGTATGATAGAGACGTGATGTATGATGCAGACATGATGTATGATGGAGACGTGATGTATGATGCAGACATGATGTATGATGGAGACGTGATGTATGATGCAGACATGATGTATGATAGAGACATGATGTATGATGGAGACGTGATGTATGATGCAGACATGATGTATGATGGAGACGTGATGTATGATAGAGACGTGATGTCTGATGCAGACGTGATGTATGATGGAGACATGATGTATGATGGAGACGTGATGTATGATGCAGACGTGATGTATGATGCAGACGTGATGTATGATGGAGACGTGATGTATGATGCAGACATGATGTATGATGCAGACGTGATGTATGATGGAGACATGATGTATGATGGAGACGTGATGTATGATGCAGACGTGATGTATGATGCAGACGTGATGTATGATGCAGACGTGATGTATGATGGAGACGTGATGTATGATGGAGACATGATGTATGATGCAGACGTGATGTATGATGCAGACGTGATGTATGATGGAGACGTGATGTATGATGGAGACGTGATGTTTGATGCAGACGTGATGTTTGATGCAGACGTGATGTTTGATGGAGACATGATGTATGATGGAGACGTGATGTATGATGGAGACGTGATGTATGATGGAGACGTGATGTATGATGGAGACGTGATGTATGATGGAGACGTGATGTATGATGGAGACGTGATGTTTGATGGAGACGTGATGTTTGATGCAGACGTGATGTTTGATGGAGACATGATGTATGATGGAGACGTGATGTATGATGGAGACGTGATGTATGATGGAGACATGATGTATGATGGAGACGTGATGTATGATGGAGACGTGATGTATGATGCAGACGTGATGTATGATGGAGACGTGATGTATGATGGAGACGTGATGTTTGATGGAGACGTGATGTATGATGGAGACGTGATGTATGATGGAGACGTGATGTATGATGGAGACGTGATGTATGATGGAGACGTGATGTTTGATGCAGACGTGATGTATGATGGAGACATGATGTTTGATGGAGACGTGATGTTTGATGGAGACATGATGTATGATGCAGACATGATGTATGATGGAGACGTGATGTTTGATGCAGACGTGATGTTTGATGCAGACGTGATGTTTGATGGAGACATGATGTATGATGGAGACATGATGTATGATGGAGACATGATGTATGATGGAGACATGATGTATGATGGAGACATGATGTATGATGGAGACGTGATGTTTGATGCAGACGTGATGTTTGATGCAGACGTGATGTATGATGCAGACATGATGTATGATGGAGACATGATGTATGATGGAGACATGATGTATGATGGAGACGTGATGTATGATGGAGACGTGATGTATGATGCAGACGTGATGTATGATGCAGACGTGATGTATGATGCAGACGTGATGTATGATGGAGACGTGATGTATGATGGAGACATGATGTATGATGCAGACGTGATGTATGATGCAGACGTGATGTATGATGCAGACGTGATGTATGATGGAGACATCATGTATGATGGAGACGTGATGTATGATGGAGACGTGATGTTTGATGGAGACGTGATGTATGATGGAGACGTGATGTATGATGCAGACGTGATGTATGATGGAGACGTGATGTATGATGGAGACGTGATATATGATGGAGATGTGATGTATGATGCAGACGTGATGTATGATGGAGACGTGATGTTTGATGGAGACGTGATGTATGATGGAGACGTGATGTATGATGGAGACGTGATGTATGATGGAGACGTGATGTATGATGGAGACGTGATGTATGATGGAGACGTGATGTATGATGGAGACGTGATGTTTGATGGAGACGTGATGTATGATGGAGACGTGATGTATGATGGAGACGTGATGTATGATGGAGACGTGATGTATGATGGAGACGTGATGTATGATGGAGACGTGATGTATGATGGAGACGTGATGTATGATGGAGACGTGATGTTTGATGGAGACGTGATGTATGATGGAGACATGATGTTTGATGCAGACGTGATGTATGATGGAGACGTGATGTTTGATGGAGACGTGATGTTTGATGGAGACATGATGTATGATGCAGACATGATGTATGATGGAGACGTGATGTTTGATGCAGACGTGATGTTTGATGCAGACGTGATGTTTGATGGAGACATGATGTATGATGGAGACGTGATGTATGATGGAGACATGATGTATGATGGAGACGTGATGTATGATGGAGACGTGATGTATGATGGAGACGTGATGTATGATGGAGACGTGATGTTTGATGGAGACGTGATGTTTGATGCAGACGTGATGTTTGATGGAGACGTGATGTATGATGGAGACGTGATGTATGATGGAGACGTGATGTATGATGGAGACGTGATGTATGATGGAGACGTGATGTATGATGCAGACGTGATGTATGATGGAGACGTGATGTATGATGGAGACGTGATGTTTGATGGAGACGTGATGTAATGGAGACGTGATGTATGATGGAGACGTGATGTATGATGGAGACGTGATGTTTGATGCAGACGTGATGTATGATGGAGACATGATGTATGATGCAGACGTGATGTATGATGGAGACGTGATGTATGATGGAGACGTGATGTATGATGCAGACATGATGTATGATGGAGACATGATGTATGATGGAGACATGATGTATGATGCAGACATGATGTATGATGGAGACATGATGTATGATGGAGACGTGATGTATGATGCAGACGTGATGTATGATGGAGACATGATGTATGATGGAGACATGATGTATGATGCAGACATGATGTATGATGGAGACATGATGTATGATGGAGACATGATGTATGATGCAGACATGATGTATGTTGGAGACATGATGTATGATGGAGACATGATGTATGATGCAGACATGATGTATGATGGAGACATGATGTATGATGCAGACATGATGTATGATGGAGACATGATGTATGATGCATACGTGATGTATGATGCAGACGTGATGTATGATGGAGACGTGATGTATGATGGAGACGTGATGTTTGATGGAGACGTGATGTATGATGGAGACGTGATGTATGATGCAGACGTGATGTATGATGGAGACGTGATGTATGATGCAGACGTGATGTATGATGGAGACGTGATGTATGATGGAGACATCATGTATGATGGAGACGTGATGTATGATGGAGACGTGATGTTTGATGGAGACGTGATGTATGATGGAGACGTGATGTATGATGCAGACGTGATGTATGATGGAGACGTGATGTATGATGGAGACGTGATATATGATGGAGACGTGATGTATGATGCAGACGTGATGTATGATGGAGACGTGATGTTTGATGGAGACGTGATGTATGATGGAGACGTGATGTATGATGGAGACGTGATGTATGATGGAGACGTGATGTATGATGGAGACGTGATGTATGATGGAGACGTGATGTATGATGGAGACGTGATGTTTGATGGAGACGTGATGTATGATGGAGACGTGATGTATGATGGAGACGTGATGTTTGATGCAGACGTGATGTTTGATGGAGACATGATGTATGATGGAGACATGATGTATGATGCAGACATGATGTATGATGGAGACATGATGTATGATGGAGACGTGATGTATGATGCAGACGTGATGTATGATGGAGACATGATGTATGATGGAGACATGATGTATGATGCAGACATGATGTATGATGGAGACATGATGTATGATGGAGACATGATGTATGATGCAGACATGATGTATGTTGGAGACATGATGTATGATGGAGACATGATGTATGATGCAGACATGATGTATGATGGAGACATGATGTATGATGCAGACATGATGTATGATGGAGACATGATGTATGATGCAGACGTGATGTATGATGCAGACGTGATGTATGATGGAGACGTGATGTATGATGGAGACGTGATGTTTGATGGAGACGTGATGTATGATGGAGACGTGATGTATGATGCAGACGTGATGTATGATGGAGACATGATGTATGATGCAGACGTGATGTATGATGGAGACGTGATGTATGATGGAGACATCATGTATGATGGAGACGTGATGTATGATGGAGACGTGATGTTTGATGGAGACGTGATGTATGATGGAGACGTGATGTATGATGCAGACGTGATGTATGATGGAGACGTGATGTATGATGGAGACGTGATATATGATGGAGATGTGATGTATGATGCAGACGTGATGTATGATGGAGACGTGATGTTTGATGGAGACGTGATGTATGATGGAGACGTGATGTATGATGGAGACGTGATGTATGATGGAGACGTGATGTATGATGGAGACGTGATGTATGATGGAGACGTGATGTATGATGGAGACGTGATGTTTGATGGAGACGTGATGTATGATGGAGACGTGATGTATGATGGAGACGTGATGTATGATGGAGACGTGATGTATGATGGAGACGTGATGTATGATGGAGACGTGATGTATGATGGAGACGTGATGTATGATGGAGACGTGATGTTTGATGGAGACGTGATGTATGATGGAGACATGATGTTTGATGCAGACGTGATGTATGATGGAGACGTGATGTTTGATGGAGACGTGATGTTTGATGGAGACATGATGTATGATGCAGACATGATGTATGATGGAGACGTGATGTTTGATGCAGACGTGATGTTTGATGCAGACGTGATGTTTGATGGAGACATGATGTATGATGGAGACGTGATGTATGATGGAGACATGATGTATGATGGAGACGTGATGTATGATGGAGACGTGATGTATGATGGAGACGTGATGTATGATGGAGACGTGATGTTTGATGGAGACGTGATGTTTGATGCAGACGTGATGTTTGATGGAGACGTGATGTATGATGGAGACGTGATGTATGATGGAGACGTGATGTATGATGGAGACGTGATGTATGATGGAGACGTGATGTATGATGCAGACGTGATGTATGATGGAGACGTGATGTATGATGGAGACGTGATGTTTGATGGAGACGTGATGTAATGGAGACGTGATGTATGATGGAGACGTGATGTATGATGGAGACGTGATGTTTGATGCAGACGTGATGTATGATGGAGACATGATGTATGATGCAGACGTGATGTATGATGGAGACGTGATGTATGATGGAGACGTGATGTATGATGCAGACATGATGTATGATGGAGACATGATGTATGATGGAGACATGATGTATGATGCAGACATGATGTATGATGGAGACATGATGTATGATGGAGACGTGATGTATGATGCAGACGTGATGTATGATGGAGACATGATGTATGATGGAGACATGATGTATGATGCAGACATGATGTATGATGGAGACATGATGTATGATGGAGACATGATGTATGATGCAGACATGATGTATGTTGGAGACATGATGTATGATGGAGACATGATGTATGATGCAGACATGATGTATGATGGAGACATGATGTATGATGCAGACATGATGTATGATGGAGACATGATGTATGATGCATACGTGATGTATGATGCAGACGTGATGTATGATGGAGACGTGATGTATGATGGAGACGTGATGTTTGATGGAGACGTGATGTATGATGGAGACGTGATGTATGATGCAGACGTGATGTATGATGGAGACGTGATGTATGATGCAGACGTGATGTATGATGGAGACGTGATGTATGATGGAGACTTCATGTATGATGGAGACGTGATGTATGATGGAGACGTGATGTTTGATGGAGACGTGATGTATGATGGAGACGTGATGTATGATGCAGACGTGATGTATGATGGAGACGTGATGTATGATGGAGACGTGATATATGATGGAGACGTGATGTATGATGCAGACGTGATGTATGATGGAGACGTGATGTTTGATGGAGACGTGATGTATGATGGAGACGTGATGTATGATGGAGACGTGATGTATGATGGAGACGTGATGTATGATGGAGACGTGATGTATGATGGAGACGTGATGTATGATGGAGACGTGATGTTTGATGGAGACGTGATGTATGATGGAGACGTGATGTATGATGGAGACGTGATGTATGATGGAGACGTGATGTATGATGGAGACGTGATGTATGATGGAGACGTGATGTATGATGGAGACGTGATGTATGATGGAGACGTGATGTATGATGGAGACGTGATGTTTGATGGAGACGTGATGTATGATGGAGACATGATGTTTGATGCAGACGTGATGTATGATGGAGACGTGATGTTTGATGGAGACGTGATGTTTGATGGAGACATGATGTATGATGCAGACATGATGTATGATGGAGACGTGATGTATGATGGAGACGTGATGTTTGATGCAGACGTGATGTTTGATGCAGACGTGATGTTTGATGGAGACATGATGTATGATGGAGACGTGATGTATGATGGAGACATGATGTATGATGGAGACGTGATGTATGATGGAGACGTGATGTATGATGGAGACGTGATGTATGATGGAGACGTGATGTTTGATGGAGACGTGATGTTTGATGCAGACGTGATGTTTGATGGAGACATGATGTATGATGGAGACGTGATGTATGATGGAGACGTGATGTATGATGGAGACGTGATGTATGATGGAGACGTGATGTATGATGCAGACGTGATGTATGATGGAGACGTGATGTATGATGGAGACGTGATGTTTGATGGAGACGTGATGTAATGGAGACGTGATGTATGATGGAGACGTGATGTATGATGGAGACGTGATGTTTGATGCAGACATGATGTATGATGGAGACATGATGTATGATGCAGACATGATGTATGATGGAGACATGATGTATGATGCAGACGTGATGTATGATGCAGACGTGATGTATGATGGAGACGTGATGTATGATGGAGACGTGATGTTTGATGGAGACGTGATGTATGATGGAGACGTGATGTATGATGCAGACGTGATGTATGATGGAGACGTGATGTATGATGCAGACGTGATGTATGATGGAGACGTGATGTTTGATGGAGACGTGATGTATGATGGAGACATGATGTATGATGGAGACGTGATGTATGATGGAGACGTGATGTATGATGGAGACATGATGTATGATGGAGACGTGATGTATGATGGAGACGTGATGTTTGATGGAGACGTGATGTATGATGGAGACGTGATGTATGATGCAGACGTGATGTATGATGGAGACGTGATGTATGATGGAGACGTGATGTATGATGCAGACGTGATGTATGATGGAGACGTGATGTTTGATGGAGACGTGATGTATGATGGAGACGTGATGTATGATGGAGACGTGATGTATGATGGAGACGTGATGTATGATGCAGACGTGATGTATGATGGAGACGTGATGTATGATGCAGACGTGATGTATGATGGAGACGTGATGTTTGATGGAGACGTGATGTATGATGGAGACGTGATGTATGATGGAGACGTGATGTATGATGGAGACGTGATGTATGATGGAGACGTGATGTATGATGGAGACGTGATGTATGATGGAGACGTGATGTTTGATGGAGACGTGATGTATGATGGAGACGTGATGTATGATGCAGACGTGATGTATGATGCAGACATGATGTATGATAGAGACGTGATGTATGATGCAGACATGATGTATGATGGAGACGTGATGTATGATGCAGACATGATGTATGATGGAGACGTGATGTATGATGCAGACATGATGTATGATAGAGACATGATGTATGATGGAGACGTGATGTATGATGCAGACATGATGTATGATGGAGACGTGATGTATGATGGAGACGTGATGTATGATGCAGACGTGATGTTTGATGCAGACGTGATGTATGATGCAGACGTGATGTTTGATGCAGACGTGATGTATGATAGAGACATGATGTATGATGGAGACGTGATGTATGATGGAGACATGATGTATGATGGAGACATGATGTATGATGGAGACATGATGTATGATGGAGACGTGATGTATGATGCAGACGTGATGTTTGATGCAGACGTGATGTATGATGCAGACATGATGTATGATAGAGACGTGATGTATGATGCAGACATGATGTATGATGGAGACGTGATGTATGATGCAGACATGATGTATGATGGAGACGTGATGTATGATGCAGACATGATGTATGATAGAGACATGATGTATGATGGAGACGTGATGTATGATGCAGACATGATGTATGATGGAGACGTGATGTATGATGGAGACGTGATGTATGATGCAGACGTGATGTTTGATGCAGACGTGATGTATGATGCAGACATGATGTATGATAGAGACGTGATGTATGATGCAGACATGATGTATGATGGAGACGTGATGTATGATGCAGACATGATGTATGATGGAGACGTGATGTATGATGCAGACATGATGTATGATAGAGACATGATGTATGATGGAGACGTGATGTATGATGCAGACATGATGTATGATGGAGACGTGATGTATGATAGAGACGTGATGTCTGATGCAGACGTGATGTATGATGGAGACATGATGTATGATGGAGACGTGATGTATGATGGAGACGTGATGTATGATGCAGACGTGATGTATGATGGAGACGTGATGTATGATGTAGACATGATGTATGATGCAGACGTGATGTATGATGGAGACATGATGTATGATGGAGACGTGATGTATGATGCAGACGTGATGTATGATGCAGACGTGATGTATGATGCAGACGTGATGTATGATGGAGACGTGATGTATGATGGAGACATGATGTATGATGCAGACGTGATGTATGATGCAGACGTGATGTATGATGGAGACGTGATGTATGATGGAGACGTGATGTTTGATGCAGACGTGATGTTTGATGCAGACGTGATGTTTGATGGAGACATGATGTATGATGGAGACGTGATGTATGATGGAGACGTGATGTATGATGGAGACGTGATGTATGATGGAGACGTGATGTATGATGGAGACGTGATGTATGATGGAGACGTGATGTTTGATGGAGACGTGATGTTTGATGCAGACGTGATGTTTGATGGAGACATGATGTATGATGGAGACGTGATGTATGATGGAGACGTGATGTATGATGGAGACATGATGTATGATGGAGACGTGATGTATGATGGAGACGTGATGTATGATGCAGACGTGATGTATGATGGAGACGTGATGTATGATGGAGACGTGATGTTTGATGGAGACGTGATGTATGATGGAGACGTGATGTATGATGGAGACGTGATGTATGATGGAGACGTGATGTATGATGGAGACGTGATGTTTGATGCAGACGTGATGTATGATGGAGACGTGATGTTTGATGGAGACGTGATGTTTGATGGAGACATGATGTATGATGCAGACATGATGTATGATGGAGACGTGATGTTTGATGCAGACGTGATGTTTGATGCAGACGTGATGTTTGATGGAGACATGATGTATGATGGAGACATGATGTATGATGGAGACATGATGTATGATGGAGACATGATGTATGATGCAGACATGATGTATGATGGAGACGTGATGTTTGATGCAGACGTGATGTTTGATGCAGACGTGATGTTTGATGGAGACATGATGTATGATGGAGACATGATGTATGATGGAGACATGATGTATGATGGAGACATGATGTATGATGGAGACGTGATGTATGATGCAGACGTGATGTATGATGCAGACGTGATGTATGATGCAGACGTGATGTATGATGGAGACGTGATGTATGATGGAGACATGATGTATGATGCAGACGTGATGTATGATGCAGACGTGATGTATGATGGAGACGTGATGTATGATGGAGACGTGATGTATGATGCAGACATGATGTATGATGGAGACATGATGTATGATGGAGACATGATGTATGATGCAGACGTGATGTATGATGGAGACATGATGTATGATGGAGACGTGATGTATGATGGAGACATGATGTATGATGCAGACGTGATGTATGATGGAGACATGATGTATGATGGAGACATGATGTATGATGGAGACATGATGTATGATGGAGACGTGATGTATGATGCAGACGTGATGTTTGATGCAGACGTGATGTATGATGCAGACATGATGTATGATAGAGACGTGATGTATGATGCAGACATGATGTATGATGGAGACGTGATGTATGATGCAGACATGATGTATGATGGAGACGTGATGTATGATGCAGACATGATGTATGATAGAGACATGATGTATGATGGAGACGTGATGTATGATGCAGACATGATGTATGATGGAGACGTGATGTATGATGGAGACGTGATGTATGATGCAGACGTGATGTTTGATGCAGACGTGATGTATGATGCAGACATGATGTATGATAGAGACGTGATGTATGATGCAGACATGATGTATGATGGAGACGTGATGTATGATGCAGACATGATGTATGATGGAGACGTGATGTATGATGCAGACATGATGTATGATAGAGACATGATGTATGATGGAGACGTGATGTATGATGCAGACATGATGTATGATGGAGACGTGATGTATGATAGAGACGTGATGTCTGATGCAGACGTGATGTATGATGGAGACATGATGTATGATGGAGACGTGATGTATGATGGAGACGTGATGTATGATGCAGACGTGATGTATGATGGAGACGTGATGTATGATGCAGACATGATGTATGATGCAGACGTGATGTATGATGGAGACATGATGTATGATGGAGACGTGATGTATGATGCAGACGTGATGTATGATGCAGACGTGATGTATGATGCAGACGTGATGTATGATGGAGACGTGATGTATGATGGAGACATGATGTATGATGCAGACGTGATGTATGATGCAGACGTGATGTATGATGGAGACGTGATGTATGATGGAGACGTGATGTTTGATGCAGACGTGATGTTTGATGCAGACGTGATGTATGATGGAGACGTGATGTATGATGGAGACGTGATGTATGATGGAGACGTGATGTATGATGGAGACGTGATGTATGATGGAGACGTGATGTATGATGGAGACGTGATGTTTGATGGAGACGTGATGTTTGATGGAGACGTGATGTTTGATGGAGACATGATGTATGATGGAGACGTGATGTATGATGGAGACGTGATGTATGATGGAGACATGATGTATGATGGAGACGTGATGTATGATGGAGACGTGATGTATGATGCAGACGTGATGTATGATGGAGACGTGATGTATGATGGAGACGTGATGTTTGATGGAGACGTGATGTATGATGGAGACGTGATGTATGATGGAGACGTGATGTATGATGGAGACGTGATGTATGATGGAGACGTGATGTTTGATGCAGACGTGATGTATGATGGAGACTTGATGTTTGATGGAGACGTGATGTTTGATGGAGACATGATGTATGATGCAGACATGATGTATGATGGAGACGTGATGTTTGATGCAGACGTGATGTTTGATGCAGACGTGATGTTTGATGGAGACATGATGTATGATGGAGACATGATGTATGATGGAGACATGATGTATGATGGAGACATGATGTATGATGGAGACATGATGTATGATGCAGACATGATGTATGATGGAGACGTGATGTTTGATGCAGACGTGATGTTTGATGCAGACGTGATGTTTGATGGAGACGTGATGTATGATGGAGACATGATGTATGATGGAGACATGATGTATGATGGAGACGTGATGTATGATGCAGACGTGATGTATGATGCAGACGTGATGTATGATGCAGACGTGATGTATGATGGAGACGTGATGTATGATGGAGACATGATGTATGATGCAGACGTGATGTATGATGCAGACGTGATGTATGATGGAGACGTGATGTATGATGGAGACGTGATGTATGATGCAGACATGATGTATGATGGAGACATGATGTATGATGGAGACATGATGTATGATGCAGACGTGATGTATGATGGAGACATGATGTATGATGGAGACGTGATGTATGATGGAGACATGATGTATGATGCAGACGTGATGTATGATGGAGACATGATGTATGATGGAGACATGATGTATGATGCAGACATGATGTATGATGGAGACATGATGTATGATGGAGACATGATGTATGATGCAGACGTGATGTATGATGGAGACATGATGTATGATGGAGACATGATGTATGATGCAGACATGATGTATGATGGAGACATGATGTATGATGGAGACATGATGTATGATGCAGACGTGATGTATGATGGAGACGTGATGTATGATGGAGACGTGATGTATGATGGAGACGCGATGTATGATGCAGACGTGATGTATGATGGAGACGTGATGTATGATGGAGACGTGATATATGATGGAGACGTGATGTATGATGCAGACGTGATGTATGATGGAGACGTGATGTTTGATGGAGACGTGATGTATGATGGAGACGTGATGTATGATGGAGACGTGATGTATGATGGAGACGTGATGTATGATGGAGACGTGATGTATGATGGAGACGTGATGTATGATGGAGACGTGATGTTTGATGGAGACGTGATGTATGATGGAGACGTGATGTATGATGGAGACGTGATGTATGATGGAGACGTGATGTATGATGGAGACGTGATGTATGATGGAGACGTGATGTATGATGGAGACGTGATGTATGATGGAGACGTGATGTATGATGGAGACGTGATGTTTGATGGAGACGTGATGTATGATGGAGACATGATGTTTGATGCAGACGTGATGTATGATGGAGACGTGATGTTTGATGGAGACGTGATGTTTGATGGAGACATGATGTATGATGCAGACATGATGTATGATGGAGACGTGATGTTTGATGCAGACGTGATGTTTGATGCAGACGTGATGTTTGATGGAGACATGATGTATGATGGAGACGTGATGTATGATGGAGACATGATGTATGATGGAGACGTGATGTATGATGGAGACGTGATGTATGATGGAGACGTGATGTATGATGGAGACGTGATGTTTGATGGAGACGTGATGTTTGATGCAGACGTGATGTTTGATGGAGACATGATGTATGATGGAGACGTGATGTATGATGGAGACGTGATGTATGATGGAGACGTGATGTATGATGGAGACGTGATGTATGATGCAGACGTGATGTATGATGGAGACGTGATGTATGATGGAGACGTGATGTTTGATGGAGACGTGATGTAATGGAGACGTGATGTATGATGGAGACGTGATGTATGATGGAGACGTGATGTTTGATGCAGACGTGATGTATGATGGAGACATGATGTATGATGCAGACGTGATGTATGATGGAGACGTGATGTATGATGCAGACATGATGTATGATGGAGACGTGATGTATGATGCAGACATGATGTATGATGGAGACGTGATGTATGATGCAGACATGATGTATGATAGAGACATGATGTATGATGGAGACGTGATGTATGATGCAGACATGATGTATGATGGAGACGTGATGTATGATGGAGACGTGATGTATGATGCAGACGTGATGTTTGATGCAGACGTGATGTATGATGCAGACATGATGTATGATAGAGACGTGATGTATGATGCAGACATGATGTATGATGGAGACGTGATGTATGATGCAGACATGATGTATGATGGAGACGTGATGTATGATGCAGACATGATGTATGATAGAGACATGATGTATGATGGAGACGTGATGTATGATGCAGACATGATGTATGATGGAGACGTGATGTATGATAGAGACGTGATGTCTGATGCAGACGTGATGTATGATGGAGACATGATGTATGATGGAGACGTGATGTATGATGGAGACGTGATGTATGATGCAGACGTGATGTATGATGGAGACGTGATGTATGATGCAGACATGATGTATGATGCAGACGTGATGTATGATGGAGACATGATGTATGATGGAGACGTGATGTATGATGCAGACGTGATGTATGATGCAGACGTGATGTATGATGCAGACGTGATGTATGATGGAGACGTGATGTATGATGGAGACATGATGTATGATGCAGACGTGATGTATGATGCAGACGTGATGTATGATGGAGACGTGATGTATGATGGAGACGTGATGTTTGATGCAGACGTGATGTTTGATGCAGACGTGATGTTTGATGGAGACATGATGTATGATGGAGACGTGATGTATGATGGAGACGTGATGTATGATGGAGACGTGATGTATGATGGAGACGTGATGTATGATGGAGACGTGATGTATGATGGAGACGTGATGTTTGATGGAGACGTGATGTTTGATGCAGACGTGATGTTTGATGGAGACATGATGTATGATGGAGACGTGATGTATGATGGAGACGTGATGTATGATGGAGACATGATGTATGATGGAGACGTGATGTATGATGGAGACGTGATGTATGATGCAGACGTGATGTATGATGGAGACGTGATGTATGATGGAGACGTGATGTTTGATGGAGACGTGATGTATGATGGAGACGTGATGTATGATGGAGACGTGATGTATGATGGAGACGTGATGTATGATGGAGACGTGATGTTTGATGCAGACGTGATGTATGATGGAGACGTGATGTTTGATGGAGACGTGATGTTTGATGGAGACATGATGTATGATGCAGACATGATGTATGATGGAGACGTGATGTTTGATGCAGACGTGATGTTTGATGCAGACGTGATGTTTGATGGAGACATGATGTATGATGGAGACATGATGTATGATGGAGACATGATGTATGATGGAGACATGATGTATGATGGAGACATGATGTATGATGCAGACATGATGTATGATGGAGACGTGATGTTTGATGCAGACGTGATGTTTGATGCAGACGTGATGTTTGATGGAGACATGATGTATGATGGAGACATGATGTATGATGGAGACATGATGTATGATGGAGACGTGATGTATGATGGAGACGTGATGTATGATGGAGACGTGATGTATGATGCAGACGTGATGTATGATGCAGACGTGATGTATGATGCAGACGTGATGTATGATGGAGACGTGATGTATGATGGAGACATGATGTATGATGCAGACGTGATGTATGATGCAGACGTGATGTATGATGGAGACGTGATGTATGATGGAGACGTGATGTATGATGCAGACATGATGTATGATGGAGACATGATGTATGATGGAGACATGATGTATGATGCAGACGTGATGTATGATGGAGACATGATGTATGATGGAGACGTGATGTATGATGGAGACATGATGTATGATGCAGACGTGATGTATGATGGAGACATGATGTATGATGGAGACATGATGTATGATGCAGACATGATGTATGATGGAGACATGATGTATGATGGAGACATGATGTATGATGCAGACGTGATGTATGATGGAGACATGATGTATGATGGAGACATGATGTATGATGCAGACATGATGTATGATGGAGACATGATGTATGATGGAGACTTGATGTATGATGCAGACGTGATGTATGATGGAGACGTGATGTATGATGGAGACGTGATGTATGATGGAGACGCGATGTATGATGCAGACGTGATGTATGATGGAGACGTGATGTATGATGGAGACGTGATATATGATGGAGACGTGATGTATGATGCAGACGTGATGTATGATGGAGACGTGATGTTTGATGGAGACGTGATGTATGATGGAGACGTGATGTATGATGGAGACGTGATGTATGATGGAGACGTGATGTATGATGGAGACGTGATGTATGATGGAGACGTGATGTATGATGGAGACGTGATGTATGATGGAGACGTGATGTTTGATGGAGACGTGATGTATGATGGAGACGTGATGTATGATGGAGACGTGATGTATGATGGAGACGTGATGTATGATGGAGACGTGATGTATGATGGAGACGTGATGTATGATGGAGACGTGATGTTTGATGGAGACGTGATGTATGATGGAGACATGATGTTTGATGCAGACGTGATGTATGATGGAGACGTGATGTTTGATGGAGACGTGATGTTTGATGGAGACATGATGTATGATGCAGACATGATGTATGATGGAGACGTGATGTTTGATGCAGACGTGATGTTTGATGCAGACGTGATGTTTGATGGAGACATGATGTATGATGGAGACATGATGTATGATGGAGACGTGATGTATGATGGAGACGTGATGTATGATGGAGACGTGATGTATGATGGAGACGTGATGTTTGATGGAGACGTGATGTTTGATGCAGACGTGATGTTTGATGGAGACATGATGTATGATGGAGACGTGATGTATGATGGAGACGTGATGTATGATGGAGACGTGATGTATGATGGAGACGTGATGTATGATGCAGACGTGATGTATGATGGAGACGTGATGTATGATGGAGACGTGATGTTTGATGGAGACGTGATGTAATGGAGACGTGATGTATGATGGAGACGTGATGTATGATGGAGACGTGATGTTTGATGCAGACGTGATGTATGATGGAGACATGATGTATGATGCAGACGTGATGTATGATGGAGACGTGATGTATGATGGAGACGTGATGTATGATGCAGACATGATGTATGATGGAGACATGATGTATGATGGAGACATGATGTATGATGCAGACATGATGTATGATGGAGACATGATGTATGATGGAGACGTGATGTATGATGCAGACGTGATGTATGATGGAGACATGATGTATGATGGAGACATGATGTATGATGCAGACATGATGTATGATGGAGACATGATGTATGATGGAGACATGATGTATGATGCAGACATGATGTATGTTGGAGACATGATGTATGATGGAGACATGATGTATGATGCAGACATGATGTATGATGGAGACATGATGTATGATGCAGACATGATGTATGATGGAGACATGATGTATGATGCAGACGTGATGTATGATGCAGACGTGATGTATGATGGAGACGTGATGTATGATGGAGACGTGATGTTTGATGGAGACGTGATGTATGATGGAGACGTGATGTATGATGCAGACGTGATGTATGATGGAGACGTGATGTATGATGCAGACGTGATGTATGATGGAGACGTGATGTATGATGGAGACATCATGTATGATGGAGACGTGATGTATGATGGAGACGTGATGTTTGATGGAGACGTGATGTATGATGGAGACGTGATGTATGATGCAGACGTGATGTATGATGGAGACGTGATGTATGATGGAGACGTGCTATATGATGGAGACGTGATGTATGATGCAGACGTGATGTATGATGGAGACGTGATGTTTGATGGAGACGTGATGTATGATGGAGACGTGATGTATGATGGAGACGTGATGTATGATGGAGACGTGATGTATGATGGAGACGTGATGTATGATGGAGACGTGATGTTTGATGGAGACGTGATGTATGATGGAGACGTGATGTATGATGGAGACGTGATGTATGATGGAGACGTGATGTATGATGGAGACGTGATGTATGATGGAGACGTGATGTATGATGGAGACGTGATGTATGATGGAGACGTGATGTATGATGGAGACGTGATGTTTGATGGAGACGTGATGTATGATGGAGACATGATGTTTGATGCAGACGTGATGTATGATGGAGACGTGATGTTTGATGGAGACGTGATGTTTGATGGAGACGTGATGTTTGATGCAGACGTGATGTATGATGGAGACGTGATGTTTGATGGAGACGTGATGTTTGATGGAGACATGATGTATGATGCAGACGTGATGTATGATGGAGACGTGATGTTTGATGCAGACGTGATGTTTGATGCAGACGTGATGTTTGATGGAGACATGATGTATGATGGAGACATGATGTATGATGGAGACATGATGTATGATGCAGACATGATGTATGATGGAGACGTGATGTTTGATGCAGACGTGATGTTTGATGCAGACGTGATGTTTGATGGAGACATGATGTATGATGGAGACATGATGTATGATGGAGACATGATGTATGATGGAGACATGATGTATGATGGAGACGTGATGTATGATGCAGACGTGATGTATGATGCAGACGTGATGTATGATGCAGACGTGATGTATGATGGAGACGTGATGTATGATGGAGACATGATGTATGATGCAGACGTGATGTATGATGCAGACGTGATGTATGATGGAGACGTGATGTATGATGGAGACGTGATGTATGATGCAGACATGATGTATGATGGAGACATGATGTATGATGGAGACATGATGTATGATGCAGACGTGATGAATGATGGAGACATGATGTATGATGGAGACGTGATGTATGATGGAGACATGATGTATGATGCAGACGTGATGTATGATGGAGACATGATGTATGATGGAGACATGATGTATGATGGAGACATGATGTATGATGGAGACGTGATGTATGATGCAGACGTGATGTTTGATGCAGACGTGATGTATGATGCAGACATGATGTATGATAGAGACGTGATGTATGATGCAGACATGATGTATGATGGAGACGTGATGTATGATGCAGACATGATGTATGATGGAGACGTGATGTATGATGCAGACATGATGTATGATAGAGACATGATGTATGATGGAGACGTGATGTATGATGCAGACATGATGTATGATGGAGACGTGATGTATGATGGAGACGTGATGTATGATGCAGACGTGATGTTTGATGCAGACGTGATGTATGATGCAGACATGATGTATGATAGAGACGTGATGTATGATGCAGACATGATGTATGATGGAGACGTGATGTATGATGCAGACATGATGTATGATGGAGACGTGATGTATGATGCAGACATGATGTATGATAGAGACATGATGTATGATGGAGACGTGATGTATGATGCAGACATGATGTATGATGGAGACGTGATGTATGATAGAGACGTGATGTCTGATGCAGACGTGATGTATGATGGAGACATGATGTATGATGGAGACGTGATGTATGATGGAGACGTGATGTATGATGCAGACGTGATGTATGATGGAGACGTGATGTATGATGCAGACATGATGTATGATGCAGACGTGATGTATGATGGAGACATGATGTATGATGGAGACGTGATGTATGATGCAGACGTGATGTATGATGCAGACGTGATGTATGATGCAGACGTGATGTATGATGGAGACATGATGTATGATGGAGACGTGATGTATGATGCAGACATGATGTATGATGCAGACGTGATGTATGATGCAGACGTGATGTATGATGGAGACGTGATGTATGATGGAGACGTGATGTTTGATGCAGACGTGATGTTTGATGCAGACGTGATGTTTGATGCAGACGTGATGTTTGATGGAGACATGATGTACGATGGAGACGTGATGTATGATGGAGACGTGATGTATGATGGAGACGTGATGTATGATGGAGACGTGATGTATGATGGAGACGTGATGTATGATGGAGACGTGATGTTTGATGGAGACGTGATGTTTGATGCAGACGTGATGTTTGATGGAGACATGATGTATGATGGAGACGTGATGTATGATGGAGACGTGATGTATGATGGAGACATGATGTATGATGGAGACGTGATGTATGATGGAGACGTGATGTATGATGCAGACGTGATGTATGATGGAGACGTGATGTATGATGGAGACGTGATGTTTGATGGAGACGTGATGTATGATGGAGACGTGATGTATGATGGAGACGTGATGTATGATGGAGACGTGATGTATGATGGAGACGTGATGTTTGATGCAGACGTGATGTATGATGGAGACATGATGTATGATGGAGACATGATGTATGATGGAGACATGATGTATGATGGAGACATGATGTATGATGGAGACATGATGTATGATGGAGACGTGATGTTTGATGCAGACGTGATGTTTGATGCAGACGTGATGTTTGATGGAGACATGATGTATGATGGAGACATGATGTATGATGGAGACATGATGTATGATGGAGACGTGATGTATGATGGAGACGTGATGTATGATGCAGACGTGATGTATGATGCAGACGTGATGTATGATGCAGACGTGATGTATGATGGAGACGTGATGTATGATGGAGACATGATGTATGATGCAGACGTGATGTATGATGCAGACGTGATGTATGATGGAGACGTGATGTATGATGGAGACGTGATGTATGATGCAGACATGATGTATGATGGAGACATGATGTATGATGGAGACATGATGTATGATGCAGACGTGATGTATGATGGAGACATGATGTATGATGGAGACGTGATGTATGATGGAGACATGATGTATGATGCAGACGTGATGTATGATGGAGACATGATGTATGATGGAGACATGATGTATGATGCAGACATGATGTATGATGGAGACATGATGTATGATGGAGACATGATGTATGATGCAGACGTGATGTATGATGGAGACATGATGTATGATGGAGACATGATGTATGATGCAGACATGATGTATGATGGAGACATGATGTATGATGGAGACATGATGTATGATGCAGACGTGATGTATGATGGAGACGTGATGTATGATGGAGACGTGATGTATGATGCAGACATGATGTATGATGGAGACATGATGTATGATGGAGACATGATGTATGATGGAGACATGATGTATGATGCAGACATGATGTATGATGGAGACATGATGTATGATGGAGACGTGATGTATGATGCAGACGTGATGTATGATGGAGACATGATGTATGATGGAGACATGATGTATGATGCAGACATGATGTATGATGGAGACATGATGTATGATGGAGACATGATGTATGATGCAGACATGATGTATGTTGGAGACATGATGTATGATGGAGACATGATGTATGATGCAGACATGATGTATGATGGAGACATGATGTATGATGCAGACATGATGTATGATGGAGACATGATGTATGATGCAGACGTGATGTATGATGCAGACGTGATGTATGATGGAGACGTGATGTATGATGGAGACGTGATGTTTGATGGAGACGTGATGTATGATGGAGACGTGATGTATGATGCAGACGTGATGTATGATGGAGACGTGATGTATGATGCAGACGTGATGTATGATGGAGACGTGATGTATGATGGAGACATCATGTATGATGGAGACGTGATGTATGATGGAGACGTGATGTTTGATGGAGACGTGATGTATGATGAAGACGTGATGTATGATGCAGACGTGATGTATGATGGAGACGTGATGTATGATGGAGACGTGATATATGATGGAGACGTGATGTATGATGCAGACGTGATGTATGATGGAGACGTGATGTATGATGGAGACGTGATGTATGATGGAGACGTGATGTATGATGGAGACGTGATGTATGATGCAGACGTGATGTATGATGGAGACGTGATGTATGATGGAGACGTGATGTTTGATGGAGACGTGATGTAATGGAGACGTGATGTATGATGGAGACGTGATGTATGATGGAGACGTGATGTTTGATGCAGACGTGATGTATGATGGAGACATGATGTATGATGCAGACGTGATGTATGATGGAGACGTGATGTATGATGGAGACGTGATGTATGATGCAGACATGATGTATGATGGAGACATGATGTATGATGGAGACATGATGTATGATGCAGACATGATGTATGATGGAGACATGATGTATGATGGAGACGTGATGTATGATGCAGACGTGATGTATGATGGAGACATGATGTATGATGGAGACATGATGTATGATGCAGACATGATGTATGATGGAGACATGATGTATGATGGAGACATGATGTATGATGCAGACATGATGTATGTTGGAGACATGATGTATGATGGAGACATGATGTATGATGCAGACATGATGTATGATGGAGACATGATGTATGATGCAGACGTGATGTATGATGGAGACATGATGTATGATGCAGACGTGATGTATGATGCAGACGTGATGTATGATGGAGACGTGATGTATGATGGAGACGTGATGTTTGATGGAGACGTGATGTATGATGGAGACGTGATGTATGATGCAGACGTGATGTATGATGGAGACGTGATGTATGATGCAGACGTGATGTATGATGGAGACGTGATGTATGATGGAGACATCATGTATGATGGAGACGTGATGTATGATGGAGACGTGATGTTTGATGGAGACGTGATGTATGATGGAGACGTGATGTATGATGCAGACGTGATGTATGATGGAGACGTGATGTATGATGGAGACGTGATATATGATGGAGACGTGATGTATGATGCAGACGTGATGTATGATGGAGACGTGATGTTTGATGGAGACGTGATGTATGATGGAGACGTGATGTATGATGGAGACGTGATGTATGATGGAGACGTGATGTATGATGGAGACGTGATGTATGATGGAGACGTGATGTATGATGGAGACGTGATGTATGATGGAGACGTGATGTTTGATGGAGACGTGATGTATGATGGAGACGTGATGTATGATGGAGACGTGATGTATGATGGAGACGTGATGTATGATGGAGACGTGATGTATGATGGAGACGTGATGTATGATGGAGACGTGATGTATGATGGAGACGTGATGTATGATGGAGACGTGATGTTTGATGGAGACGTGATGTATGATGGAGACATGATGTTTGATGCAGACGTGATGTATGATGGAGACGTGATGTTTGATGGAGACGTGATGTTTGATGGAGACATGATGTATGATGCAGACATGATGTATGATGGAGACGTGATGTATGATGGAGACGTGATGTTTGATGCAGACGTGATGTTTGATGCAGACGTGATGTTTGATGGAGACATGATGTATGATGGAGACGTGATGTATGATGGAGACATGATGTATGATGGAGACGTGATGTATGATGGAGACGTGATGTATGATGGAGACGTGATGTATGATGGAGACGTGATGTTTGATGGAGACGTGATGTTTGATGCAGACGTGATGTTTGATGGAGACATGATGTATGATGGAGACGTGATGTATGATGGAGACGTGATGTATGATGGAGACGTGATGTATGATGGAGACGTGATGTATGATGCAGACGTGATGTATGATGGAGACGTGATGTATGATGGAGACGTGATGTTTGATGGAGACGTGATGTAATGGAGACGTGATGTATGATGGAGACGTGATGTATGATGGAGACGTGATGTTTGATGCAGACGTGATGTATGATGGAGACATGATGTATGATGCAGACATGATGTATGATGGAGACATGATGTATGATGGAGACGTGATGTATGATGCAGACGTGATGTATGATGGAGACGTGATGTTTGATGGAGACGTGATGTATGATGGAGACATGATGTATGATGGAGACGTGATGTATGATGGAGACGTGATGTATGATGGAGACATGATGTATGATGGAGACGTGATGTATGATGGAGACGTGATGTTTGATGGAGACGTGATGTATGATGGAGACGTGATGTATGATGCAGACGTGATGTATGATGGAGACGTGATGTATGATGGAGACGTGATGTATGATGCAGACGTGATGTATGATGGAGACGTGATGTTTGATGGAGACGTGATGTATGATGGAGACGTGATGTATGATGGAGACGTGATGTATGATGGAGACGTGATGTATGATGCAGACGTGATGTATGATGGAGACGTGATGTATGATGCAGACGTGATGTATGATGGAGACGTGATGTTTGATGGAGACGTGATGTATGATGGAGACGTGATGTATGATGGAGACGTGATGTATGATGGAGACGTGATGTATGATGGAGACGTGATGTATGATGGAGACGTGATGTATGATGGAGACGTGATGTTTGATGGAGACGTGATGTATGATGGAGACGTGATGTATGATGCAGACGTGATGTATGATGGAGACGTGATGTTTGATGGAGACGTGATGTTTGATGGAGACATGATGTATGATGCAGACATGATGTATGATGGAGACGTGATGTTTGATGGAGACGTGATGTATGATGCAGACGTGATGTATGATGGAGACGTGATGTATGATGCAGACGTGATGTATGATGGAGACGTGATGTTTGATGGAGACGTGATGTATGATGGAGACATGATGTATGATGGAGACGTGATGTATGATGGAGACGTGATGTATGATGGAGACATGATGTATGATGGAGACGTGATGTATGATGGAGACGTGATGTTTGATGGAGACGTGATGTATGATGGAGACGTGATGTATGATGCAGACGTGATGTATGATGGAGACGTGATGTATGATGGAGACGTGATGTATGATGCAGACGTGATGTATGATGGAGACGTGATGTTTGATGGAGACGTGATGTATGATGGAGACGTGATGTATGATGGAGACGTGATGTATGATGGAGACGTGATGTATGATGCAGACGTGATGTATGATGGAGACGTGATGTATGATGCAGACGTGATGTATGATGGAGACGTGATGTTTGATGGAGACGTGATGTATGATGGAGACGTGATGTATGATGGAGACGTGATGTATGATGGAGACGTGATGTATGATGGAGACGTGATGTATGATGGAGACGTGATGTATGATGGAGACGTGATGTTTGATGGAGACGTGATGTATGATGGAGACGTGATGTATGATGCAGACGTGATGTATGATGGAGACGTGATGTTTGATGGAGACGTGATGTTTGATGGAGACATGATGTATGATGCAGACATGATGTATGATGGAGACGTGATGTTTGATGCAGACGTGATGTTTGATGCAGACGTGATGTTTGATGGAGACGTGATGTATGATGGAGACGTGATGTATGATGGAGACGTGATGTATGATGGAGACGTGATGTATGATGGAGACGTGATGTATGATGGAGACGTGATGTTTGATGGAGACGTGATGTTTGATGCAGACGTGATGTTTGATGGAGACATGATGTATGATGGAGACGTGATGTATGATGGAGACGTGATGTATGATGGAGACGTGATGTATGATGGAGACGTGATGTATGATGGAGACGTGATGTATGATGGAGACGTGATGTATGATGCAGACGTGATGTATGATGGAGACGTGATGTATGATGGAGACGTGATGTATGATGCAGACGTGATGTTTGATGGAGACGTGATGTATGATGGAGACGTGATGTATGATGGAGACGTGATGTATGATGGAGACGTGATGTTTGATGGAGACGTGATGTATGATGGAGACGTGATGTATGATGGAGACGTGATGTATGATGGAGACGTGATGTATGATGGAGACGAGATGTTTGATGCAGACGTGATGTATGATGGAGACATGATGTTTGATGGAGACGTGATGTTTGATGGAGACATGATGTATGATGCAGACATGATGTATGATGGAGACGTGATGTTTGATGCAGACGTGATGTTTGATGCAGACGTGATGTTTGATGGAGACATGATGTATGATGGAGACATGATGTATGATGGAGACATGATGTATGATGGAGACGTGATGTTTGATGCAGACGTGATGTTTGATGCAGACGTGATGTTTGATGGAGACATGATGTATGATGGAGACATGATGTATGATGGAGACATGATGTATGATGGAGACATGATGTATGATGCAGACATGATGTATGATGGAGACATGATGTATGATGCAGACATGATGTATGATGGAGACGTGATGTTTGATGCAGACGTGATGTTTGATGCAGACGTGATGTTTGATGGAGACATGATGTATGATGGAGACATGATGTATGATGCAGACATGATGTATGATGGAGACGTGATGTTTGATGCAGACGTGATGTTTGATGCAGACGTGATGTTTGATGGAGACATGATGTATGATGGAGACATGATGTATGATGGAGACATGATGTATGATGGAGACATGATGTATGATGCAGACATGATGTATGATGGAGACATGATGTATGATGCAGACGTGATGTATGATGCAGACGTGATGTATGATGCAGACGTGATGTATGATGGAGACGTGATGTATGATGGAGACGTGATGTTTGATGGAGACGTGATGTATGATGGAGACGTGATGTATGATGCAGACGTGATGTATGATGGAGACGTGATGTATGATGCAGACGTGATGTATGATGGAGACGTGATGTTTGATGGAGACGTGATGTATGATGGAGACATGATGTATGATGGAGACGTGATGTATGATGGAGACGTGATGTATGATGGAGACGTGATGTTTGATGGAGACGTGATGTATGATGGAGACGTGATGTATGATGCAGACGTGATGTATGATGGAGACGTGATGTATGATGGAGACGTGATGTATGATGCAGACGTGATGTATGATGGAGACGTGATGTTTGATGGAGACGTGATGTATGATGCAGACGTGATGTATGATGGAGACGTGATGTTTGATGGAGACGTGATGTATGATGGAGACGTGATGTATGATGGAGACGTGATGTATGATGGAGACGTGATGTATGATGCAGACGTGATGTATGATGCAGACGTGATGTATGATGGAGACGTGATGTATGATGCAGACGTGATGTATGATGGAGACGTGATGTTTGATGGAGACGTGATGTATGATGGAGACGTGATGTATGATGGAGACGTGATGTATGATGGAGACGTGATGTATGATGGAGACGTGATGTATGATGGAGACGTGATGTATGATGGAGACGTGATGTATGATGGAGACGTGATGTATGATGGAGACGTGATGTATGATGGAGACGTGATGTTTGATGCAGACGTGATGTATGATGGAGACGTGATGTTTGATGGAGACGTGATGTTTGATGGAGACATGATGTATGATGCAGACATGATGTATGATGGAGACGTGATGTTTGATGCAGACGTGATGTTTGATGCAGACGTGATGTTTGATGGAGACATGATGTATGATGGAGACGTGATGTATGATGGAGACGTGATGTATGATGGAGACGTGATGTATGATGGAGACGTGATGTATGATGGAGACGTGATGTATGATGGAGACGTGATGTTTGATGGAGACGTGATGTTTGATGCAGACGTGATGTTTGATGGAGACATGATGTATGATGGAGACGTGATGTATGATGGAGACGTGATGTATGATGGAGACGTGATGTATGATGGAGACGTGATGTATGATGCAGACGTGATGTATGATGGAGACGTGATGTATGATGGAGACGTGATGTTTGATGGAGACGTGATGTATGATGGAGACGTGATGTATGATGGAGACGTGATGTATGATGGAGACGTGATGTATGATGGAGACGTGATGTATGATGCAGACGTGATGTATGATGGAGACGTGATGTATGATGGAGACGTGATGTTTGATGGAGACGTGATGTATGATGGAGACGTGATGTATGATGGAGACGTGATGTATGATGGAGACGTGATGTTTGATGCAGACGTGATGTATGATGCAGACATGATGTATGATGGAGACGTGATGTTTGATGCAGACGTGATGTTTGATGCAGACGTGATGTTTGATGGAGACATGATGTATGATGCAGACATGATGTATGATGGAGACGTGATGTATGATGCAGACGTGATGTATGATGGAGACGTGATGTTTGATGGAGACGTGATGTATGATGGAGACATGATGTATGATGGAGACGTGATGTATGATGGAGACGTGATGTTTGATGGAGACGTGATGTATGATGGAGACGTGATGTATGATGCAGACGTGATGTATGATGGAGACGTGATGTTTGATGGAGACGTGATGTATGATGGAGACGTGATGTATGATGGAGACGTGATGTATGATGGAGACGTGATGTATGATGCAGACGTGATGTATGATGGAGACGTGATGTATGATGCAGACGTGATGTATGATGGAGACGTGATGTTTGATGGAGACGTGATGTATGATGGAGACGTGATGTATGATGGAGACGTGATGTATGATGGAGACGTGATGTATGATGGAGACGTGATGTATGATGGAGACGTGATGTTTGATGGAGACGTGATGTATGATGGAGACGTGATGTATGATGCAGACGTGATGTATGATGGAGACGTGATGTTTGATGGAGACGTGATGTTTGATGGAGACATGATGTATGATGCAGACATGATGTATGATGGAGACGTGATGTTTGATGCAGACGTGATGTTTGATGCAGACGTGATGTTTGATGGAGACGTGATGTATGATGGAGACGTGATGTATGATGGAGACGTGATGTATGATGGAGACGTGATGTATGATGGAGACGTGATGTATGATGGAGACGTGATGTATGATGGAGACGTGATGTTTGATGGAGACGTGATGTTTGATGCAGACGTGATGTTTGATGGAGACATGATGTATGATGGAGACGTGATGTATGATGGAGACGTGATGTATGATGGAGACGTGATGTATGATGGAGACGTGATGTATGATGCAGACGTGATGTATGATGGAGACGTGATGTATGATGGAGACGTGATGTATGATGCAGACGTGATGTTTGATGGAGACGTGATGTATGATGGAGACGTGATGTATGATGGAGACGTGATGTTTGATGGAGACGTGATGTATGATGGAGACGTGATGTATGATGGAGACGTGATGTATGATGGAGACGTGATGTATGATGGAGACGTGATGTTTGATGCAGACGTGATGTATGATGGAGACATGATGTTTGATGGAGACGTGATGTTTGATGGAGACATGATGTATGATGCAGACATGATGTATGATGGAGACGTGATGTTTGATGCAGACGTGATGTTTGATGCAGACGTGATGTTTGATGGAGACATGATGTATGATGGAGACATGATGTATGATGGAGACATGATGTATGATGGAGACATGATGTATGATGGAGACATGATGTATGATGCAGACATGATGTATGATGGAGACGTGATGTTTGATGCAGACGTGATGTTTGATGCAGACGTGATGTTTGATGGAGACATGATGTATGATGGAGACATGATGTATGATGGAGACATGATGTATGATGCAGACATGATGTATGATGGAGACATGATGTATGATGCAGACGTGATGTATGATGCAGACGTGATGTATGATGGAGACGTGATGTATGATGGAGACGTGATGTTTGATGGAGACGTGATGTATGATGGAGACGTGATGTATGATGCAGACGTGATGTATGATGGAGACGTGATGTATGATGCAGACGTGATGTATGATGGAGACGTGATGTTTGATGGAGACGTGATGTATGATGGAGACATGATGTATGATGGAGACGTGATGTATGATGGAGACGTGATGTATGATGGAGACGTGATGTTTGATGGAGACGTGATGTATGATGGAGACGTGATGTATGATGCAGACGTGATGTATGATGGAGACGTGATGTATGATGGAGACGTGATGTATGATGCAGACGTGATGTATGATGGAGACGTGATGTTTGATGGAGACGTGATGTATGATGGAGACGTGATGTATGATGGAGACGTGATGTATGATGGAGACGTGATGTATGATGGAGACGTGATGTATGATGCAGACGTGATGTATGATGGAGACGTGATGTATGATGCAGACGTGATGTATGATGGAGACGTGATGTTTGATGGAGACGTGATGTATGATGGAGACGTGATGTATGATGGAGACGTGATGTATGATGGAGACGTGATGTATGATGGAGACGTGATGTATGATGGAGACGTGATGTATGATGGAGACGTGATGTATGATGGAGACGTGATGTTTGATGCAGACGTGATGTATGATGGAGACGTGATGTTTGATGGAGACGTGATGTTTGATGGAGACATGATGTATGATGCAGACATGATGTATGATGGAGACGTGATGTTTGATGCAGACGTGATGTTTGATGCAGACGTGATGTTTGATGGAGACATGATGTATGATGGAGACGTGATGTATGATGGAGACGTGATGTATGATGGAGACGTGATGTATGATGGAGACGTGATGTATGATGGAGACGTGATGTATGATGGAGACGTGATGTTTGATGGAGACGTGATGTTTGATGCAGACGTGATGTTTGATGGAGACTTGATGTATGATGGAGACGTGATGTATGATGGAGACGTGATGTATGATGGAGACGTGATGTATGATGGAGACGTGATGTATGATGCAGACGTGATGTATGATGGAGACGTGATGTATGATGGAGACGTGATGTTTGATGGAGACGTGATGTATGATGGAGACGTGATGTATGATGGAGACGTGATGTATGATGGAGACGTGATGTATGATGGAGACGTGATGTATGATGGAGACGTGATGTATGATGCAGACGTGATGTATGATGGAGACGTGATGTATGATGGAGACGTGATGTATGATGGAGACGTGATGTATGATGGAGACGTGATGTATGATGGAGACGTGATGTATGATGGAGACGTGATGTTTGATGCAGACGTGATGTATGATGCAGACATGATGTATGATGGAGACGTGATGTTTGATGCAGACGTGATGTTTGATGCAGACGTGATGTTTGATGGAGACATGATGTATGATGCAGACATGATGTATGATGGAGACGTGATGTATGATGCAGACGTGATGTATGATGGAGACGTGATGTTTGATGGAGACGTGATGTATGATGGAGACATGATGTATGATGGAGACGTGATGTATGATGGAGACGTGATGTTTGATGGAGACGTGATGTATGATGGAGACGTGATGTATGATGCAGACGTGATGTATGATGGAGACGTGATGTATGATGGAGACGTGATGTATGATGCAGACGTGATGTATGATGGAGACGTGATGTTTGATGGAGACGTGATGTATGATGGAGACGTGATGTATGATGGAGACGTGATGTATGATGGAGACGTGATGTATGATGCAGACGTGATGTATGATGGAGACGTGATGTATGATGCAGACGTGATGTATGATGGAGACGTGATGTTTGATGGAGACGTGATGTATGATGGAGACGTGATGTATGATGGAGACGTGATGTATGATGGAGACGTGATGTATGATGGAGACGTGATGTTTGATGGAGACGTGATGTATGATGGAGACGTGATGTATGATGCAGACGTGATGTATGATGGAGACGTGATGTTTGATGGAGACGTGATGTTTGATGGAGACATGATGTATGATGGAGACGTGATGTTTGATGCAGACGTGATGTTTGATGGAGACATGATGTATGATGGAGACGTGATGTTTGATGCAGACGTGATGTTTGATGCAGACGTGATGTTTGATGGAGACATGATGTATGATGGAGACGTGATGTATGATGGAGACGTGATGTATGATGGAGACGTGATGTATGATGGAGACGTGATGTATGATGGAGACGTGATGTTTGATGGAGACGTGATGTTTGATGCAGACGTGATGTTTGATGGAGACATGATGTATGATGGAGACGTGATGTATGATGGAGACGTGATGTATGATGGAGACGTGATGTATGATGGAGACGTGATGTATGATGGAGACGTGATGTATGATGCAGACGTGATGTATGATGGAGACGTGATGTATGATGGAGACGTGATGTATGATGCAGACGTGATGTTTGATGGAGACGTGATGTATGATGGAGACGTGATGTATGATGGAGACGTGATGTTTGATGGAGACGTGATGTATGATGGAGACGTGATGTATGATGGAGACGTGATGTATGATGGAGACGTGATGTATGATGGAGACGTGATGTTTGATGCAGACGTGATGTATGATGGAGACATGATGTTTGATGGAGACGTGATGTTTGATGGAGACATGATGTATGATGCAGACATGATGTATGATGGAGACGTGATGTTTGATGCAGACGTGATGTTTGATGCAGACGTGATGTTTGATGGAGACGTGATGTATGATGGAGACATGATGTATGATGGAGACATGATGTATGATGGAGACATGATGTATGATGGAGACATGATGTATGATGCAGACATGATGTATGATGGAGACGTGATGTTTGATGCAGACGTGATGTTTGATGCATACGTGATGTTTGATGGAGACATGATGTATGATGGAGACATGATGTATGATGGAGACATGATGTATGATGCAGACATGATGTATGATGGAGACATGATGTATGATGCAGACGTGATGTATGATGCAGACGTGATGTATGATGGAGACGTGATGTATGATGGAGACGTGATGTTTGATGGAGACGTGATGTATGATGGAGACGTGATGTATGATGCAGACGTGATGTATGATGGAGACATGATGTATGATGGAGACGTGATGTATGATGGAGACGTGATGTATGATGGAGACGTGATGTTTGATGGAGACGTGATGTATGATGGAGACGTGATGTATGATGCAGACGTGATGTATGATGGAGACGTGATGTATGATGGAGACGTGATGTATGATGCAGACGTGATGTATGATGGAGACGTGATGTTTGATGGAGACGTGATGTATGATGGAGACGTGATGTATGATGGAGACGTGATGTATGATGGAGACGTGATGTATGATGCAGACGTGATGTATGATGCAGACGTGATGTATGATGCAGACGTGATGTATGATGGAGACGTGATGTTTGATGGAGACGTGATGTATGATGGAGACGTGATGTATGATGGAGACGTGATGTATGATGGAGACGTGATGTATGATGCAGACATGATGTATGATGCAGACATGATGTATGATGGAGACGTGATGTTTGATGCAGACGTGATGTTTGATGCAGACGTGATGTTTGATGGAGACATGATGTATGATGGAGACGTGATGTATGATGGAGACATGATGTATGATGGAGACGTGATGTATGATGGAGACGTGATGTATGATGGAGACGTGATGTATGATGGAGACGTGATGTTTGATGGAGACGTGATGTTTGATGCAGACGTGATGTTTGATGCAGACGTGATGTATGATGGAGACGTGATGTATGATGGAGACGTGATGTATGATGGAGACGTGATGTATGATGGAGACGTGATGTATGATGCAGACGTGATGTATGATGGAGACGTGATATATGATGGAGACGTGATGTATGATGGAGACGTGATGTATGATGGAGACGTGATGTTTGATGGAGACGTGATGTATGATGGAGACGTGATGTATGATGGAGACGTGATGTATGATGGAGACGTGATGTTTGATGCAGACGTGATGTATGATGGAGACGTGATGTTTGATGGAGACATGATGTATGATGGAGACATGATGTATGATGGAGACGTGATGTTTGATGCAGACGTGATGTTTGATGCAGACGTGATGTTTGATGGAGACATGATGTATGATGGAGACATGATGTATGATGGAGACATGATGTATGATGGAGACATGATGTATGATGGAGACGTGATGTTTGATGCAGACGTGATGTTTGATGCAGACGTGATGTTTGATGGAGACATGATGTATGATGGAGACATGATGTATGATGGAGACATGATGTATGATGGAGACATGATGTATGATGCAGACATGATGTATGATGCAGACGTGATGTTTGATGCAGTCGTGATGTATGATGATACATTTTCTTCTTATTACTCCAGAATGTAATTTCCTGTTTTACTGAAAAATGTTGAAGTTCCTTCAGGGTCATGAAACGTAGTTAGTCTTCCTATTTTCCTATATTCCTGTCTTTAGGACCGTGATGTGTCCCAGAAGGACACCTGGTTGCCTGGTTACAATCATATCTAAAGATAGTCCCACAGCAAACACACTCACACTACACTGAATGCTGTGCAAGCCTGACGCTGAGCACATCAGGAATGTTTGTTTGAAATAAATAAACTTCCCACATTTGAGCAGAGGAACTCACAATCACAAGTATTTCCTGTGTATAGGATTCTTTTGGCCAGACGAGTAAATAAAACATGATGACAACCTCTGAGAGGAGACTGTGTGAGGAGGGAGGACTGGTGGAAGTAGGCTCCATGCTCCATCTCTCTGGGATCTGGACACAGTTCCTACAAACATGTCTGAAGTCGTCTACAAGCAAATTGGTTGAAAAGCTGAAAAAGATCCTCCTGAGAAGAAGGAAATCCTCTCACTCTTATTTGTTATGAGAGAAAACAAACGCTGCAGATCTTCAACATGCAGGCAACATTAGCACCAGGCTGAACTCTGCATCTGGACAACGGGGTGGGGAGACAGTTGGGGGGGAGGGGCTTTCCTCTGGACTCAAAGCCTGCTGGATGAGGGTGAACACACTTCTGGACTCATGAGAAACATCTGTTTCTCCTACACGTAGTTTAGCATAATGTCTGCTGGTTTGTTTAAGATTCCTCAGCTGCTTTTTGCTCTGAAATAAAAAAAAAACAACTAGAAAACAGACATGTGGACATGTGGACATGTTGACACATCGATACGTTATAACATAGCACATTACTGTGTTGACCTCAGGTGGACTCACAGAAACTTTCTGTCCAGGATCTTTTTTGCGCCACATTTGATGCAGTAGATCATCAGTTCTCATGACAGAGATGTAGAAGTCTGTTGGGCCTCGGGTACTGCTCCTAACTGGTTTTATTACTGTCTCACAGACTGACAAGTTTTTGTCAGTATGGATACATGCTTCATAAAATAAAATATTGGGGTTCCCCAAGGCTTAATTTTGGGCCCAGTACTTTTTCACTTGAGCATGTTACCACTTGGTAAGGTCATCAGGAGACACAGCATTGATTTCCACAGCTATGCGGACGATACACCGCTTTACATCGCTGTGTCTCCAGATAACCTGGATCATGGCATGGATGGCAGAAAATTTCCTACAGCTCAACCAGGACAAAACCAAAGTTTTTACGTAGACAAAAGGGGGAAAAAACCCTTGCCAGAGTCTACTTATTTCTTTCTCTTGTCAGCACAGAGATGCTGATGCTTTTATCGGGAGTAGATTACATAATTGTACTGCCCTGCTCTCTGGTGTTCCTATAAAAGTCTATTTCAGCCTTTCAATTACTCCACAACAGATATGATGAAGTTCTGACGAGGACCAGAGGACCTCAGATATCACGTCTTAAAATGGCTGCGTCTTTATAAATTCTTTATTGGTATTCTTATACTTGTTGCTATTATCTTCATATCGTTTTTATGTGAATGTTTTATTGGTTTTAACATTTTAATATTTCTTAATTCCAGTGTTTTTCTCATGGCGATTCTCAACACCAAGGGCTTTGCAACTTGTCACTTTGGTCGTCACGGTCGTCACGTTGCATCGTAACATCATCCGTGTATCAGTGCATCAGTACATTTGGTTTACCAGGAAATTGGGCTTGGGAATCATTCCGGCATTAAATGCATTAATTTTTTTTTTTTTTTTAAAATAATAAATTAATCATAAAGTCCCAATACTAATACATTGATATAAATGTATTATATATGTATATATATTATATATATATAAATTTATATTATATGGATATACATAGGCTGTACGGTGGCATTGGTCATGTTGTAGTGGTTAGCACTGTGGCCTAACAGCAAAATGTCGTTGGTTTGATCCTCAGACTGTTCTGCAGGTTTATTTGTTTGTTTATTTGTTTATTTATCATGGATCCCCATTAGTTCCTACCAAGGCAGCAACTAATCTTCCAAGTGTAAGTTAACTAACATTAACTATAAGAATGTTAATTCTGTTGTCAAAAAAGTGTCAAAGCGACTGAGAAAAAGTGTAAAGATCCTCATCCTGTCCATGTGGGATCATGTGACCAGATCAGGAAGGAACGCAAGATATGTGTTTCTTCTCCATGTTGTATCAGAGGAAAAGTTCCTCCAAATGACTAGACTGTTAAGGAATCTCCATATGGTTTTACATACCTGATTAATGCAGATTGTAATGGTACCTGCAGCATCCAGAATGTGACGCCCCTACATTCAGACACATGCAGGCCCTGAAGGCAACGCCAACCAGCAGGGTTGTCTGAAGAGTCATGAACGTTCCGGGTCTGTGGGATGAAGGTATATTAGCTCTGAACTGACTTGAAAAGTAGTCGTGGCGACTGAGTCGCCCCAATCAGAGGAGGCAGTGAGAGGAACGTGGGTGCAGCTCCAGGCCATTATCTATGTTTTATGTGCAATCACAGAGCTACAGTCTCCCCGTCTGCAGCTTGCTGCTTCAAAAGGACGCCTAATCCAAGTGTTTATTATATTTTTTTCACTCTCTACATAAACTGCCCGCTCTTGTCCAAATACTCGCTCGGCACCGGCGGCTGTGATGAAGATTGATAGCATGGCTGAGCCCACATCAGCGCTTTCCTGGCACAGAGATGTCCACGCAGGACAAACACACACACACACACACACATGTTCAGCATGAAGTCAGGCCTTGTTCACACCCGACTGAAGGAAAATTACTTCTTTTTCTTATGTTGCCTCATATCTTTTAGTTCAGCCATCCAGACCGCAAACCCCCCTCCGACCATCAGGATGGATCGTTCCTTCAGTTAGAACAACATGGCTGCTGGTGAGCCAGCAGAAAGAGGAGGCGTTCCCATGGCAACATCATCCGTCAGATGTAAGTCGCTTTGGATAAAAGCATCTGCTAAATGACAATGGAATAGAATAGATGAACTATTAACTAACTAACTTTACTCAAAGACTTTTTATCACTTCCTGTTTGAGTTCAGGATGAATTAGAGGAGAGAAGCTCCGCCCACATACACCTGCCCAGGTAACAATGAGCAGCCATGTTCCCTTCTACCCAACCAGTAACAGACGGTCCTGACGAAGAGGAGGGCCCGGTACCAGAAGGTCCAGATGAAGAAGAGGGCCCGGTACCAGAAGGTCCAGATGAAGAGGACGACCCGGTACCAGAAGGTCCAGATGAAGAAGAGGGCCCGGTACCAGAAGGTCCAGATGAAGAGGACGACCCGGTACCAGAAGGTCCAGATGAAGAGGAAGAGCCGGTACCAGAAGGTCCAGATGAAGAGGACAACCCGGTACCAGAAGGTCCAGATGAAGAGGAAGAGCCGGTACCAGAAGGTCCAGATGAAGAAGAGGGCCCGGTACCAGAAGGTCCAGATGAAGAAGAGGGCCCGGTACCAGAAGGTCCAGATGAAGAGGAAGAGCCGGTACCAGAAGGTCCAGATGAAGAGGAAGAGCCGGTACCAGAAGGTCCAGATGAAGAAGAGGGCCCGGTACCAGAAGGTCCAGATGAAGAGGAAGAGCCGGTACCAGAAGGTCCAGATGAAGAAGAGGGCCCGGTACCAGAAGGTCCAGATGAAGAGGACGACCCGGTACCAGAAGGTCCAGATGAAGAGGAAGAGCCGGTACCAGAAAGTCCAGATGAAGAGGAAGAGCCGGTACCAGAAGGTCCAGATGAAGAGGAAGAGCCGGTACCAGAAAGTCCAGATGAAGAGGAAGAGCCGGTACCAGAAGGTCCAGATGAAGAGGAAGAGCCGGTACCAGAAGGTCCAGATGAAGAGGAAGAGCCGGTACCAGAAAGTCCAGATGAAGAGGAAGAGCCGGTACCAGAAAGTCCAGATGAAGAGGAAGAGCCGGTACCAGAAAGTCCAGATGAAGAGGAAGAGCCGGTACCAGAAGGTCCAGATGAAGAGGAAGAGCCGGTACCAGAAGGTCCAGATGAAGAGGAAGAGCCGGTACCAGAAAGTCCAGATGAAGAGGAAGAGCCGGTACCAGAAAGTCCAGATGAAGAGGAAGAGCCGGTACCAGAAAGTCCAGATGAAGAGGAAGAGCCGGTACCAGAAGGTCCAGATGAAGAGGAAGAGCCGGTACCAGAAAGTCCAGATGAAGAGGAAGAGCCGGTACCAGAAAATCCAGATGAAGAGGAAGAGCCGGTACCAGAAAGTCCAGATGAAGAGGAAGAGCCGGTACCAGAAAGTCCAGATGAAGAGGAAGAGCCGGTACCAGAAGGTCCAGATGAAGAGGAAGAGCCGGTACCAGAAGGTCCAGATGAAGAGGAAGAGCCGGTACCAGAAGGTCCAGATGAAGAGGAAGAGCCGGTACCAGAAGGTCCAGATGAAGAGGAAGAGCCGGTACCAGAAAGTCCAGATGAAGAGGAAGAGCCGGTACCAGAAGGTCCAGATGAAGAGGAAGAGCCGGTACCAGAAAGTCTGGAAGAAGAGGTTGAGATTATTGATCCGTATCAACTTATTTCTGCTCCTCCTCTTTCTCTTTCTCCTCCTCATCTTCCTCCTTTTCCCTCCTCCTTCCTCTTCCTGCTCTTCTTCATCTTCCTCCTCCTCATTTTGTTTCCTCCTCTTCATCTTCCTCCTCCTCATTTTCTGTTTCCTCCTCTTCATCTTCCTCCTCCTCATTTTCTATTTCCTCTTCTTCATCTTCCTCCTCCTCATTTTCTATTTCCTCTTCTTCATCTTCCTCCTCCTCATTTTCTATTTCCTCTTCTTCATCTTCCTCCTCCTCATTTTCTATTTCCTCTTCTTCATCTTCCTCCTCCTCATTTTCTATTTCCTCCTCCTCATCTCCCCCCATTGCACCGTTACTTTAGCAACTACAGACAAACAGCCAGCCTCCCTGAGGGATTGTGTGAACATATGTGTGCATGTATGTATGTACGTATACATGAAGACCAGCAGGACCACCACCCTCAGACCAGGACCACCATGACTCCGACACTAAATCCAAGAGGAAATGGAGCTGCCTCACATGACTCACTGGTGTGTGTGTGTGTGTGTGTGTGTGTGTGTAGGCACATGCATGTAACGGTCTATGTAAAGTAATAATTGTGTAGCAGTGTTTGTGTCTCCACACGTCATCTGAGCATTAAAACCAAAACAAACAGAAAGGCCGATGCTGTGCAGCTGCTCTCATACAGACACAACATGTCTGCAAAAGTCGCGTTAACAGAGTGTCTGTGAATGCATCATAGTTCTTCTATGAACACAGTCGTTGTGCTTTACTGACACAAAAACACGAAGAAAGCAGCTAAGGATGTAAAGCAGCCGGCATAACGCCGAAACCATCCAAAGCTACAGCCCTGAAATCCAAAAACCATGGTGGTGTGTTAGTGGTGTGTTAGTGGTGTGTTGGTGGTGTGTTGGTGGTGTGTTGGTGGTGTGTTGGTGGTGTGTTGGTGGTGTGTTGGTGGTGTGTTGGTGGTGTGTTAGTGGTGTGTTGGTGGTGTGTTGGTGGTGTGTTGGTGGTGTGTTGGTGGTGTGTTGGTGGTGTGTTGGTGGTGTGTTGGTGGTGTGTTGGTGGTGTGTTAGTGGTGTGTTGGTGGTGTGTTGGTGGTGTGTTGGTGGTGTGTTGGTGGTGTGTTGGTGGTGTGTTGGTGGTGTGTTAGTGGTGTGTTGGTGGTGTGTTGGTGGTGTGTTGGTGGTGTGTTGGTGGTGTGTTAGTGGTGTGTTAGTGGTGTGTTAGTGGTGTGTTAATGGTGTGTTGGTGGTGTGTTGGTGGTGTGTTAGTGGTGTGTTAGTGGTGTGTTGGTGGTGTGTTGGTGGTGTGTTGGTGGTGTGTTAATGGTGTGTTAATGGTGTGTTGGTGGTGTGTTGGTGGTGTGTTGGTGGTGTGTTGGTGGTGTGTTAGTGGTGTGTTAGTGGTGTGTTAATGGTGTGTTGGTGGTGTGTTGGTGGTGTGTTAGTGGTGTGTTAGTGGTGTGTTAGTGGTGTGTTGGTGGTGTGTTGGTGGTGTGTTGGTGGTGTGTTGGTGGTGTGTTAGTGGTGTGTTGGTGGTGTGTTGGTGGTGTGTTGGTGGTGTGTTAGTGGTGTGTTAGTGGTGTGGTAATGGTGTGTTGTTGGTGTGTTAGTGGTGTGTTGGTGGAGTGTTGGTGGTGTGTTAGTGGTGTGTTGGTGGTGTGTTAGTGGTGTGTTAGTGGTGTGGTAATGGTGTGTTGTTGGTGTGTTAGTGGTGTGTTAGTGGTGTGTTGGTGGAGTGTTGGTGGTGTGTTAGTGGAGTGTTGGAGTGTTGGTAGTGTGTTAGTGGTGTGTTGGTGGTGTGTTGGTGGTGTGTTGGTGGTGTGTTGGTGGTGTGTTAGTGGTGTGTTGGTGGTGTGTTGGTGGTGTGTTAGTGGTGTGTTGGTGGTGTGTTGGTGGAGTGTTGGTGGTGTGTTAGTGGAGTGTTGGAGTGTTGGTAGTGTGTTAGTGGTGTGTTGGTGGTGTGTTGGTGGTGTGTTAGTGGTGTGTTGGTGGTGTGTTGGTGGTGTGTTGGTGGTGTGTTGGTGGTGTGTTGGTGGTGTGTTGGTGGTGTGTTGGTGGTGTGTTAGTGGTGTGTTGGTGGTGTGTTGGTGGTGTGTTGGTGGTGTGTTAGTGGTGTGTTGGTGGTGTGTTGGTGGTGTGTTGGTGGTGTGTTGGTGGTGTGTTAGTGGTGTGTTGGTGGTGTGTTAGTGGTGTGTTGGTGGAGTGTTGGTGGTGTGTTAGTGGAGTGTTGGAGTGTTGGTGGTGTGTTGGTGGTGTGTTAGTGGTGTGTTGGTGGTGTGTTGGTGGTGTGTTGGTGGTGTGTTAGTGGTGTGTTGGTGGTGTGTTAGTGGTGTGTTGGTGGTGTGTTGGTGGTGTGTTAGTGGTGTGTTAGTGGTGTGTTGGTGGTGTGTTAGTGGTGTGTTAGTGGTGTGTTGGTGGTGTGTTAGTGGTGTGTTAGTGGTGTGTTAATGGTGTGTTGGTGGTGTGTTAGTGGAGTGTTGGTGGTGTGTTAGTGGAGTGTTGGAGTGTTGGTGGTGTGTTGGTGGTGTGTTAGTGGTGTGTTAGTGGTGTGTTGGTGGAGTGTTGGTGGTGTGTTAGTGGAGTGTTGGAGTGTTGGTGGTGTGTTGGTGGTGTGTTAGTGGAGTGTTGGTGGTGTGTTGGTGGTGTGTTGGTGGTGTGTTAGTGGAGTGTTGGAGTGTTGGTGGTGTGTTGGTGGTGTGTTAGTGGAGTGTTGGTGGAGTGTTGGTGGTGTGTTAGTGGTGTGTTGGTGGTGTGTTAGTGGTGTGTTGGTGGTGTGTTAGTGGTGTGTTAATGGTGTGTTGGTGGTGTGTTGGTGGTGTGTTAGTGGTGTGTTAGTGGTGTGTTAATGGTGTGTTGGTGGTGTGTTGGTGGTGTGTTAGTGGTGTGTTGGTGGTGTGTTAGTGGTGTGGTAATGGTGTGTTGGTGGTGTGTTGGTGGTGTGTTAGTGGTGTGGTAATGGTGTGTTGTTGGTGTGTTAGTGGTGTGTTAGTGGTGTGTTGGTGGAGTGTTGGTGGTGTGTTAGTGGAGTGTTGGAGTGTTGGTGGTGTGTTAGTGGTGTGTTGGTGGAGTGTTGGTGGTGTGTTGGTGGTGTGTTGGTGGTGTGTTAGTGGTGTGTTGGTGGTGTGTTAATGGTGTGTTGGTGGTGTGTTAATGGTGTGTTGGTGGTGTGTTAATGGTGTGTTGGTGGTGTGTTAGTGGTGTGTTGGTGGTGTGTTGTTGGTGTGTTGGTGGTGTGTTGGTGGTGTGTTGGTGGTGTGTTAATGGTGTGTTGGTGGTGTGTTGGTGGTGTGTTAGTGTTGTGTTGGTTTGTTAATGATGTGTTGGTGGTGTGTATTACTGCTTGGAACGTATCCCTGGAAACAAACATTTGGAACCGGATCTCTGGAACCGGAACTCTAGGACTGGAACTCGGACCCTGGAACAGTCAAGAACTTTGTCCAGATCAGCATTTGCTCATCTCTGACAAAATACTAGTTTTATTGTTAAAACCACAACTTCCTGTAGTTTGTAGTTTCCATGTTTATCAAAAGTTAATGAAAACGATTACCGGTAAATAAAACTGCCTTGTGTTTCATACTCATACTGTAGAAGCACCTGATGGATCCAGTTGGAGCAGGGCTACTCAATTTGAGGCCCCCAATTCTGCAGGTTTGCCATGTATTATTGCTCCAACACAGCTGACTCAAATTACTGAGTCTCTGAGCAGAACCTGATAATCTGTTAGATCCATTTAGTTTGATTCAGGAATGTTGAAGCAGGAACACATGGGAATCCTGCTGGATGGTGGACCTCGTAGGACCGAGTTGAAATCCCCCCAATTAGAAGATCTGTAAACATGGCCACCGATGTTCAGGTTCCCTTTTAGGAAGAATGCTTCAGCGTCCTGGTCAGTGGAACAGCTCTATACCTAGACCTGGAGAGGGCATTCGACCGTGTCCCCTGGGGGTTCCTGTGGGTGGTACTCTGGGAGAATGGGGTAGCGGACCCCCTTGTACGGGCTGTCCGGTCCCTGTACGACAGGTGTCAGAGCTTGGTCCGCATTGCCGGTAGTAAGTCGGATTCATTTCCGGTGAGGGTTGGACTCAGCCAAGGCTGCCCTTTATCACCGATTCTGTTCATAACTTATATGGACAGAATTTCTAGGCGCAGCCGAGGTGTTGAGGGGATCCGACTTGGTGGCCTCAGGATTGGGTCCCTGCTTTTTGCAGATGACGTGGTCCTGTTGGCTTCATCTGGTCGTGATCTCCAGCTCTCGCTTGAGCGATTCGCGGCCGAGTGTGAAGCGGCTGGGATGAGAATCAGCACCTCCAGATCTGAGACCATGGTCCTCAGCCGGAATAGGGTGGATTGCCCTCTCCGGGTCGGGAGTCAGGTCCTGCCTCAAGTGGAGGAGTTTAAATATCTCGGGGTCTTGTTCACGAGTGAGGGAAGGATGGAGCGCGAGATCGACAGACGGATCGGTGCAGCGTCTGCAGTAATGCGGACTCTGCGCCGGTCTGTCGTGGTGAAGAAGGAGCTGAGCCAGAAGGCGAAGCTCTCGATTTACCCGTCGATCTACGTTCCTACCCTCACCTATGGTCATGAGCTGTGGGTCGTGACTGAAAGAACGAGATCTCGTATACAGGCGGCTGAAATGAGTTTCCTCCGCAGGGTGGCCGGGCTCTCCCTTAGAGATAGGGTGAGGAGCTCGGTCATTTCAGGCAAGTCCCTCCAGAAGGAGACCCCGGGGATTATATCTCTCGGCTGGCCTGGAAATGCCTTTGGATCCCCCCACAGAGTTGGCAAATGTGACTGGGGAGAGGGAAGTCTGGGCTTCCCTGCTTAGGCTGCTGCGGATATGTTACAGCCATTGTGGTGGATAATGTGTGAAGCGCTCAGATAAACTGTGATGTGCCTGATTTCCAGTAGAGATTCATGTCTGCTTTTAATGCAGCATCACCAACATCCATCATTGTCCCGCGCGCACAGAGACTCCTCCTGGAATCTGGACTTGTTCTACACAGTAAATGGTGGATCTTCTGAAAAGTCCAAAAAACATTTTTCTGAATGTTTAGATCAAGTTTGTCCCAGATGGATGAAGCTCTGTCCATCTTTTTATCTGAGACTCCGCCTCTCTGAAACTCTTCTTTAATATCCAGTTATGTCATTGACATGTTTCCAGTTAAACCAGTCACGCTACCAACCTCTTCACAGTTAAAGTAGTTACACCAGTCACGTTACTGATGTAATCCCAGTTCAACCAGTCATGTTACTGACCTGATCCATGTAAGACCAGTTAAACCAGTAGAAGCTCCTCCAAACTTTCACACCAAGAACATCTTAAAATATTAAGTTTATTCAAACAGATTTATTTAACATTTAAGTCTGAATCTAGAATCTAGAATGTGGAGTCTGAATGAAACTAAATGTAGTGCAAACGACTAAATGAGCTGCAACAGGAGAACACACACACTTGACCTCTAACGTGCAGAGATCCGACCTCTTCACCTGTCCACAGTGTAAATAAGGTTTGAAGGAACTTCCAGATGGGCTGGGCTCAGTACAAGCTGCTCATAGGCAAAGAGTACAGAACAAACACACACCGTTACATCTACTAGCTGCACATTTCTGACCTCAGATCAACAGGAGAGGCAGTCGCTCTGCTGCGCCCTGGTGGCAGAGCCAGGTCACTACAACATGTTTACACGCACCATGCAGCTGGATCCACACACGCTTTACTGATCTAGAAACATTAACCACCAAAACAACACACACAGGATGGAGATAGGGCGGTGATGTCAGCGATGACGTCAGAGCAGTGATGTCAGAGGGAGGAAGGCACTTTGGAGGGATGAGAAGTTTCAGATGTTCCTGATAAGAGTCTGAAAGGGGACAGAAATGTGGCATGTCGTCACATTTTGGTCCCAAAATCCCCAGAAAGGCCAGGTTTAAGGACAGCTAAAGGAACTCTTATTGCTCAGATTCACGGTTGGATGAGTTGCAAAAGGTTGGTGGATTACTTCTGGTCCAGGACGCGGTGCTGATGAGTGACATGGCTCCTTAATCCAGGAATGTCCAATCAGAGAGCAGATACAGCCGATGTGTGAGGTGGAGCCCGCCCACCTGACGCTCACTCCACCGCCACCTTCTCGATGTGGTCAGTCAGCAGCTTGTACTGCTCTACAGAGACAGAAACACACACATCAGTTTCCTTTTACACACACACTGGACCCAGTCACTGGCCTGGTTCTGGATCCAGTCACTGGCCTGGTTTATGGACCCAGTCACTGGCCTGGTTCTGGACCCAGTCACTGGCCTGGTTCTGGAGCCTCAGAGACTGAGTTCTGGACCCAGTCACTGGCCTGGTTCTGGAGCCTCAGAGACTGAGTTCTGGACCCCGTCACTGGCCTGGTTCTGGAGCCTCAGAGACTGAGTTCTGGACCCAGTCACTGGCCTGGTTCTGGAGCCTCAGAGACTGAGTTCTGGACCCCGTCACTGGCCTGGTTCTGGAGCCTCAGAGACTGAGTTCTGGACCCCGTCACTGGCCTGGTTCTGGAGCCTCAGAGACTGGGTTCTGGATCTCGTGCTCGAACAGATGAAGGCGTATCAGGTCAGGAACACGTTCCTGCTTTAATGTGACATTGTGATGTCTGACTCTGTGCAGAATAAAGTGGAAGGTTCGTGTTCTTGCGGCTGAGACAATAAATGTCTCAGCAGTGTTGTCAGTAGGGTTGTCACGGTAACAAATTCTGCCATGCGATGAATTGTCCCTGAAATTAGTGCGATAGACGATAATGCGCTGAGCGATTATTGTCTTTATTTTGAGATCATTTCAACTAAAATAACAATCATGCCATTATAATGCAAATACACCCTTTCAAAGATCAACATACTTTCATTTCTAGAGAACATTTAGCTGGATGTCCAGTCTCCAGTCTGGTAAAACAGATCAGGTTTCTCCTGGGGTTTTGGCAACCTGGTTATCTGGAACATCTGGTCTCTAAACACCATGCAACACAGTTACATGGTGGACCCAGTGACTGGCCTGGGTCTGGCCTGGTCCACCATGTAACTGGTCATGTAACACAGTTACATGGTGGACCCAGTGACTGGCCTGGGTCTGGCCTGGTCCACCATGTAACTGGTCATGTAACACAGTTACATGGTGGACCCAGTGACTGGCCTGGGTCTGGCCTGGTGCACCATGTAACTGGTCATGTAACACAGTTACATGGTGGACCCAGTGACTGGCCTGGGTCTGGCCTGGTCCACCATGTAACTGGTCATGTAACACAGTTACATGGTGGACCCAGTGACTGGCCTGGGTCTGGCCTGGTGCACCATGTAACTGGTCATGTAACACAGTTACATGGTGGACCCAGTGACTGGCCTGGGTCTGGCCTGGTCCACCATGTAACTGGTCATGTAACACAGTTACATGGTGGACCCAGTGACTGGCCTGGGTCTGGCCTGGTCCACCATGTAACTGGTCATGTAACACAGTTACATGGTGGACCCAGTGACTGGCCTGGGTCTGGCCTGGTCCACCATGTAACTGGTCATGTAACACAGTTACATGGTGGACCCAGTGACTGGCCTGGGTCTGGCCTGGTGCACCATGTAACTGGTCATGTAACACAGTTACATGGTGGACCCAGTGACTGGCCTGGGTCTGGCCTGGTGCACCATGTAACTGGTCATGTAACACAGTTACATGGTGGACCCAGTGACTGGCCTGGGTCTGGCCTGGTGCACCATGTAACTGGTCATGTAACACAGTTACATGGTGGACCCAGTGACTGGCCTGGGTCTGGCCTGGTCCACCATGTAACTGGTCATGTAACACAGTTACATGGTGGACCCAGTGACTGGCCTGGGTCTGGCCTGGTCCACCATGTAACTGGTCATGTAACACAGTTACATGGTGGACCCAGTGACTGGCCTGGGTCTGGCCTGGTGCACCATGTAACTGGTCATGTAACACAGTTACATGGTGGACCCAGTGACTGGCCTGGGTCTGGCCTGGTGCACCATGTAACTGGTCATGTAACACAGTTACATGGTGGACCCAGTGACTGGCCTGGGTCTGGCCTGGTGCACCATGTAACTGGTCATGTAACACAGTTACATGGTGGACCCAGTGACTGGCCTGGGTCTGGCCTGGTCCACCATGTAACTGGTCATGTAACACAGTTACATGGTGGACCCAGTGACTGGCCTGGGTCTGGCCTGGTGCACCATGTAACTGGTCATGTAACACAGTTACATGGTGGACCCAGTGACTGGCCTGGGTCTGGCCTGGTCCACCATGTAACTGGTCATGTAACACAGTTACATGGTGGACCCAGTGACTGGCCTGGGTCTGGCCTGGTGCACCATGTAACTGGTCATGTAACACAGTTACATGGTGGACCCAGTGACTGGCCTGGGTCTGGCCTGGTCCACCATGTAACTGGTCATGTAACACAGTTACATGGTGGACCCAGTGACTGGCCTGGGTCTGGCCTGGTCCACCATGTAACTGGTCATGTAACACAGTTACATGGTGGACCCAGTGACTGGCCTGGGTCTGGCCTGGTCCACCATGTAACTGGTCATGTAACACAGTTACATGGTGGACCCAGTGACTGGCCTGGGTCTGACCTGGTCCACCATGTAACTGGTCATGTAACACAGTTACATGGTGGACCCAGTGACTGGCCTGGGTCTGGCCTGGTCCACCATGTAACTGGTCATGTAACACAGTTACATGGTGGACCCAGTGACTGGCCTGGGTCTGACCTGGTCCACCATGTAACTGGTCATGTAACACAGTTACATGGTGGACCCAGTGACTGGCCTGGGTCTGACCTGGTCCACCATGTAACTGGTCATGTAACACAGTTACATGGTGGACCCAGTGACTGGCCTGGGTCTGGCCTGGTCCACCATGTAACTGGTCATGTAACACAGTTACATGGTGGACCCAGTGACTGGCCTGGGTCTGGCCTGGTCCACCATGTAACTGGTCATGTAACACAGTTACATGGTGGACCCAGTGACTGGCCTGGGTCTGGCCTGGTGCACCATGTAACTGGTCATGTAACACAGTTACATGGTGGACCCAGTGACTGGCCTGGGTCTGGCCTGGTGCACCATGTAACTGGTCATGTAACACAGTTACATGGTGGACCCAGTGACTGGCCTGGGTCTGGCCTGGTCCACCATGTAACTGGTCATGTAACACAGTTACATGGTGTTTCAAGCTCCTATCCGGGGATATGCTCGGACTTGACCAGAGGTGGAATGGTAAAATTGAATGTCTTTGATCACCTTCAGTATGTCATTTTTCATGTCATTGTAAAGTTGTGGATTTGCCGTTTGTAACATTTATGTTCATCCAGACAGATTGTTCATATTTTTTTCCCAGCTGGGAAAACTGCAGTAGATGGTTGTGTTTTAAGTGCAGATGGAAGCTTGTTGTATTGCCGTGTTTTGTGTGTGTCACATAAACATGTTGAGGCACTATGTGTCACGTGATCCTTCAGATCCAGTTGATGCGTCTCCATTCGTTCCAATGGCTGCTGCTCGTTCTCCTGAACTCCCATCAGGATTCCCCCGATGAGGGTTGACCCACTCAGTCTGTGTCCAGATGAACTCAGACTCAGACTGTAAATTCAGTCTCTGTGGTCCATTATGCAACATTTGACAGGAAAACAGAGAACTGGTGTCTCTGGCGCTTGAACATCCTCCGTTGTGACTAGCTGAACTGACTATATGCTGCAACAGGCTTCAGTAAACATAGTCTAGTCCCTGGAGTTTACCATGTCAAAACCTGACAGATCCTCCAGGTTTATAAGTGATTATCAGAGGGTAAATGCTGGGACTGTTACCAGCCCATGATCTTTACCGCGGATTGAGGATTGTCTCGACGCGATTGGTGTGGCTTGTTTTGTCAGTAAACTGGACCTTTTGAAGAGATACTGGCAGGTCCTGCCCACTGACTGTGCTTCAGAAATATAGGCTTTTGTTACCCCAGATAGATTCTTGCAGAAAACAGCAATACATTTTGGTTTGTGCCAAACAACTGCTACTTTAAGCGCTTGGTAAATAAGCTGCTCTCTCACGTCCCAAATTGCAACACTTTTGCAGATGACTGGATTGTGTACACTGCTACCTGGGAAGGACATTTAGTCATACTTTGTAAAGTGTTTGCTTGTCTTGTAAATGCATCACTTACCCTAAACTTGACAAAGTGTGACTGGTAGAGCATTTGTGACTTATCTAGATGGGCAGGATAAGGAAAAGTGCGTCCAGTTGAGGCAAAGATCACTGCGAAAACCACTTTCTCTGCCCAGGATATCCGAAAACGTTAAGACATTTTATTGGGAAAACAGTCTTTTACCGCAACTTCTGCCGCAATTTTGCTTCAGTGCTACACTCTTTGATATCAGAAAAGAGACGGACTTCTGGAAATTTTTTGTTTGTTAAGCACTTGTTTCTTTTTCTTTTTTTTTTTTTTTCTTAACCATCTCTGATCGTTTGTGTTTCCATCCCATTGTTCCTTCCTCCAGGAAGATTCAGCCAACAGGTTAGTGGTGAATTAAATTTCCGCTACCTGCCAGCAGAAGGCAACAATGATGTTGGATGTCAGGTCTGAACTCTGTCTTGAGGGTTAAAAGTGCTTTTTGATTAAAACGAAGTTAGAGCATCTGGAAAAAATCGACTGTTGGTATGTGGTGAGTCTTTAAAACATCACAGGTTGGATTTCTTCCTCCATCATCAGGACATTCCAGAGTCCTGGTGTTATCTCAGAAGTGTTCAGCTTCATCATTCATTGAGATCATCAAGATCTGATCTGCGTTGTGAAACCAACATGCAGAACGGAGCTGTTTCTGGTTTTACCTTCGTTCAGATTCCCAATGACTGCTTGCTTCTTCAGGAAGTCGCTGCAGAGCTTCTTACTCAGGCCAAACGCCAGCATGTTGTGAGTAAACGTCCTGAAATCACATGCAGACCCGGAGGTACAGTGGACCGGAGAGGACAACACATGATGGACAAAAAAACCCCAAAACAAAACATTTTATAGGATTCAGGAAAAAACAACTAAACAGTTTAAAATACTTTTTAAACATGTTTCATAACTTTATTTTTCTGTTGATGTTTTCTATTTCTGTGTCATTTTTAACATTTGTTTGATTTTCTGACTTTGTGGTCGATAGGTTTTCATTTAGTTATTTAATCTAAAATGTTATGTTTTGTCAATGTTTTCTATTAAGTTTTATGTTTCATCATCGTGTTTTATTCTGTGTTAAAATATCAGATTTTTTTGTGACCACATTATGAAAGGATCATAGTCTTTGGTTCATTAGTATGGCTGCAGAAATACCTTACTGACACTTTTCTGAATCACACTTAGTTTTGCCAAGTTTTTGTTGTTCCTGAAATGTGATGATTTTGATTTGATTGAACTTTAGGGTAACCAATGAGTCGAACTACAGTTGTCATTTAGACCTGTAATTTTTAACCATGGAGCCAAAGCCCATGTTTGGGTCTCCAGCGCCACATAGAGGACATCAGAAGTAGAAAACAGGAGAGATGTTACTGTTATCTATGTGAAGCTTAGCTGTAACAGTTTCCCACCACTTTGCGGCAGTTCAGACATTCAGATAGCAGCGAGCTTGCAGCTGATGTTATGGAGAAAGATATTCTTTTAAATTATAAAGATTAAAGTTTCTTCAAACCCCTAAAAGGTAAGAAGATTATGGAAAGCAAATCTTATTAATGTTTTTATAAACAGACGTAATAAAGTAGAGCCGAGAGGCCACAGTGGAGTGTAAGAGGAGGAGATACAACACATTGATGCTGTGGCAAGGGGGAGTCAGGGGTCAGATGGGAGTGCTACATCCCCAGAGGTTGATTACCAAGCCCCAGTGAAAATGGAGTTGGATGAGAGAGGAACTGACCTAAAAGCCTGGGGAGCCTGAGAACCCCGACACCCACTAGTGAGAATTACTGATGTACTGCCAGAAAGTCTGCTAGCTAATGTGAAAGCAGCAATAAGTACGATCCCTATTGCAACCATCACTAAAACCAATGAGCTGAAACACAGTACAGCAACAGAGATTCTAGAGATGCTTGGCCGACATAACATCAACATAAAGGACAAGATGGCTCCATGGAAGAGAAGGTGGAAGGCAACTCGAAGGAAAGTTAGCCGTTTGACAGAACTAAAACCATGAAAGGGATACCCATAAGGTACAGCCAGATCTCCATACCTGAGGCTCTGGAACTGCCAAATTGGAATGTGCGATAAAATATTGTTTGTAATTTATCGTTACAAATGCAATCAGATTCTCCCTGTGTCTCTAATCTGCTGCTGTTCCTCTCACAACAGAACCGATGTGACAGGTGACATCAGGCCCATTTTAACAGAGAAAGTAGGGATGCACCGATACCGATACTGGTACCCAATACCTCCTTTACATGGTTGACGTCAAGATGTACACTAGGAGTGAGCAAGACCTTGACTCACTGATCCACACCACCAGGACCTACAGCAGGGACATTGGAACGTCATTCTGACTGGAGAATTGTAGCCGAATGGTAACAGTGATAGATTGATCTCATGGATTTGCCTTTTATCCGCGTCTCCTAAAGCCAGTGTTCATACCAATGAGACATATTCATCCACCAAAGATGTGTTCTCTCAATCCTGCTTTTTGTTTTTGCAATTAACCTTTGTCAATTGCTCTCCTTCCTTTGACGACATAATTCAAAGTGGCATTGGGCATAAACTTTTATTATATGCAGATTATTTACTATTCTATATAACTGATTCCATAGGTTCACTCCCTGCTGTTTTGGATATTTTGGAGATATTTGCTAAGTACATACTACAGATCAAGTTATTAATCAATCAGCTTTACAATCTTACCCTCTGGGTTTAAATATCTAGGCGTGAACGTAACACCATCAACATCCCAACTTGTAGCAACCAATTTTCAATCAAAGGTTAAATCAGATTTTCAGCACTTTTGCAGTCTTCTTCTGTTGTTATTTGGTCATATTAACATAATAAAGATTAACATTTTGACAAAATGTCTATTCCTATTTCAATTAATCCCAATTTTTCTCTCCACTTATTTTTTCATTTTCCTTGATAGAATTATTATTTATTTTATTTGGGTGGAAAAACTGCCAAGAATCCAAACAACATTACTGCAGAAATGTATATTGGTCTACCTGTTCTTCAGAATTATCACTAGACCACTCATCTTCATAAATTATGTTTTTTGGTTGTATCCCCCAAGTCATTCATTCATTCATTTTCCAAACCGCTTTGTCCTATTAAGGGGAAGCTGGAGCCTATCCCAGCAATCATTGGGCGAAAGGCAGGGTACAACCTGGACAGGTTGCCTGTCCATCACAGGACCGACACAGAGAGACAAACCACCGTTCTCTCACTCACTCTTAGGGACAACTTAGAGCAGGGGTGTCAAACTCCAGTCCTTGAGGGCTTTTATCAGTAGGTTTTTACCATTTCAAAACTTTACAATTTCATTTCATCGTTGCACAGTTTCATCTATAAACATTAAGGCTTCATAGCAAATAAAACTGGGTATACAGTGATAGGACTGGGCCTGTGCTATGAATCAGATTCATTCCACCATGTTATGGGTCTTATTCAGTTCAAGGTTGTCCAGAGTTCTTTTTTCTAACTCAAAACCTTCAAAGATAAATCCTAGGTGGAAAATAAATATGTTTGATGCACTGGCTTCCTTTGTCACCTGGCGCACATGTTCTTTTTATGTCCAATCTCTGCAACTGATGGACTGGTTTCTTTAATATCATGTCTACTGTGCTCAGAGTAAACTTACATGCAATCCCTTTGATTGCTCTGTTTGGGACTCCTGATGATCCAGCTTGTTTCAACACATCACAAAAACTAGAAAAGCACTCGGAGAGCGCAAACCTCCGCCAAGGCCCACAGTTCTAAAAAAATTCTTGGATCCAAACGATGATCCGGATCACCACCAAAATTAAATCAGTTCTTCCTTTTCACATTTCCAACAACTGAATATTAAATGAAAATCTGTCCATAACATTTTGAGTTATCTTGAACACAAAGAGACAAACAAACAAATAAACAGATAAAAGCCAGTAAAACGTAACTTTATTGGCGGAGGTAATAAATTTTAGCTCATTGTCATTCCTAGCCCGTTATTACACTGGGATTCTCCTAAATGCCATTTGATATCACTGCGACTCAAGTATACAATGTTGTTTTACACGCTGAGGGAAAGTACATGTCAGAGTGACAGAACTGTTCAGCCAGCCTTGCTTTGGTTTTAGTTTTTATATTCTTATACGTGACATTTCTGTGCTTGCTGTGGCTTTGACTTTAGAAATGGTAGCTGATTGATGATTAGCCACAGCTGGCATTCCCCCTCCTTGCCAGGAGATGACTCCCCCTATGTAAAGAGTGTCTTAGCCCTCCTCCTCCCCGCAGCAACCGCGGTGCTGAGGCCGAAGCAGGCAGCGGCATATATACTGGGGTGCTTCGACGGGGACACAACCCCATCTCGTCTGCAGCAGATTCCCCTCTACAAGGGGCTTCAGCCCCAGAGGGTATCCCTACTTTCTCAACTTTGTGTGGAACAATTTTTAAAGGACCATTTTCAAGAGAAAAGACACTTTTTATTCAGGGACTTTTAGGAAAAGAAGCTCTATCCCTCTGACTCCCTCTGGCATCTTACTCATGTAGCAGTGGAAACTGGGCTGGAATAAAGGGACACTTTATTCTCACTTTCAAAGGATTACAAGATGCTTCAGTAAATGCCAATTGCTTCAGAATAAATACAAATGACCAAATCTGGGATGTGAATCAGCTGAGCCAAACTGCAGGGTGGGGTGTGCTTGTTTTTGTCTCTACTCTCTATTTGCACTGTTGTATACATTACCGATATATATTGACATGCAGCTTTGTCTAATTTCTTTTTACATATAACAAAGGAGACATTTAGGGATTTCAGGAAAATGTAATTCCATTCAATAAAAGACCCACCTTTTCTCAGCCTCATGAAAAGCATTTTTATTTAAAAGTCCAAATCTGCTCAGTTTCTGTTTAGCTTGTTTTTTGTTTTTTTTTAACTTGATCATGCTTTCAATCAGGTTTATCTAATGTTCTTTACTTCTCTTGTTTTTTTTTTATTTTTTATTTTAAATTATGCTTATGTTAGGTTTTAATGTATCTGTAAAGCACTTAGAAACATCCTGTTGTTGAATTGTGGGGTGCAGATTAACCCTGCAACATCAAGTGTTGACTAATACTATCTAGGGAAAGCTAACACTAAACGCCCTCCAGTGTTAAGTAACGCTATCCGCGTCCAATTTATAGAGCTTTTAAATGTGTGCCTGTAATGTGTTCCTGTTTTATTCTCTGATCTGTTAGCATGTTGCTTGTTTGGTGTGTAGGTTCACAAATATAATATATTACATATCTGAGCTTTTAATTGCTGAATGGATGTGCTTTAAAATGAGTGAGATGAAATAAACTAAAACAGTGTTAGTATTTGACTGGGCCCCAGGCCCACTTTGTACTGGAAAAGTTGGACCCTAACATCAGAAAAGCTGAGATTGCTTAGTTTAGACTGAGATTATGATTAAAATAAAAAAAAAAAGGTTGAGCAGTAAAACAAAGTGTTTAATCGCAGCAGGTCCAGAAGTTGGACATCACAGCTTACTTACCCCAGCTGGCCGAATGCAATGTTTTCATCTATCCTGGAGCTGTCCTCCTTCTCCTTCTCAGTCATATGGCACCATTTCTCCCTGCAGCAGAGACATCAGTCAGCCTTCCCCTCCAGTCAGGGGTCACCATTTAAATATGAAGAAGTAGTTTCGTGCCTCCTTCCTGTACATATTGTCATGCATCACTGGTGATGCTTAGGTGAATGATGAGCTCATTTAATTTTTTCTTTTCAGATTTACATGAAGACCAACATCAAACTGGTGGAAACCTGAAGGATGAACTCTAGCCAGAACAACCACCTGCAACTTCTGGTTTCTGACTATAAAAGACATTTTATATAATTTCATATCTTAAAACTTGTCTGAGAGGCAGATGTGACGCCACGTTTCTACTTTGATTGTAGTGTCGTAACTTACAGTTAATGTGCAAATGATTTGTGGTTCACCCTGATTTGGAGTACCTGGAACCTGAAACCTTAGGAAAGTTGCACTTATTTATTGCTTTCTTTTTATTTCAGCTTTGCTTTAATAAATAATTTGTAATTAGTTTTGGTGTCTGTGCCCATAAAGTTCTAATCTAGGAGATGGGTTGTGACAAAATGGGGGCTCGTCCGGGATTTCACCCAGGTCCTCTTGCAATGTTCTGATGTCCCCTCTTGTCTTGTGTACTCTGTATTGACAGGAGATTCAAACGTAATGGGTCCTAAAGCATCTGCAGTCTATCCTTTCACAGCAGCAATAATTTTATTTGTGGTAACCTATGAGCCAGGTTGTTTACTGTAGCTACACATCCAGTTCACTACCACAAGTATATGAATAAGGGGTGAATTGATTATGGATTTAACATTATCTGACAATAATATAATAATAATCTGATCTATTATATTTGATTTCATTTTTATGTATATTGTTTTGTCTGATACTTGCTAATGCAGATGGAAATTAGCAATTTTGCAAACACCTGGCAACAAATGTTTCCCTCAGGTGAATGTATTACTACCCACATCCTGGTCAAATCAGTAAATTCAAGATTTAGAAGACTTTATTTAGTTCTCAATCTCTTGTTTTAGGATCTTTTCTCTCACAAAACACTTATTTTTTTTATCTTTTTCATTGACAGCATAAGTAGTAAAAGACAGTAACAGCTGTAGCAAATGAAAAAGCTATTAGAACTGGGGGAGGACTGGAGGTCTAACAAAAGAACAATTATAGAAGAAACCCACAAAATGGGAAAGCCTCCAATAGACTCAAATGGCAGATAAATTGACTCAATGTAAAAGGCACATTAACAAAAGTTAAAAAGACAAAATACTTGCAATCCCAAATACATTTTTCTGTATTGTTACAAACGCGTTACAAAAATAAAGCCTGAAAAGTAAATAGTTTGATCTCTTTGGTTGAAAATGTTTGTCCATCATCAGTGTGGACATGTCTTAGAGACACTCTGCAGAACCCATGGGGTCATCTGTTGGGTAAAGTCAGGTATCATCTGCATAATAAGGATTCAAAAGCTCCCATCACAAGATCACTGGCCCAGAAAAGATGCTGCAAAGAAAAGGGGTTTAGCACAGAGCACTGGGGTATAACTGTGGCACTAGACCTGGATTTGGTGGGAAAAAAAACTTTCAGGATTCCAGCAGAGTCAGATCTGAACATTTTAGCATTGATGTTAGAGAAAATCTGATGATGTTTAAAAGTATGTCTGGGTCCCTTCCACTCTCCAGGGAGGAGAATTGTCATCTTCAGCTCCCCCTAAACACATATCAGTTTTTCCCTTTTCCATCTGGGTTAGTCTCAGTAACTTGGAACTTCTTAGAAATCCTGTGTTACATTTCATAAAACATCAGAGTTTACGGGTTTAATGATAAATAATGACTGACTAAAGTAAACAAACAGTGAGAGATATTACTCATTCAAAAATGACTTTATATGCAAATATTTGTTATACAATCATACATCTTTATTTATAATCCCTTTAAATCCATTAAGATCCAACCTATGAAAATAACGATTAGATAATTCCAATTTATTTAATATGAGGTCTTTATTTGTACCGTAAATTTATGTCCAATGTCTCAATCAGAAACAAGAAGTTTTATGTATTCCTTGTCTCCATCAGCAGTAAACTGGGAGAATGGAAGAAGTTTCTCATTTATAATTCAGCTGATCATCTCATGTCAGGTCAGCCTGACACAAACTTTCTGTTCCAGAAAGCTCAACAGGTTCATTTTACCCATGATGCTACGGTCACATGTGTTGGAGACATTTAAGGTGTTGGACTCTGGAAGCATGAAGATGGAGGCACATTAAGAGAACCTTCTAGATGAAGATATGGGGCAGACATCATACAGGTCAGATATTATTGTTTCCTGGTTCTGGAACCTCATTTATAAAACTGTGTGTAGCAACGAAGACTACAGGTGGCGTACCTACGGAAAACAGGGAAATGCGGCGCAAAAAAACTTCCTGATTTATAAAAGTGTGCGCATGTCTCTTTATAAATCAGGATCAACGCAAATGTTGCGCACGTGAGGGAACATCTTGTCACGCCCACATGTTGGCTATAAGAGGTCAGGCGAACGCCCCTGATAAATATTAATTATCTCATTTCCATGATGGGAAACAACAAAAAAAAAAGAGAATATATATTTTCTGGAATATGAGGAAAAAATTCTAATAAATAGTGTAAAATGTAAAAATATTTTATCTGGTGGAGACGGGATGGACATCAGCACCACCAGAAAGACAGAGGCGGTCAGCAGGGGACAGATGCTGTCAGCGTCTCATCAGACCACCGGACTTATCCAGAAAGGACAAATAAAGTGGTCAGACGGTGAGATGTAGGGAGAAAGATGGGAGAAATAAAGAGCACCCTGATAGAAACAAGACTACAAGGTCTCCACCTCTTTGCTGCTTTATGTCTAGAAGTGATTCAACACGTTTGGTTCCAACATGAGGGATGGTTAGAGGTCGGGACAACAGCGTTCGTCGCAGGTGAACGTGACACGTTCCCATCTAGTGCCGTGTTATGTAGCAGATGTCTCCACTCTGCACGCATTTACAGCTGTAAAGCAGGTTTCCTCCTGTCCATCGAGGCACCTCCACCTGCCCTCCGTCAGCCCCATGGCACCTCCACCTGCCCTCCGTCAGCCCCATGGCACCTCCACCTGCCCTCCGTCCGCCCCATGGCACCTCCACCTGCCCTCCGTCCGCCCCATGGCACCTCCACCTGCCCTCCGTCCGCCCCATGGCACCTCCACCTGCCCTCCGTCAGCCCCATGGCACCTCCACCTGCCCTCCGTCCGCCCCATGGCACCTCCACCTGCCCTCCGTCCACCCCATGGCACCTCCACCTGCCATCCGTCAGCCCCATGGCACCTCCACCTGCCCTCCGTCAGCTCCATGGCACCTCCACCTGCCCTCCGTCCGCCCCATGGCACCTCCACCTGCCCTCCATCAGCCCCATGGCACCTCCACCTGCCCTCCGTCCGCCCCATGGCACCTCCACCTGCCCTCCATCAGCCCCATGGCACCTCCACCTGCCCTCCATCAGCCCCATGGCACCTCCACCTGGTCTCCGTCAGCCCCATGGCACCTCCACCTGCCCTCCGTCAGCCCCATGGCACCTCCACCTGCCCTCCGTCCGCCCCATGGCACCTCCACCTGGTCTTCATCAGCCCCATGGCACCTCCACCTGGTCTCCATCAGCCCCATGGCACCTCCACCTGCCCTCCATCAGCCCCATGGCACCTCCACCTGCCCTCCATCTGCCCCATGGCACCTCCACCTGGTCTCCATCAGCCCCATGGCACCTCCACCTGGTCTCCATCAGCCCCATGGCACCTCCACCTGGTCTCCATCTGCCCGATGGCACCTCCACCTGGTCTCCATCAGCCCCATGGCACCTCCACCTGGTCTCCATCAGCCCCATGGCACCTCCACCTGGCCTCCATCAGCCCCATGGCACCTCCACCTGGTCTCCAACAGCCCCATGGCACCTCCACCTGGTCTCCAACAGCCCCATGGCACCTCCACCTGCCCTCCATCAGCCCCATGGCACCTCCACCTGGTCTCCAACAGCCCCATGGCACCTCCACCTGCCCTCCATCAGCCCCATGACACCTCCACCTGGTCTCCATCAGCCCCATGGCACCTCCACCTGGTCTCCATCTGCCCGATGGCACCTCCACCTGGCCTCCATCAGCCCCATGGCACCTCCACCTGGTCTCCATCAGCCCCATGGCACCTCCACCTGGTCTCCATCAGCCCCATGGCACCTCCACCTGCCCTCCATCTGCCCCATGGCACCTCCACCTGCCCTCCATCAGCCCCATGGCACCTCCACCTGGTCTCCATCAGCCCCATGGCACCTCCACCTGGTCTCCATCTGCCCCATGGCACCTCCACCTGCCCTCCATCAGCCCCATGGCACCTCCACCTGCCCTCCATCAGCCCCATGGCACCTCCACCTGGTCTCCATCTGCCCCATGGCACCTCCACCTGGTCTCCAACAGCCCCATGGCACCTCCACCTGGCCTCCATCAGCCCCATGGCACCTCCACCTGCCCTCCGTCAGCCCCATGGCACCTCCACCTGCCCTCCGTCAGCCCCATGGCACCTCCACCTGCCCTCCGTCAGCCCCATGGCACCTCCACCTGCCCTCCGTCAGCCCCATGGCACCTCCACCTGGTCTCCATCAGCCCCATGGCACCTCCACCTGGTCTCCATCAGCCCCATGGCACCTCCACCTGGTCTCCATCTGCCCGATGGCACCTCCACCTGGTCTCCATCAGCCCCATGGCACCTCCACCTGGTCTTCATCAGCCCCATGGCACCTCCACCTGGTCTCCATCAGCCCCATGGCACCTCCACCTGGTCTCCATCAGCCCCATGGCACCTCCACCTGGCCTCCATCAGCCCCATGGCACCTCCACCTGGTCTTCATCAGCCCCATGGCACCTCCACCTGGTCTCCATCTGCCCCATGGCACCTCCACCTGGTCTCCATCTGCCCCATGGCACCTCCACCTGGTCTCCAACAGCCCCATGGCACCTCCACCTGCCCTCCATCAGCCCCATGACACCTCCACCTGGTCTCCATCAGCCCCATGGCACCTCCACCTGGTCTCCAACAGCCCCATGGCACCTCCACCTGGCCTCCATCAGCCCCATGGCACCTCCACCTGGTCTCCAACAGCCCCATGGCACCTCCACCTGCCCTCCATCTGCCCCATGGCACCTCCACCTGGTCTCCATCAGCCCCATGGCACCTCCACCTGGCCTCCATCAGCCCCATGGCACCTCCACCTGGTCTTCATCAGCCCCATGACACCTCCACCTGGTCTCCATCAGCCCCATGGCACCTCCACCTGGTCTCCAACAGCCCCATGGCACCTCCACCTGCCCTCCATCAGCCCCATGACACCTCCACCTGGTCTCCATCAGCCCCATGGCACCTCCACCTGGTCTCCAACAGCCCCATGGCACCTCCACCTGGTCTCCATCAGCCCCATGGCACCTCCACCTGGTCTCCATCAGCCCCATGGCACCTCCACCTGGTCTCCAACAGCCCCATGGCCGCTACGCCACAGTGTGTCTGGCTGTGGAGAACATAGTTCTGGTCCTCTGCACGCTGCGTGGGATGAAGAGGGAGCAGCCCCGACCTGTCAGTCCCTTCCCTTTGGAAGGTGCCGGCTCAACTCCAGAGTCTTCATGTTCCAAGTTCACCATCAGGGACAGATAAGCCACTATGTGCCTTCACACATTTGGGTACATTTTATATCCAACCATCACTTCATGTTCTGTATCTGCAGGTGGACGAAATACCTGATCAGCCTGATGAGGGGCTGTTGTCATAGCGACCACAGCATTTTATTTGTAATTATTAAACTATTAGTATGGAAGCTTCTGTACGACTTATTGTATGATCTGGTTTTTACAACATGTAGAACTGCTTCGTTTCATAACATATTTTAGTGGTTCACCTTTTATTTAATATTGAACGCAAATCTAATTCTTTAGTTTTATTTTTCTGCAGTTGGTGTCAACGTTTCCCGTTTCTCCAGATGTGTGTACGGCAGGTCAGAGCTGGCGTAGAGGTGTGACATTTTACCGTCAAGTCGTGCTTTTATAAATCCATGAAATTGACTAGAATTGACATACGCCGGGTTTTGGTCGTGCGGCAGCTTTCGAAATGAGGCCCATGGTGGAGGTTGGTTTTCTACTGGTTCTGGTCCTGATGGAGGTTAGTCTTCTCCTGGTTCTGGTCCCGATGGAGGCTGGTTTTCTCCTGGTTCTGGTCCCGATGGAGGTTAGTCTTCTCCTGGTTCTGGTCCCGATGGAGGCTGGTTTTCTCCTGGTTCTGGTCCCGATGGAGGTTAGTCTTCTCCTGGTTCTGGTCCCGATGGAGGTTGGTTTTCTGCTGGTTCTGGTCCCGATGGAGGTTGGTTTTCTGCTGGTTCTGGTCCCGATGGAGGTTGGTTTTCTGCTGGTTCTGGTCCCGATGGAGGTTGGTTTTCTGCTGGTTCTGGTCCCGATGGAGGTTGGTTTTCTGCTGGTTCTGGTCCCGATGGAGGTTGGTTTTCTGCTGGTTCTGGTCCCGATGGAGGTTAGTCTTCTCCTGGTTCTGGTCCCGATGGAGGTTAGTCTTCTCCTGGTTCTGGTCCCGATGGAGGTTAGTCTTCTCCTGGTTCTGGTCCCGATGGAGGTTAGTCTTCTCCTGGTTCTGGTCCCGATGGAGGTTGGTTTTCTGCTGGTTCTGGTCCCGATGGAGGTTTGTTATCTGCTGGTTCTGGTCCCGATGGAGGTTGGTTTCCTCCTGGTTCTGGTCCCGATGGAGGTTGGTTTCCTCCTGGTTCTGGTCCCGATGGAGGTTGGTTTCCTCCTGGTTCTGGTCCCGATGGAGGTTGGTTTCCTCCTGGTTCTGGTCCCGATGGAGGTTGGTTTCCTCCTGGTTCTGGTCCCGATGGAGGTTGGTTTCCTCCTGGTTCTGGTCCCGATGGAGGTTAGTCTTCTCCTGGTTCTGGTCCCGATGGAGGTTGGTTTTCTGCTGGTTCTGGTCCCGATGGAGGTTGGTTATCTGCTGGTTCTGGTCCCGATGGCGGTTGGATTCCTCCTGGTTCTGGTCCCGATGGAGGTTGGATTCCTCCTGGTTCTGGTCCCGATGGAGGCTGGTTTCCTCCTGGTTCTGGTCCCGATGGAGGTTAGTCTTCTCCTGGTTCTGGTCCCGATGGAGGTTGGTTTTCTGCTGGTTCTGGTCCCGATGGTGGTTAGTCTTCTCCTGGTTCTGGTCCCGATGGTGGTTAGTCTTCTCCTGGTTCTGGTCCCGATGGAGGTTGGTTTTCTGCTGGTTCTGGTCCCGATGGAGGTTGGTTTTCTGCTGGTTCTGGTCCCGATGGAGGTTAGTCTTCTCCTGGTTCTGGTCCCGATGGAGGTTGGTTTTCTCCTGGTTCTGGTCCCGATGGAGGTTGGTTTTCTCCTGGTTCTGGTCCCGATGGAGGTTGGTTTTCTGCTGGTTCTGGTCCAGATGGAGGTTAGTCTTCTCCTGGTTCTGGTCCCGATGGAGGTTAGTCTTCTCCTGGTTCTGGTCCCAATGGAGGTTGGTTTTCTGCTGGTTCTGGTCCCGATGGAGGTTGGTTTTCTCCTGGTTCTGGTCCCGATGGAGGTTGGTTTTCTCCTGGTTCTGGTCCCGATGGAGGTTATTTTTCCTGGTTCTGGTCCCGATGGAGGTTGGTTTTCTGCTGGTTCTGGTCCCGATGGAGGTTGGTATTCTGCTGGTTCTGGTCCCGATGGAGGTTAGTCTTCTCCTGGTTCTAGTCCCGATGGAGGTTGGTTTTCTGCTGGTTCTGGTCCCGATGGAGGTTAGTCTTCTCCTGGTTCTGGTCCCGATGGAGGTTGGTTTTCTCCTGGTTCTGGTCCCGATGGAGGTTGGTTTTCTCCTGGTTCTGGTCCCGATGGAGGTTGGTTTTCTGCTGGTTCTGGTCCCGATGGAGGTTAGTCTTCTCCTGGTTCTGGTCCCGATGGAGGTTGGTTTTCTTCTGGTTCTGGTCCCAATGGAGGTTGGTTTTCTGCTGGTTCTGGTCCCGATGGAGGTTGGTTTTCTCCTGGTTCTGGTTCTGATGGAGGTTATTTTTCCTGGTTCTGGTCCCGATGGAGGTTGGTTTTCTGCTGGTTCTGGTCCCGATGGAGGTTGGTTTTCTCCTGGTTCTGGTTCTGATGGAGGTTATTTTTCCTGGTTCTGGTCCCGATGGAGGTTGGTTTTCTGCTGGTTCTGGTCCCGATGGAGGTTGGTATTCTGCTGGTTCTGGTCCCGATGGAGGTTAGTCTTCTCCTGGTTCTAGTCCCGATGGAGGTTGGTTTTCTGCTGGTTCTGGTCACGATGGAGGTTATTTTTCCTGGTTCTGGTTCTGATGGAGGTTATTTTTCCTGGTTCTGGTCCTAAACAACACTGGTCGGACCTCATGCCCGTTGAGATGTTATGATGTGGCTGATGAAGATAGGAGCTGATGAAGATGAAGATAAAAAGTGATGATGAAGGTGGAAGCTGGTGATGAAGATGGAAAGTGATGATGATGATGAACAGACCAGAACCTGCTTCTGGCCGGGTGGAAAACCTTCATCTCAGGAGGTTTCATCGCTTTAATGAATCAACTTCAGCACGTTTGAACATTTGACATTTTATCTGCAGAAGATCCACAAGCAGCACAGGCGGTTCATTATAGAGCTGCATGTCCTCAGAGGTTCAACACCGCCCTAACCGTCCAGACGTGTTTATTATGCATGCCTCCAACTTCCACATTCCTTCAGATTTACTCCTCTCTCTGCCATCACTGATGCTTCATTCCAGAAGTCATTTAGTTTTTAGGGCACTGGACAAAAGGAAGGACAGACCTCTCGCCTTTCTCTTCATCCTGCGCTCCACTGACCGGCAGCAAGGCACAGGACGGCAAAGGGTTAAAGTCCACATGCAGAAAGAAGCAGAGCAGCATCAGCTTACAGAGGAGAGAGGAGACAGCAGTGCAACACTTCAGAACCCCCTACATTTATTGAAGCCTCACACGAACACACAGAACAGCTTCTGTTAGCCAGCTCCCTCCATCCACACTTACCTCGTTGTGGGAGATCTCTTCGTCCTCTCACAATGGACGGCATCAAAGAACGCTGCGTTCCAGAACCGTAGCGTATGCCTGTCAGGAAGACAAGGTTAGCGTGTTAACGTCGCTGAGCATCACAGAACCTGAAGTTTCTGCAGGAAAGTCCCTCATCATGTCACGAGAAAGCTGTGGTACGAGCCATGCAGAGAGATACTGGGATACTGGTGGGCAGCAGGTGGTAACGACTCCAGACAGGCGTAGAACTACGGCATAGAACTACGGCATAGAACTACAGAACTACGGCATAGAACTACAGAACTACGGCATAGAACTACAGAACTACGGCATAGAACTACAGAACTACGGCATAGAACTACGGCATAGAACTACAGAACTACGGCATAGAACTACAGAACTACGGCATAGAACTACGGCATAGAACTACAGAACTACGGCATAGAACTACAGAACTACGGCATAGAACTACAGAACTACGGCATAGAACTACAGAACTACGGCATAGAACTACAGCATAGAACTACAGAACTACGGCATAGAACTACAGAACTACGGCATAGAACTACGGCATAGAACTACAGAACTACGGCATAGAACTACAGAACTACGGCATAGAACTACGGCATAGAACTACAGAACTACGGTATAGAACTACAGAACTACGGCATAGAACTACAGAACTACGGCATAGAACTACGGCATAGAACTACAGAACTACGGCATAGAACTACGGCATAGAACTACAGAACTACGGCATAGAACTACGGCATAGAACTACAGAACTACGGCATAGAACTACAGAACTACGGCATAGAACTACGGCATAGAACTACAGAACTACGGCATAGAACTACAGAACTACGGCATAGAACTACAGAACTACGGCATAGAACTACAGAACTACGGCATAGAACTACGGCATAGAACTACAGAACTACGGCATAGAACTACAGAACTACGGCATAGAACTACGGCATAGAACTACAGAACTACGGTATAGAACTACAGAACTACGGCATAGAACTACAGAACTACGGCATAGAACTACGGCATAGAACTACAGAACTACGGCATAGAACTACAGAACTACGGCATAGAACTACAGAACTACGGCATAGAACTACGGCATAGAACTACAGAACTACGGCATAGAACTACAGAACTACGGCATAGAACTACGGCATAGAACTACAGAACTACGGCATAGAACTACAGAACTACGGCATAGAACTACGGCATAGACCTACAGAACTACGGCATAGACCTACAGAACTACGGCATAGAACTACAGAACTACGGCATAGAACTACGGCATAGAACTACAGAACTACGGCATAGAACTACAGAACTACGGCATAGAACTACAGAACTACGGCATAGAACTACAGAACTACGGCATAGAACTACGGCATAGAACTACAGAACTACGGCATAGAACTACGGCATAGACCTACAGAACTACGGCATAGAACTACAGAACTACGGCATAGAACTACGGCATAGACCTACAGAACTACGGCATAGACCTACAGAACTACGGCATAGAACTACAGAACTACGGCATAGAACTACGGCATAGAACTACAGAACTACGGCATAGAACTACAGAACTACGGCATAGAACTACGGCATAGAACTACAGAACTACGGCATAGAACTACAGAACTACGGCATAGAACTACGGCATAGAACTACGGCATAGAACTACAGAACTACGGCATAGAACTACGGCATAGATCTACAGAACTACGGCATAGAACTACGGCATAGAACTACAGAACTACGGCATAGAACTACAGAACTACGGCATAGAACTACGGCATAGAACTACAGAACTACGGCATAGAACTACGGCATAGAACTACAGAACTACGGCATAGAACTACGGCATAGAACTACAGAACTACGGCATAGAACTACAGAACTACGGCATAGAACTACGGCATAGAACTACAGAACTACGGCATAGAACTACAGAACTACGGCATAGAACTACAGAACTACGGCATAGAACTACAGAACTACGGCATAGAACTACGGCATAGACCTACAGAACTACGGCATAGAACTACAGAACTACGGCATAGAACTACGGCATAGAACTACAGAACTACGGCATAGAACTACAGAACTACGGCATAGAACTACAGAACTACGGCATAGAACTACGGCATAGAACTACAGAACTACGGCATAGAACTACAGAACTACGGCATAGAACTACGGCATAGAACTACAGAACTACGGCATAGAACTACAGAACTACGGCATAGAACTACAGAACTACGGCATAGAACTACAGAACTACGGCATAGAACTACGGCATAGAACTACAGAACTACGGCATAGAACTACAGAACTACGGCATAGAACTACGGCATAGAACTACAGAACTACGGCATAGAACTACAGAACTACGGCATAGAACTACAGAACTACGGCATAGAACTACAGAACTACGGCGTAGAACACGGGCGTGGTGGCAGGTGATTTACTGGGAGTGGTGCGTAGATAGTGGCAGGTGATTTACTGGGAGTGGTGATTTACTGGGAGTGGTGATTTACTGGGAGTGGTGCGTAGATGGTGGCAGGTGATTTACTGGGAGTGGTGATTTACTGGGAGTGGTGCGTAGATGGTGGCAGGTGATTTACGGGGAGTGGTGATTTACTGGGAGTGGTGCGTAGATGGTGGCAGGTGATTTACTGGGAGTGGTGATTTACTGGGAGTGGTGCGTAGATAGTGGCAGGTGATTTACTGGGAGTGGTGATTTACTGGGAGTGGTGATTTACTGGGAGTGGTGCGTAGATGGTGGCAGGTGATTTACGGGGAGTGGTGATTTACTGGGAGTGGTGCGTAGATAGTGGCAGGTGATTTACTGGGAGTGGTGATTTACTGGGAGTGGTGATTTACTGGGAGTGGTGCGTAGATGGTGGCAGGTGATTTACTGGGAGTGGTGATTTACTGGGAGTGGTGCGTAGATGGTGGCAGGTGATTTACGGGGAGTGGTGATTTACTGGGAGTGGTGATTTACTGGGAGTGGTGATTTACTGGGAGTGGTGATTTACTGGGAGTGGTGATTTACTGGGAGTGGTGATTTACTGGGAGTGGTGCGTAGATGGTGGCAGGTGATTTACTGGGAGTGGTGATTTACTGGGAGTGGTGCGTAGATGGTGGCAGGTGATTTACTGGGAGTGGTGATTTACGGGGAGTGGTGATTTACTGGGAGTGGTGATTTACTGGGAGTGGTGATTTACTGGGAGTGGTGCGTAGATGGTGGCAGGTGATTTACGGGGAGTGGTGATTTACGGGGAGTGGTGCGTACATAATAGCAGGTGACTTACTGGGATTTACTGGCTCTCTAACTAAAAGGCTCGTGATCTACAGGTCCATGTTCCTTCACCCACCTACTGGCTGAGGAGGAGCAGAACTCTCCTCCAATCAGGGTATTGATTAGTCCCAGACCCTGGGTCAGGTCTAGTTAAATATTCCTCATTGTGTTGTGCTGTTAGGAGGAGCTTTTCTTCTCATATCATGGACTTGTTTGAACTGATGAGCTGGTTAACTTCCAACAGCAGGCAGCTGGTTTAATGACTGTTTGTTGGAAATCTGTGAGGATTAGTATGAGTTTCAGAAGCTTCTGGATCTGGTTCTGACTCCAGACCTTCTGGATCCTCAGATACTGCTCTACAAGTTAGATTAGTCGGTGAAGAGAAGGTGGGAAAGTCCTTCCATGGTCAGTCTGATGGTTTTAAACTGAAAAGTTTAAAATGTGCTCTAATAATGTTCTGCTGGAACCTGGTGAGTTTCACTCTTCTCTTCTGATTCCCTGACGTCAGTTCTCACCAGATGGGTTGCTGCTTCAGGTGAGTGTACAGATACACCTTTTCTCCTCTCCTGTCCTCTGCGGTGTCTGACGATGTGGAGCAGAAAACATGTTTTCAGCTTCAGGAACAACATGCATGTGAAGGAACAGAGGAAGGAAATGGTTTCTGCAGTCCTGTACCTGGGGATTTGGGCTTGGTCTCGGCCAGACCTTCTCCATCCCTAGAAAGACGGATTAGCAGAGAGGAGTAAAGCAACATCAGAGTAAGTTCATAAGGAGGATTCAGAGGAGTGGGTGGAAGTGCTCTGACCTCAGCTTGCTCCCCAGGCCTCCAAAGAAGCCTTTCACATCACTTTTCGATGTGTTTTTAAGGAGGCGCTCGGCGGCATCCTTCTTTCCCGTCAGCCAGGAATTGGCTTTGTTGAGGTAGGAGTCCAGACCAGGTGGAGGACCGCCACGATCCAGCAGCTCTGAGGGAGACGGCTGCGACTTCCCTGAGAGGAAACTTCTACATGAGAACTTTTAAACCTGTTTAAAACCAGCAGTTTGCAGAGTTGGATCTGCTGCATGTTGTTTTGAAGCCAACTTAATCCAGCAGAGTTTACTCAGAAAATGTGTCAAGCATTCAGCTTCACTTTATCCAGCTGGAACTCAGTCCGCCTTGCAGACACAGTAATTACATCATCAACGAACTGATCAGGTTTCCTTGTAGAAACAGCTGATTCTGAGCAAAGCTGCCTGAGGAGCAGCTCTACGTCATGCAGATCTGCCTACAGACTGATGCTGCTGCAATGTGTCACAGTCATGCACGGATCACTCAACGTTTCCTGCTCGCATAAGCAAAAATGCTGCATTTGTGGCTTTGCTGCAAGACAAAAAAACCACAGCCAGTCTGAGGTGGAAACACGCCCTGAAGACATGTCAACACGGATCAGCTGCTGCTTCTTTCATTAGTGCAACACAAGCCTCAACATGTTCAAGTTTCACAAGCAAGCAACATTTATCTTTAGTCCTGCAATGTGTCACAATCAGCCTTGCTTCCTCCAGCATTGCTGCTTGCCACACCCCTAATCAGTTCACTGCTCTCACCTGCCTCTGCCACCTGTTCACAATCCCCATCAGTTCAGCCTGCGCATATATGCAGCCTCCACCATTCACTCAATGCCAGATTGTCATTGCTCTCATGCCTGACCTTCCAGCACTCTGACCGCAATTGCCTGCCCGTTACCGACCTGATCTGTCCCCGACTTCCGCTTCCTGCCTTGCCCTTGGAGCCTGCTCCCCAGTGGTTACTGGGATTCTGTCCTGGAGGACCCCCAACCGTGAGTTGTGGATCTTCACTCACCTTGTTGTGCTAGGTGTCCACTCTGTCGGCCCAGAGGAAAGTTACTCTGCCCTGCTCTGCTCTACTCATTGGGAACCAGAGTTCAACTCCAGCACTGAACCACACCAAGTGGCTAAAATAAAAACTGTTAATCTGCCCAGATCTCTTGTGCTGCTTTTGGGTCCTTTCTCCGATCATTTCAGCAATGCAGACGTGAAGAAATGTGTCTTTAAGATAAGAATTACAGCCGACAGACGGAACATCCAACTTTTAGCTTCATGTAACAGCTGAGCAGGAACTGAGGGCTCGCCGCATGAAAGGTTCAATGCTGGAATAAAGCAGAGTTTCATCAGCCAACGAGGGCCAAGGAGGAGCGGAGGGGGCCGAGCATAGAGACTTGGGGAACGCCGTTAACAGATTCAGGAGGACAAACTAAGTCTGGGTGGAATCAGCATCGATGGTACCTCCACTGCGACATTTAAAGGCCACCAGAAACCTGGAGAAAACCAGACATTCAGACTGAAACCTGCCGTAAAACATTACAGATCGTAAGTGCCAGGGTGAGTCTCAGATCAACGATAAAGAAGACTGTGGGACATCTGAAGGACAGCGGACGGCTTAATTTTCCAGACTAGACCATAGAATCTGCACGTTTAAACTAACTTGTATTTTTACATTTAGCTTTTTCCCTTGACTTTATCTGTTTATGAATCTGCGCTGCTGCTGGGAATCCCAACGTCCCTGAGGGAACCTGCTCGATCAAAGCTGATGTAATGTGATCTAAAATAAAGGTGGACAGGGTGGACGTGTCCATGACATCAGCTGACAAACCTGAGAAATGTTTACGGACAGAATCAGACCTTACCCATGTAATAGTATGTGAAGCACATGGTCATGAGGTTCTTGGCTGGGCTGTAGTCATCCATCTGGTAACACCTGCGAACACAACCATGGTTATCACCAGCATTTCCTCCAGGATGTGTGGGGGTGCCACTCTTCTTCCTGACCTTCAGCAGTTTTTAACTAAAGCTTGATACAGCAATCAGCCAGAACATTAAGACTACCTGCTAACATTAAACCATCGGCATATGAGCTCCACCATATCTCTGAAGACGGCCACCGCCGGGTTCAACAAATGGAAGCCTGTCTCGCACTGGGTTTTGTTTTTGGCGGTGCAGAAGCTGCGAAGACCAGCTTGGCTGTCAGAGAGGACAGCATGTCTGTCGTTTGCAGTGACAACTGATCCCGAATCTCTGCGACTGCTGAGCTGTCGGATGTGTGCGCGAGGCGGGACGTCCACAGCCCATCCCACAGATGCACCACCTAACTGTAGGTATTTAACCCCTTGGCCCTGCTGCGTGTATCTCAGTTACAACTTACAGTTTGAGACCTTTTGCATCACCTAATGGTAAAAACCTTTTACATAACTATCTGTGTTGTGGATGTGTTCGACGACACAGTGACATCTATCATGTGAATGTCTGGAGCTGACACAAATCAGTCTGATCACGGCTCGTAACCGACTGAATATTAAGTAAAGATCTGCTTCCCCAACAAGATGCCTCACCTTTACTTTGCCTCATTTAAAGACACATTACGTAACTTTTTGACCTTAAAACTCGGCGTCCCGGACTTGTTCGACGACACAGTGACATCTATCATGTGTATGTCTAGAGCCGCTGCTGCCCAGCAGCGTCCCGAGGCCGAGAAACCGACACGATACAGCGTTTACATCCGGGACGCAACGTGACGTTTCGCTTCACGGTAAAATAAGGAACTGGCTGTTTAGATTCAGCAAAGAAATGCAAGATACCAGAGACAAAACAAGTCATGGTAAGATGGTCTTCTGCTGGCTGGAGGGGGCTAACAGGTCAGGTAGGAGGAAGGGTTAGTCGTTGGTGGGGGCATTTAACGGAGAAATGGCCAAAGTTCTGGACTGTGTCTGTTCTACACAATCTAAGAGTTCTCTTCTGCCTCTTTGGATCACAACAAGGAACCTACAAGTAATGTCTACAATAAATCATGTCTGATTCACGGTAAAAGGACCAAAATAATTATCTTAAAATGAAAGTATCTTTATGTCTTGGCAGAGGCTTTAAAGGCATAAGAGGCAGAATGAACACCATCAGGGACACTGCAACAATGAAGCTGTGTGTCATTTCTAAAGGCACGGTTGTCCACATCAGGACACTCCCTTCATCACTCCCATGCTGCCATTTCTGTCCTGTGTAAACCACACACATGCACCTCGATGTGCACGTTACTGTGCCCGGTCTGCTACCCACTTCTCACCCATTCTCAGCCCAGTTCCCAAAGAATCCAGGCGGCTGTTTCGCTGCTGTGAAGCAACTTTATAGCAGGTTATGAAGCCCTGCATCCAGATTAAGAAGCTATGCAGGAGTTAGGTGCAGGGTTGAACCCAAGCAGCAACTTTCGGCGGTTAAAGTGAAGCCTATGTGCATAAAACTGCAGTTCCTCCGTTCACGCTGGAACCAAAGGCGTCAAAAGCTCCTTTGTTTCACAAGTTGGGGACCGAATGCTGTTCAGATCTTTCAAATAGAAGAAACTCTGCAATCTGCACCAAAATTGGCAAGATTGATAGGTCCTTACACATTACACCCTCAATAGTGGGGAGGGGCGGTGTTGGGGGTGGGGGCACAAGGGTGCCAAACGTCTACTGTGATGTAGGACAATGAAATTTGGCACATATATGTAACACCCATAGACTGTATATAAAAGATGGGCGGAGCCTCCGTGACGTCACCCGTAGGTTTCTGAAGAGCTGAATTGAAGCTCGGTGGGCGGTTCCTACCATCACCATCTTGGCAGGGGCATGCGCGTCGTCTCGCCCAGAAAATACAAATATGGGCAAAGAGGTGGAGCTGAGAGGGGGGCTGTGAGCGTCATGGTGGATGATTGACATCGAGCGAACTCCAAGCTTTCTGTAGCTAAGAGCTAACCGAGCTAACCCGGAGATAACAGGAGCTAACCAGCTAACGGAGGTAAGCGGGCTAAAGCTAAGTCACGTTGTTAACCAGCTAAAAACCGCGGTTGTTCTACATTCGTCTGACTTGAAGCGGGAGATCGGGTACCTGTCAATCAAAAGGACACGCCCCTAAATATGCTGAACTTCGAGATTAAATTACTTTTAAACGGACGAGTTAGAAAAAAATTCACTCCCCCCACAGTTGTCATGAAGGTAAACCTGAACTATTAAACCTAAAATGGATTTTTGAACTAGAATGTAAACATGTTTATTCCTGCTGTAAACATGTTTATTCCTGCTGTGAAGTTGGTCTTTTTAACATGGGAGTCTATGGAGATTTGCTCTGTTTTGCAGTCCCTAGTGGATGAAGGGGGAACTGCAGTTTTATGCACTTCCACTGCATATGCTTCACTTTTAACCACCGAAAGCTCCGTCCATCTTGCTTATACAGTCTATGGTAACACCCTACGACAAGCTGAAAAGTCAATCAACGGGGTGTCCGCCATCTTGGCGTTTACGTCCAGTTTATGTGCATTGTTTATTTCCATAGAAACACAGTGGCTCTTCAGGGTTAAATGCATTCAAAATTGTTTGGTACTTCACATAGTCCACGATGGGTGGGGGAAGGGTCTACATGAAGCTCAGACCCGATGGAGGCTGCTTGCGGCTTTAATTTTAATAGCAATTATTTATTTAGAACTCTCTAAAGGGACTGTAAAGCAAGTCAGACCCTAAAGGGATCATTAAGGTCTGAGAGCTTCTGTAAAACTTATTAATTGCGGCTTATTATTAAATTCTGGCTTTAATAACACGTAGAAGTGCTTCGTTTCAGAATATATATTGGTGGTGGCTGTTTTTATTATAAATCTACATTTTTTGAGGGAAGGAGTAACAATATCAGATATGGATTTTTAGGGCTGGGGGATACGACCAAAACCTCATATCCCAATATCACTCATTCATTATCCCCATAACGATACATAACCATATAAAACTGTAATGTTGCGTCAGTCATCAGTTAAGTGCCAGATGTTCTTGGCAACGGCAGCAGTGATCTCCTTGACTTGTTTGATGTCAAGGAGATCACTGCTGCAGTAAAGCAGCTTATGGTGGCGTAAACGATAGAGCTCATATGAAATAATAGACATCATCTGTCGTCCAAACTATATATATCGTTATGCTGCCCAGCCCTGTGCATTTTTTCATTTTTTTGCAAATGCTGTTAATGTCAAACATTGTGTGAAAGTTTGTTTGATTTTGAACAAATGTCTCAAACTTCACACCATTTCTTTGGTTTTATTTCCCGTTTCTCCAGATGTTGTGCGTACGGAAGGGTCAGGTAGGGACATTTTACCGCCAAGTTGTGTTTTTATAAATCCCAAACGTTGACTATCATTGGCGAGTTTTGTGCGTGCGACAGCTTTCTAAATGAGACCCCAGGTCCGACACATGAACTCACTCAAACAGGACCACAGCAAAGGACTGGACCAGTCTGTAGAAGGTGGCCTCGCTCACACACTTGGAGTGACATCGCTGTGAAGGAGAAACCAGAGGGTTAAACTCTAACAGCAGATACCACTACGCAGGTCTGACATGAAACCCATCCCTCCCAGAACCAGCATCAAACCAGAACATCATCCATATGAACACCTCAGTGTTAGAACAAACACATACAGTTTAATGTGTACTAACACTCACATTTAGCTGCTTTTTACTTCTAATCATTTCCTTTCAGGACAAATAAGGACACATTTTATTTGATTTATTCTGGTTTTTACTTTTTAGGATGAACAGATTACGGCTTCATTACACCAGAAGTTTCTGGAATTCCTTCCAGCCGCAACCCAGATCCTGACTGATCCACCTCAGTCCATCACAGCCTGATGAAGTCTATCCCTGAAATCATCAGGCTTGTTCAGGAGAGGAAGCCGGGGAGGTTTTCTTCTCCTCAACTTCTAAATAGGTTTCCTAAATCCTCCTGGAGGTCTTTTACAGTCTGCCTCTTGCTCTGCTGGCCTGAACAACCAGAGAAACAGCTGCTCGGAGGTCATGCCTGCTGATGGACGGGACGAGGTTAGAGCAGTCTGAGCATCACCTGACAGTCCTATGACTGGAAAGGGGTCATTAAGGTCTGAGAGCTCCAGACCTGGACCTCCAGGGGATCCCATACCGTTGCAGGGTGACCACTGACACACGAAATACGGTGAAGTTACTAGAAGTAATAAAAGAGTTTCATCTTTATTGTTGTGCCTTCTGGAGCTCATTTTATCTTTTTTAGCCGTTTCCAATGAGACAGTAGGGGTGCCTAAACTTTTGCTTCAAGAATGACGTTTGTTTCTTCGCTCACCTGGGCGCTGACGTACTTGGCAAACCACTCCCTCCCTTTCCCGTTGTCTCCCCCGCACAGCTCCCCGAAACGAGCCTTCTCCTCCTGGTCAAAGTCTTGCCTGTGAAGGCAGCATCACACACACACACACACACACACACACACACACACACACACACACACACACACACACACACACACACACACACACACACACACACACACACACACACACACACACACACACACGTCAGCTCGGCAGCCATTGCCACAATGCAGCGTAGAAGGCTGGTCTCATGCAGACGTCTACCGCGGAGCTGTAGAGATGGTGAGGGATCACTGCTTTCTAAAAACAATGTCTTGCCAGGTCTGCTTAGAATAAAGGTTTCTCAGGATGTTTACTGTTCTTCATCCATCCATCATCATCCATCCATCATCCATCCATCCATCCATCCATCCATCATCCATCCATCATCCATCCATCCATCCATCCATCATCCATCCATCATCCATCATCCATCCATCCATCATCATCCATCCATCATCCATCCATCCATCCATCCATCATCCATCCATCCATCATCCATCCATCCATCATCCATCATCCATCCATCCATCCATCATCCATCCATCCATCATCATCCATCCATCATCCATCCATCCATCCATCCATCATCCATCCATCCATCATCATCCATCCATCATCCATCATCCATCCATCCATCCATCATCCATCCATCCATCATCATCCATCCATCATCCATCCATCCATCCATCCATCATCCATCCATCCATCATCATCCATCCATCATCCATCCATCCATCCATCCATCATCCATCCATCCATCCATCCATCATCATCCATCCATCATCCATCCATCCATCCATCCATCCATCATCATCCATCATCCATCCATCATCCATCCATCCATCATCCATCCATCCATCATCATCCATCATCCATACCTCCATCATCCAATCTCAGGTGGGACTTCCTGTCAGCTGATGGTAAATCTGGACTTACTTTCCGTGGAAAACTTTCTCGACGTAAGCCTTCATGAACTGCCTCCTCTCCACCGTCTCGGCATCGGCATCCTCTTCACTGGGGTTGGACAGAGACGAAGACCTCCTCCGGTCCCACATCTCAGACGGGGGACCCGTGTCAGTGTCACTGTCTGCGGACTCGGTGGCAACGCTGTCTCCGTCCTCCTGGTAGTGGAGTTGGTGCGAACTGGGCTTTGTTGGGGACATTGGCTCAGGCAGTAATGACCGCCGCTGGTCTTCGGAGGACGACGGCTCAGGTGAAGAAGCATCAGTGGGACCTTGGTGCCGACCTTCATCTACGCTGAGAGACGTGGACACTGAGAGCTGGCCAAAGTCCATCAGGTTGTCCACTTCAACGTCCTCCATGCTGGACATCTGTGTGCTGGGTACTGGTTCTTACTGAACTGCTGGAGGTGTTGCTGGTCAGAGAAGTTGAGGACAGCTGGAGGGTTCAGATGAAGACATTCTTCCTCATGTGCACCATCTCATCTCCAAAGGAGCGGATCTTAAGATCGCCCTCAACCCCTGGTTCACCTGTGGACACCAAAGAGAATGATCAGATCCAGGAGGCAACAAGAGGACATCTTCTACATTTGTTTCTCCGCTTTCCATGAAAGCCTGTTTGTCCATGACCCTAACGACCTTCAGCAGGAGGTCATCACACGAGACGTCTGGACATTACGGGCAAGAAGTTAAAGATGCTCAGTTTCCCAAAGATCTGGACACGCTGGAGGACAGACAAGAACCTGGACTAAAGATCAGGATCTGAAATCCAGCAAGGACCTGAAGCAGGACTTGAGAGACGCATCTGGACCTTCAGCTGTTCCACATCCTCATCAGATATGGTCTCCATGGAAACGTGGCTTCAAGAAGCCAGAAAAGGCTAAGGTCACGTGACGGAAGAACTGGACTGAAGATCAGTTTAAACAGGTCTGATGGGTCCTCCCCAGAACCCGGATCTCATCGGGTCTGACGGAGGGACGGACCCTCCCCAGAACCCGGATCTCATCGGGTCTGACGGAGGGACGGACCCTCCCCAGAACCCGGATCTCATCGGGTCTGACGGAGGGACGGACCCTCCCCAGAACCCGGATCTCATCGGGTCTGACGGAGGGACGGACCCTCCCCAGAACCCGGATCTCATCGGGTCTGACGGAGGGACGGATCCTCCCCAGAACCCGGATCTCATCGGGTCTGACGGAGGGACGGATCCTCCCCAGAACCCGGATCTCATCGGGTCTGACGGAGGGACGGATCCTCCCCAGAACCCGGATCTCATCGGGTCTGACGGAGGGACGGACCCTCCTAAGAACCCGGATCTCATCGGGTCTGACGGAGGGACGGACCCTCCCCAGAACCCGGATCTCATCGGGTCTGACGGAGGGACGGACCCTCCCCAGAACCCGGATCTCATCGGGTCTGACGGAGGGACGGACCCTCCCCAGAACCCGGATCTCATCGGGTCTGACGGAGGGACGGATCCTCCCCAGAACCCGGATCTCATCGGGTCTGACGGAGGGACGGATCCTCCCCAGAACCCGGATCTCATCGGGTCTGACGGAGGGACGGACCCTCCTAAGAACCCGGATCTCATCGGGTCTGACGGAGGGACGGACCCTCCCCAGAACCCGGATCTCATCGGGTCTGACGGAGGGACGGATCCTCCCCAGAACCCGGATCTCATCGGGTCTGACGGAGGGACGGACCCTCCCCAGAACCCGGATCTCATCGGGTCTGACGGAGGGACGGACCCTCCCAAGAACCCGGATCTCATCGGGTCTGACGGAGGGACGGACCCTCCCAAGAACCCGGATCTCATCGGGTCTGACGGAGGGACGGATCCTCCCCAGAACCCGGATCTCATCGGGTCTGACGGAGGGACGGATCCTCCCAAGAACCCGGATCTCATCGGGTCTGACGGAGGGACGGATCCTCCCCAGAACCCGGATCTCATCGGGTCTGACGGAGGGACGGACCCTCCCCAGAACCCGGATCTCATCGGGTCTGACGGAGGGACGGACCCTCCCCAGAACCCGGATCTCATCGGGTCTGACGGAGGGACGGACCCTCCCAAGAACCCGGATCTCATCGGGTCTGACGGAGGGACGGATCCTCCCCAGAACCCGGATCTCATCGGGTCTGACGGAGGGACGGATCCTCCCAAGAACCCGGATCTCATCGGGTCTGACGGAGGGACGGATCCTCCCCAGAACCCGGATCTCATCGGGTCTGACGGAGGGACGGACCCTCCCCAGAACCCGGATCTCATCGGGTCTGACGGAGGGACGGACCCTCCCCAGAACCCGGATCTCATCGGGTCTGACGGAGGGACGGATCCTCCCCAGAACCCGGATCTCATCGGGTCTGACGGAGGGACGGACCCTCCCCAGAACCCGGATCTCATCGGGTCTGACGGAGGGACGGACCCTCCTAAGAACCCGGATCTCATCGGGTCTGACGGAGGGACGGACCCTCCTAAGAACCCGGATCTTATCGGGTCTGACGGAGGGATGGACCCTCCTAAGAACCTGGACTTTAACGGATCATCAGGAACAAAGACAGAAACACCTAAAGAGGAACATTGGAAAGTCTTTCAGGATCCTGGAGAACTGTTCCTGAAAACCGCTGAGAACCGACGGGAACTGGTTTCGGTTCCTATAGACACCTTCACACCGACCGTGGTCCGCCTGCAGGGATCATACGATCCGTTTCATCTCATCTGATGATTGTTTGGGAGGAAAAACAAGCATGTGTTCAGAACCTCGACCAGAGTCCTGCAGAGGTCCAGTTTTACCAGCCTGACTACCGAACCGGACCTGCTGATGTCTGGAACCGACCCATTTCTGTAGAACCTGTGACCCAACCTGCAGGTTAACACGTTAGCTAACAGTGAATCCACCTTGTCCCGCCCCCATCACATGACCTTCTGATGTCTGCAACAGTATACACACACACACACACACACACACACACACACACACAACCTAAATCCTTCATCCTGGTGTCTTGCCTGAACTTGAGCGTGTCTACATGACCTCGTGCTGCCGTGTGATTGGCTGGTTTACAGGAAATGGAAAATCCAGTGGTGATGAAGAGGAGGATGAGTTTATTCTTCATTCCTGAACTCCTGCTGCTGTAAGCAGTTTCATCTCTTCATGGAACAGAAATGTGATCTTTTTCCTCCTTTTACTGGCAGGAAGTGAGAGGAGGGAAGAAAAGTCTGACCCGAACCTTCAGGTTTTACTGGAAACACGACAACCAGCCTCAGAGATCAAACAGCTGCTGGGAAATACGACGGCAGCAGCAGGAAACATGAACGGAGGCGTTGCCAGGTAGCGCTGGAGACAGCCGTCCTGTCTGCAATCAACCCTCCGGTTTATTCTACAAACAAAATGTTTGATTCTCCGTCTCCCAGACGTCTCTCTTAGCAGACCAGCGGAGAACGAGCGTCTGCACCTGCTGCAGCGAGGGGAGGCTGATCCCCAGACTGTCCCACCTGCCACACCACCTGGAGCCTGATCAGAGGAAACCAGGCATGCAGACCTCCTCACCAGGACCTCCTCACCAGGCATGCAGACCTCCTCACCAGGACCTCCTCACCAGACATGCAGACCTCCTCACCAGGCATGCAGACCTCCTCACCAGGACCTCCTCACCAGGCATGCAGACCTCCTCACCAGGACCTCCTCACCAGGCATGCAGACCTCCTCACCAGGACCTCCTCACCAGACATGCAGACCTCCTCACCAGGCATGCAGACCTCCTCACCAGGACCTCCTCACCAGACATGCAGACCTCCTCACCAGGCATGCAGACCTCCTCACCAGGACCTCCTCACCAGACATGCAGACCTCCTCACCAGACATGCAGACCTCCTCACCAGGACCTCCTCACCAGGCATGCAGACCTCCTCACCAGGACCTCCTCACCAGGCATGCAGACCTCCTCACCAGGACCTCCTCACCAGGCATGCAGACCTCCTCACCAGGACCTCCTCACCAGGACCTCCTCACCAGGACCTCCTCACCAGACATGCAGACCTCCTCACCAGGACCTCCTCACCAGGCATGCAGACCTCCTGGTGGGGGTGCATTTGAGGTCCTGCTGGAGTTCTTAGCTTGACGTTCTAGAAGCTGCCGGACGTCTCTGATGCTGCAGGAACGTGGAGTCCAGATGAACCCAGATCTCCTCCAGAGTCCTACCAGAATGAAGCGTTATCAGCTGGCTTCACCACCGAAGGGGAAGTTTCTGCGTGACGGTCAGCTGGATGAAGTCACACACTGACAACACCAGCCACATAAACAGTGATTTACTGCTGGGAACACACACACACACCCACACACACATCTGCTGTTTTCTCATCAGTAAAACAGCATCACAGCCAACATTAAACTATAAAAACATCATGTGTCCAGCCCTGAAGCCTCGCAGCAGACATCAGGACAGACCAGCTCCCTCCATCCTTCTGGACCTGGGTTGGGGTTAGACACAAACACCGAGAGGCTCGGCTACACACACACGAGCTGAAATACATGCAGAACAAAGCTGCGTGGAGAAGGGGTGGAAACTGGGAGGAAGCTGTCCTCCATGTGCACGTCTAGATAAGCCTGAGCTGTCAGTCAGAGCGAGAGCGGCTTCAGAAAGGCTTTGATCCGTCCCAAACATGGAAAAAGCCGGAGCAGCCGTGGGAATGAGAGCATCGGGAAGCTGGCGGATGATTTCTGCCCTGATGGACGCCAAGCTGCCGAAGACTGCATGGAAACCAACATGTTACAGTCACATGACCGTCCTCTTATTTCAGTATTTCTCCTTCAATCTTGTGTGACTTTTATGCATTTATTCTCAATTTAATTCAGTTATTTTTCTCTTGTCAAGCTCCTGAAACTGTTTGTTTCTCTTGGGAGGTTAATAAAATATATTTATCTATCAATCATGCAACATAAGAAGACAGAAAATGTCCAACATTCATTGTCTTTGACAGAGCAAATCAAACTGTGACCGTGTTCCTGGCTCATTCAGCTGTATGACCTCCATCTGCAGGAGATGCTGAGACCACCCTGCGGTCCAGCATCAGCGGGACAAACCTGCGGATCCGACGCAAAATGCTAAAGCCAAGTTTCTGCATGAACTGCAGGTGGAGGACGGCCAGATGACTGTATGACAAGTAAACCAGCAGCAGGCTGAGCTCTTGTTGCGCTGCTCCGCAGGAGGTTTGGTTCAGGACAGCCGGGAGGACGGCCGGGAGGACGGCCGGGAGGACGGCCGGGAAGACGGCCGGGAGGACGGCCGGGAGGACGGCCGGGAAGACGGCCGGGAGGACGGCCGGGAGGACGGCCGGGAAGACGGCCGGGAGGACGGCCGGGAGGACGGCCGGGAGGACGGCCGGGAGGACGGCCGGGAAGACGGCCGGGAGGACGGCCGGGAGGACGGCCGGGAGGACGGCCGGGAAAACGGCCGGGAAGACGGCCGGGAAGACGGCCGGGAAGACGGCCGGGAGGACGGCCGGGAAGACGGCCGGGAAGACGGCCGGGAGGACGGCCGGGAGGACGGCCGGGAAAACGGCCGGGAAGACGGCCGGGAAGACGGCCGGGAAGACGGCCGGGAAGACGGCCGGGAGGACGGCCGGGAGGACGGCCGGGAGGACGGCCGGGAAGACAGCCGGGAAGACAGCCGGGAAGACAGCCGGGAGGACAGCCGGGAAGACAGCCGGGAGGACAGCCGGGAAGACAGCCGGGAGGACAGCCGGGAGGACAGCCGGGAGGACAGCCGGGAAGACAGCCGGGAGGACAGCCGGGAAGACAGCCGGGAGGACAGCCGGGAAGACAGCCGGGAAGACAGCCGGGAAGACAGCCGGGAGGACAGCCGGGAGGACAGCCGGGAGGACAGCCGGGAAGACAGCCGGGAGGACAGCCGGGAAGACAGCCGGGAAGACAGCCGGGAGGACAGCCGGGAGGACAGCCGGGAGGACAGCCGGGAGGACAGCCGGGAAGACAGCCGGGAAGACAGCCGGGAGGACAGCCGGGAAGACAGCCGGGAGGACAGCCGGGAAGACAGCTGGGAGGACAGCCGGGAAGACAGCTGGGAGGACAGCCGGGAAAACAGCCGGGAAGACAGCCGGGAAGACAGCTGGGAGGACAGCTGGGAAGACAGCTGGGAGGACAGCTGGGAGGACAGGAGGCTGGTGTTTCCTGGAGGACGTGACCGTGGAGCCACTTCCCAGGTAAACCTCCACACCAGCCACGGCGGGACACCTGCTAGCGGACACGGACGGAACCCCCCCCCCCCCATCCAGAAACACCTCCAGAACCTCCGTGTTGACCCGGAGCCATTCAAAGCGCGAGGACAACAAACAGCCCACCGGAAGTAAAAATAAATAAATAGGTGCGAGAGAGTAAATGTAGATTTAAGCAGAAGAAGAGGAGAGTTAAAGCTGTACGCACACAAACCGTCACGTCGCCACAGGAGAAAAACGTCTCTTTCCGTCTGGCTGGAGTTTTTTTTTTTTTTTTTTTATCTCACTGCGCCTGCGCAGACACAGGACGACGTCACCAAGGGGGGACCCAATGACGTCATGAAGCTGAAGAACCAATCGGTGCCTTGGAAGCTCAGAGGGGAAATTTACAGGAAGTTCCCTTCAGTATAAAAGCTTCTGTGCTGACATCAGTCGAGTAAATAAGGAAAAAATAACAATCACATCTACATACATGTGTACATATATATATATATATATATATATATATATATATATATATATATATATATATATATATATATATATATATATATATATATATATATATATATATATATATATATATATATATATATAGATGTATGTATGTAGATCACATTTCCAACAACTGGGATCTCCCAGTCCTGGTTTTCAGATATGTCTTGTCATGTTTCACTCGATGGTCGTGGTTAATAGGATTCCACGCCCACAGAGTCACTAAATGAGACCAAGCATGACTTTTTTCAGTTGCCATACTTTCCAGAGTAACAGGAGCAAATGATTCCATGTGCAGCTTATGTCCACTGCAGACACTGAACAACGACGGTCTTCGGTTCTCCAGGTTGAGAGCTGGTGAGTTTTTAGACATCTGGCTTGTAGGTGGGTCAGTTTCTGAAGTCCTTAGTAAAAATAAATGAGGCCTTAATAGAAACAAGAGACTCTGTCATGGTCATCATGTTTTGTTTCTTTAAAGCTGGTTTTTCTTCTGTTCACCTTCTGATGTCTTTATACCATCTTTTTCCCCTGTTTGCATTGCTTTACCGACAGCATGAACCTTTTCATGAATTTGCTGTTATAAATATTTTCTCTGTGTGGCAGATTTCTTTGCTGTTTGGCATTCAAGTCTCTGTTGGCGTCGTCAACCAACACTTCCAGTTAGGATTGAATTTCCTTTTGCATTTTCTCTTCTAACTTATGTTGCAAACCATGAAATGGCAAAACCTTCATTCAAATGGGGAGTCTCCTATCTGTAATTACTAGTACTAGTACTAGATGGTTGGATATTATGTGTGAGAGGATGGATTGTTATTTCATGTTATTACTGTAAATTTGTTTCTGATACAATACACAGCAAACTGAGGTATAATTATACATGCCTTATTTCTGTCTAGTAATTTTTTTTTTTCAGGAAAAAGTTGGCCCAGCCTGAGCAGATTTTCTGGTTATGTCCCTGATAAATACGCCTACCTTTAGTTTCCCAAACTTTCGTCAGTTTGCTCTATGGTCCTACTAGTTTCTGCATTATGACAGACACCTGCAAACACATCATGTTTGTTCAGTAACTTTGTTGTCTTGCAGGTATAATCACCAACAGTTACCGTCATAATTTATTTGTTCATGTTTTTCCCAGTTTGTCTTCCTGGAGGTGCTCCTGATGGTTGTCTGCTGTCTTTTCTCACTGAGGCTGTAAGACTTTTTACAGTTTCATTTCTGGCAAAGAAGCTGGTTGTCAGTTTCGGATTGGATTTTAATTGTATCGTTGGTTCTGTTTTCAATTAATCATCTTGTTGTGGTTCCTGCTCTGACCTGTGCTGCAGTGGGTGTGCCTGTTTCCCTGGCAACCAAGTCCACACCAGGTTCTCATCAGGAAATCAGCAGCAGCAAGATAAAAGGCCAGCTCAGTTCACCAGTCATCGCCTGATTGTTGTTTCATCAGTGGTAACAGCTCTCGGCCATTGCAGCATTTCTGCATAAGGATTTAAACAGCTTGCCTAACAGTTGTCTGTTCTGTCACCAGAGCGTGTTTCTTGCCTGCCTGGCCACCTACCATTCTGCCCAGGAAAACAATAAACCCGTCCTAGTATCCACATCCAATCTGCACTTGGGTCCTTGTTTGTCCTACACCACAACACATCTCCTCTCTTACCTTCCCACTCTCGTTATGTTGTCTCCCGGTTTCAGCATTCATATTCATTCATTCATTCATTCATTCACTTTTTTTAACTGCTTTAGTCCAGTGCTGGTTCTGCTGCTGATGATGATGGAGCTGAGATTTCTTCTGGTCTCCTTTACATGAAATGAACTGACTAGGAGACGTGGTTTGTTACATGACTCACCTTCTCTGTGTTTGAACATTTTCATTCTCTTTAAATGACCAGATTTCCTTTAATCACAGAAAATGTGACAAAATACATGCAAGTAACAGAAAGACTGAATATACGATGGAGCAGAGAACTGGGTTGGATCTGGATCTACGATGGAGCAGAGAGACGGCTTGGATCTGGATCTGGATCTACGATGGAGCAGAGAGACGGCTTGGATCTGGATCTGGATCTGTATCTACGATGGAGCAGAGAGACGGCTTGGATCTGGATCTGGATCTACGATGGGATCTGGATCTGGATCTGTATCTACGATGGAGCAGAGAGACGGCTTGGATCTGGATCTGGATCTGTATCTACGATGGAGCAGAGAGACGGCTTGGATCTGGATCTGGATCTGGATCTACGATGGGATCTGGATCTGGATCTACGATGGAGCAGAGAGACGGCTTGGATCTGGATCTGGATCTACGATGGGATCTGGATCTGGATCTGTATCTACGATGGAGCAGAGAGACGGCTTGGATCTGGATCTGGATCTGTATCTACGATGGAGCAGAGAGACGGCTTGGATCTGGATCTGGATCTGGATCTACGATGGGATCTGGATCTGGATCTACGATGGAGCAGAGAGACGGCTTGGATCTGGATCTGGATCTACGATGGAGCAGAGAGCTTGAGGGTTGATCAGTTTCCAGCTTTAGCTGCTAGCTGCTGCAGCTTATCAGGGAGGGTGACAGTTGCAAAATGGACCCTGTCTTTCCTGAGCTTCTGTTTGACGGTCTGAGTTGGACCCAGCTCCATGTAGTCCTGCTTTTCCCGGTCATACTGAGGCCAGCTGACCAGTCCAGGCCCGTTGGGAGAACTGGAGAAACATTCAGACATAAACACGGTGCCATGCAGCATGAAAGTGAATGAATGAATGATGAATAAACACAATGATTATTTCCATTTTGTGTTTACCTCTAATGACGTGATTGTATTTAGCTGTAACTCACCCAGTACGGATAAAATTGGCCCAGTAGGACATCATGGTCCTGCAGAAGCTTTCATCTTCTTGGGAGATGTTTCCTGAACAACAAAAAGTCAGAAAGTGTTAAACTCTGACCTTAAGGAACCACAGCATCGGTTGCATCAGCCAATCAGGCAGATTACCCATGATTTTCAGTTGTCCGTTGAAGAAACATCCACCAAACACGAAGCCAACATCATCTGCATGGTCCGCCTTCACAAAGCTGGGTCGGTTCCGTTTGTGGATCTCAGCAGTGTATGCAAACTCGTACATGTAGACCGGAACACCCATATCTGCAAGCAGAAAGAACACACAGCAGGTAAACTCCTCAGCAGGAATGAAGGTGGCTTGGACCTGGATGGGAGCAGACCTGAGTGGTATCCGGCCACTCTGACCACAGACAGCGTCATCAAAAGGTCTCCCATGATTTCAGTGAAGCCATCTCTGATCTCCTCTGGAGTTTTAGCATCTTTTAGGTATTCATCTGCGATGAAGCCGTTGGCTGCCGAGACCTGGACTCACATCAGCATCAAACACCAGTTACACCCAGAAATCTGAGGCATGCTGAACCAAACATATCAATAGTTCTATACAGATTTATCTAGACCTGTAATGATAATGGTGATGATTAGGAAGCTAAGAGAACAGTCAGATATTGATATATCTCTATATAGATCTAAATATGTTTAATTCAGCACAGAACATCACATTTCCTTTCATCGAAATCCAGCGACATCCAACCTGTTCTCAGACCGGTTTAACTGGGAACAGGTTGTAAACATGACCAGTTGAACTGGTAACAGGTCAGTAACATGACCTGTTTAACTGGGAACATGTAGGAAACATGACCGGTTTAAATGGTAACAGGTCGGAAACATGACCAGTTTAACTGGTAACAGGTCGGTAACATGACCAGTTTAACTGGTAAAAGGTTGGAAACATACCAGTTTAACTGGGAACAGGTTGGAAACATGACCAGTTTAACTGGGAACAGGTTGGAAACATGACCAGTGTAACTGGGAACAGGTCAGTAACATGACCTGATTAACTGGGAACAGGTCGGAAACATGACCAGTTTAACTGGTAACAGGTCGGTAACATGACCAGTTTAACTGGTAACAGGTTGGAAACATACCAGTTTAACTGGGGAAAGGTTGGAAACATGACCAGTGTAACTGGGAAAAGGTCGGTAACATGACCAGTTTAACTGGTAACAGGTCGATAACATGACCAGTTTAACTGGTAACAGGTTGGAAATATACCAGTTTAACTGGGAACAGGTTGGACACATAACCAGTTTAACTGGTAACAGGTCGGTAACATGACCTGTTTAACTGGTAACAGGTTGGAAACATGACCAGTTTAACTGGGAACAGGTCGGTAACATGACCTGTTTAACTGGGAACAGGTTGGAAACATGACCAGTTTAACTGGTAACAGGTGGGAAACATACCAGTTTAACTGGGAACAGGTCGGTAAAATGAGCAGTTTAAATAGGAACAGGTTGGTAACATGACCAGTTTAACTGGTAACAGGTTGGAAACATACCAGTTTAACTGGCAACAGGTTGGAAACATGACCAGTTTAACTGGGAAGAGGTCGGTAACATGACCAGTTTAACAAGGAACAGGTCGGTAACATGACCAGTTTAACTGGTAACAGGTTGGAAACATACCAGTTTAACTGGTAACAGGTTGGAAACATGACCAGTTTAACGGGCAACAGGTTGGAAACATGACCAGTTTAACTGGTAACAGGTGGGAAACATACCAGTTTAACTGGGAACATGTCGGTAAAATGACCAGTTTAACAAGGAACAGGTCGGTAACATGACCAGTTTAACTGGTAACAGGTTGGAAACATACCAGTTTAACTGGCAACAGGTTGGAAACATGACCAGTTTAACTGGTAACAGGTCGGTAACATGACCAGTTTAACTGGGAACAGGTTGGAAACATACCAGTTTAACTGGCAACAGGTTGGAAACATGACCAGTTTAACTGGGAACAGGTAAGTAACATGACCTGTTTAACTGGGAACAGGTCGGTAATATGACCTGTTTAACTGGTAACAGGTCAGGAACATGACCTGTTTAACTGGTAACAGGTTGGAAACATGACCAGTTTAACTGGTAACAGGTCGTAAACGTACCAGTTTAACTGGGAAAAGGTTAGAAACATGACCAGTTTAACTGGGAACAGGTCGGTAACATGACCTGTTTAACTGGGAAAAGGTCGGTAACATGACCAGTTTAACTGGGAACAGGTCAGTAACATGACCTGTTTAACTGGGAACAGGTCGGTAATATGAACTGTTTAACTGGTAACAGGTCAGGAACATGACCTGTTTAACTGGTAACAGGTTGGAAACATGACCAGTTTAACTGGTAACAGGTCGTAAACGTACCAGTTTAACTGGGAAAAGGTTAGAAACATGACCAGTTTAACTGGGAACAGGTCGGTAACATGACCTGTTTAACTGGGAAAAGGTCGGTAACATGACCGGTTTAACTGGGAACAGGTCAGTAACATGACCGGTTTAACTGGTAACAGGTCAGTAACATGACCGGTTTAACTGGGGAAAGGTTGGAAACATGACCAGTTTAACTGGGAACAGGTCGGTAACATGACCAGTTTAACAAGGAACAGGTCGGTAACATGACCAGTTTAACTGGTAACAGGTTGGAAACATACCAGTTTAACTGGTAACAGGTTGGAAACATAACCAGTTTAACTGGGAACAGGTTGGAAACATGACCAGTTTAACTGGTAACAGGTGGGAAACATACCAGTTTAACTGGGAACATGTCGGTAAAATGACCAGTTTAACAAGGAACAGGTCGGTAACATGACCAGTTTAACTGGTAACAGGTGGGAAACATACCAGTTTAACTGGGAACATGTCGGTAAAATGACCAGTTTAACAAGGAACAGGTCGGTAACATGACCAGTTTAACTGGTAACAGGTTAGAAACATGACCAGTTTAACTGGCAACAGGTTGGAAACATGACCAGTTTAACTGGGAACAGGTCGGTAACATGACCACTTTAACAAGGAACAGGTCGGTAACATGACCAGTTTAACTGGTAACAGGTTGGAAACATACCAGTTTAACTGGTAACAGGTTGGAAACATGACCAGTTTAACTGGTAACAGGTGGGAAACATACCAGTTTAACTGGGAACATGTCGGTAAAATGACCAGTTTAACAAGGAACAGGTTGGTAACATGACCAGTTTAACTGGTAACAGGTTGGAAACATACCAGTTTAACTGGCAACAGGTTGGAAACATGACCAGTTTAACTGGGAACAGGTCGGTAACATGACCTGTTTAACTGGGAACAGGTCGGTAACATGACCTGTTTAACTGGTAACAGGTTGGAAACATACCAGTTTAACTGGTAACAGGTTGGAAACATGACCAGTTTAACTGGTAACAGGTCGGAAACATGACCGGTTTAACTGGTAACAGGTTGGAAACATGACCAGTTTAACTGGTAACAGGTCGGAAACATGACTGGTTTAACTTGGAACAGGTCAGTACCATGACCTGGTTAACTGGTAACAGGTTGGAAAGATGACCGGTTTAACTGGGAACAGGTCGGTAACATGACCGGTTTCACTGGTAACAGGTCGGTAACATGACCAGTTTAACAAGGAACAGGTCGGTAACATGACCAGTTTAACTGGTAACAGGTTGGAAACATACCAGTTTAACTGGTAACAGGTTGGAAACATGACCAGTTTAACTGGTAACAGGTGGGAAACATACCAGTTTAACTGGGAACTTGTCGGTAAAATGACCAGTTTAACAAGGAACAGGTTGGTAACATGACCAGTTTAACTGGTAACAGGTTGGAAACATGACCAGTTTAACTGGGAACAGGTCGGTAACATGACCTGTTTAACTGGGAAAAGGTCGGTAACATGACCTGTTTAACTGGTAACAGGTTGGAAACATACCAGTTTAACTGGTAACAGGTTGGAAACATACCAGTTTAACTGGGAACATGTCGGTAAAATGACCAGTTTAACAAGGAACAGGTTGGTAACATGACCAGTTTAACTGGCAACAGGTTGGAAACATGACCAGTTTAACTGGGAACAGGTCGGTAACATGACCTGTTTAACTGGGAAAAGGTCGGTAACATGACCTGTTTAACTGGTAACAGGTTGGAAACATACCAGTTTAACTGGTAACAGGTTGGAAACATGACCAGTTTAACTGGTAACAGGTCGGAAACATGACCGGTTTAACTGGTAACAGGTTGGAAACATGACCAGTTTAACTGGTAACAGGTCGGAAACATGACTGGTTTAACTTGGAACAGGTCAGTACCATGACCTGGTTAACTGGTAACAGGTTGGAAAGATGACCGGTTTAACTGGGAACAGGTCGGTAACATGACCGGTTTCACTGGTAACAGGTCAGTAACATGGCCTGTTTAACTGGGAACAGGTCGGTAACATGACCGGTTTAACTGGGAACAGGTCGGTAACATGACCTGTTTCACTGGGAACAGGTCGGTAACATGACTGGTTTAATTGGGAACAGGTTGGAAACATGACCAGTTTAACTGGGAACAGGTTGGAAACATACCAGTTTAACTGGCAACAGGTCGGTAAAATGACCAGTTTAACAAGGAACAGGTTGGTAACATGACCAGTTTAACTGGCAACAGGTTGGAAACATGACCAGTTTAACTGGGAACAGGTCGGTAACATGACCTGTTTAACTGGGAAAAGGTCGGTAACATGACCTGTTTAACTGGTAACAGGTCTGAAACATACCAGTTTAACTGGTAACAGGTTGGAAACATGACCAGTTTAACTGGTAACAGGTCGGAAACATGACCGGTTTAACTGGTAACAGGTTGGAAACATGACCAGTTTAACTGGTAACAGGTCGGAAACATGACTGGTTTAACTTGGAACAGGTCAGTACCATGACCTGGTTAACTGGTAACAGGTTGGAAAGATGACCGGTTTAACTGGGAACAGGTCGGTAACATGACCGGTTTCACTGGTAACAGGTCAGTAACATGGCCTGTTTAACTGGGAACAGGTCGGTAACATGACCGGTTTAACTGGGAACAGGTCGGTAACATGACCTGTTTCACTGGGAACAGGTCGGTAACATGACTGGTTTAATTGGGAACAGGTTGGAAACATGACCGGTTTAACTGGGAACAGGTCGGTAACATGACCAGTTTAACTGGGAAAAGGTCGTAATATGACCTGTTTAACTGGTAACAGGTCAGGAACATGACCTGTTTAACTGGTAACAGGTTGGAAACATGACCAGTTTAACTGGTAACAGGTCGTAAACATACCAGTTTAACTGGGAACAGGTTAGAAACATGACCAGTTTAACTGGCAACAGGTTGGAAACATACCAGTTTAACTGGTAACAGGTCAGTAACATGACCTGATTAACTGGGAAAAGGTCGGTAACATGACCGGTTTAACTGGTAACAGGTGAGTAACATGACCGGTTTAACTGGGGAAAGGTTGGAAACATGACCAGTTTAACTGGGAACAGGTCGGTAACATGACCAGTTTAACAAGGAACAGGTCAGTAACATGACCAGTTTAACTGGTAACAGGTTGGAAACATACCAGTTTAACTGGTAACAGGTTGGAAACTTGACCAGTTTAACTGGCAACAGGTTGGAAACATGACCAGTTTAACTGGTAACAGGTGGGAAACATACCAGTTTAACTGGGAACATGTCGGTAAAATGACCAGTTTAACAAGGAACAGGTCGGTAACATGACCAGTTTAACTGGTAACAGGTTGGAAACATACCAGTTTAACTGGCAACAGGTTGGAAACATGACCAGTTTAACTGGGAACAGGTCGGTAACATGATCGGTTTCACTGGTAACAGGTCAGTGACATGACCTGTTTAACTGGGAACAGGTCGGTAAAATGAGCAGTTTAACAAGGAACAGGTTGGTAACATGACCAGTTTAACTGGTAACAGGTTGGAAACATACCAGTTTAACTGGCAACAGGTTGGAAACATGACCAGTTTAACTGGGAACAGGTCGGTAACATGACCAGTTTAACAAGGAACAGGTCGGTAACATGACCAGTTTAACTGGTAACAGGTTGGAAACATACCAGTTTAACTGGTAACAGGTTGGAAACATGACCAGTTTAACGGGCAACAGGTTGGAAACATGACCAGTTTAACTGGTAACAGGTGGGAAACATACCAGTTCAACTGGGAACATGTCGGTAAAATGACCAGTTTAACAAGGAACAGGTCGGTAACATGACCAGTTTAACTGGTAACAGGTTGGAAACATACCAGTTTAACTGGCAACAGGTTGGAAACATGACCAGTTTAACTGGTAACAGGTCGGTAACATGACCAGTTTAACTGGGAACAGGTTGGAAACATACCAGTTTAACTGGCAACAGGTTGGAAACATGACCAGTTTAACTGGGAACAGGTCAGTAACATGACCTGTTTAACTGGGAACAGGTCGGTAATATGACCTGTTTAACTGGTAACAGGTCAGGAACATGACCTGTTTAACTGGTAACAGGTTGGAAACATGACCAGTTTAACTGGGAAAAGGTTAGAAACATGACCAGTTTAACTGGCAACAGGTTGGAAACATGACCAGTTTAACTGGGAACAGGTCGGTAACATGACCTGTTTAACTGGGAAAAGGTCGGTAACATGACCGGTTTAACTGGGAACAGGTCAGTAACATGACCGGTTTAACTGGTAACAGGTCAGTAACATGACCGGTTTAACTGGGGAAAGGTTGGAAACATGACCAGTTTAACTGGGAACAGGTCGGTAACATGACCAGTTTAACTGGGAACATGTCGGTAAAATGACCAGTTTAACAAGGAACAGGTTGGTAACATGACCAGTTTAACTGGCAACAGGTTGGAAACATGACCAGTTTAACTGGGAACAGGTCGGTAACATGACCTGTTTAACTGGGAAAAGGTCGGTAACATGACCTGTTTAACTGGTAACAGGTTGGAAACATACCAGTTTAACTGGTAACAGGTTGGAAACATGACCAGTTTAACTGGTAACAGGTCGGAAACATGACCGGTTTAACTGGTAACATGTTGGAAACATGACCAGTTTAACTGGTAACAGGTCGGAAACATGACTGGTTTAACTTGGAACAGGTCAGTACCATGACCTGGTTAACTGGTAACAGGTTGGAAAGATGTCCGGTTTAACTGGGAACAGGTCGGTAACATGACCGGTTTCACTGGTAACAGGTCAGTAACATGGCCTGTTTAACTGGGAACAGGTCGGTAACATGACCGGTTTAACTGGGAACAGGTCGGTAACATGACCTGTTTCACTGGGAACAGGTCGGTAACATGACTGGTTTAATTGGGAACAGGTTGGAAACATGACCGGTTTAACTGGGAACAGGTCGGTAACATGACCAGTTTAACTGGGAAAAGGTCGTAATATGACCTGTTTAACTGGTAACAGGTCAGGAACATGACCTGTTTAACTGGTAACAGGTTGGAAACATGACCAGTTTAACTGGTAACAGGTCGTAAACATACCAGTTTAACTGGGAACAGGTTAGAAACATGACCAGTTTAACTGGCAACAGGTTGGAAACATACCAGTTTAACTGGTAACAGGTCAGTAACATGACCTGATTAACTGGGAAAAGGTCGGTAACATGACCGGTTTAACTGGTAACAGGTGAGTAACATGACCGGTTTAACTGGGGAAAGGTTGGAAACATGACCAGTTTAACTGGGAAAAGGTCGGTAACATGACCAGTTTAACAAGGAACAGGTCAGTAACATGACCAGTTTAACTGGTAACAGGTTGGAAACATACCAGTTTAACTGGTAACAGGTTGGAAACTTGACCAGTTTAACTGGTAACAGGTTGGAAACATACCAGTTTAACTGGCAACAGGTTGGAAACATGACCAGTTTAACTGGGAACAGGTCGGTAACATGATCGGTTTCACTGGTAACAGGTCAGTGACATGACCTGTTTAACTGGGAACAGGTCGGTAAAATGAGCAGTTAAACAAGGAACAGGTTGGTAACATGACCAGTTTAACTGGTAACAGGTTGGAAACATACCAGTTTAACTGGCAACAGGTTGGAAACATGACCAGTTTAACTGGGAACAGGTCGGTAACATGACCAGTTTAACAAGGAACAGGTCGGTAACATGACCAGTTTAACTGGTAACAGGTTGGAAACATACCAGTTTAACTGGTAACAGGTTGGAAACATGACCAGTTTAACGGGCAACAGGTTGGAAACATGACCAGTTTAACTGGTAACAGGTGGGAAACATGCCAGTTTAACTGGGAACATGTCGGTAAAATGACCAGTTTAACAAGGAACAGGTCGGTAACATGACCAGTTTAACTGGTAACAGGTTGGAAACATACCAGTTTAACTGGCAACAGGTTGGAAACATGACCAGTTTAACTGGTAACAGGTCGGTAACATGACCAGTTTAACTGGGAACAGGTTGGAAACATACCAGTTTAACTGGCAACAGGTTGGAAACATGACCAGTATAACTGGGAACAGGTCAGTAACATGACCTGTTTAACTGGGAACAGGTCGGTAATATGACCTGTTTAACTGGTAACAGGTCAGGAACATGACCTGTTTAACTGGTAACAGGTTGGAAACATGACCAGTTTAACTGGGAAAAGGTTAGAAACATGACCAGTTTAACTGGCAACAGGTTGGAAACATGACCAGTTTGACTGGGAACAGGTCGGTAACATGACCTGTTTAACTGGGAAAAGGTCGGTAACATGACCGGTTTAACTGGGAACAGGTCAGTAACATGACCGGTTTAACTGGTAACAGGTCAGTAACATGACCGGTTTAACTGGGGAAAGGTTGGAAACATGACCAGTTTAACTGGGAACAGGTCGGTAACATGACCAGTTTAACAAGGAACAGGTCGGTAACATGACCAGTTTAACTGGTAACAGGTTGGAAACATACCAGTTTAACTGGTAACAGGTTGGAAACATAACCAGTTTAACTGGGAACAGGTTGGAAACATGACCAGTTTAACTGGTAACAGGTGGGAAACATACCAGTTTAACTGGGAACATGTCGGTAAAATGACCAGTTTAACAAGTAACAGGTCGGTAACATGACCAGTTTAACTGGTAACAGGTGGGAAACATACCAGTTTAACTGGGAACATGTCGGTAAAATGACCAGTTTAACAAGGAACAGGTCGGTAACATGACCAGTTTAACTGGTAACAGGTTAGAAACATGACCAGTTTAAATGGCAACAGGTTGGAAACATGACCAGTTTAACTGGGAACAGGTCGGTAACATGACCAGTTTAACAAGGAACAGGTCGGTAACATGACCAGTTTAACTGGTAACAGGTTGGAAACATACCAGTTTAACTGGTAACAGGTTGGAAACATGACCAGTTTAACTGGTAACAGGTGGGAAAAATACCAGTTCAACTGGGAACATGTCGGTAAAATGACCAGTTTAACTGGGAACAGGTTGGAAACATACCAGTTTAACTGGCAACAGGTTGGAAACATGACCAGTTTAACAAGGAACAGGTCGGTAACATGACCAGTTTAACTGGTAATAGGTGGGAAACATACCAGTTTAACTGGGAACATGTCGGTAAAATGACCAGTTTAACTGGTAACAGGTTGGAAACATACCAGTTTAACTGGCAACAGGTTGGAAACATGACCAGTTTAACTGGGAACAGGTCGGTAACATGACCTGTTTAACTGGGAAAAGGTCGGTAACATGACCAGTTTAACTGGTAACAGGTCAGGAACATGACCTGTTTAACTGGTAACAGGTTGGAAACATGACCAGTTTAACTGGGAACAGGTCGGTAACATGACCGGTTTCACTGGTAACAGGTCAGTAACATGGCCTGTTTAACTGGGAACAGGTCGGTAACATGACCGGTTTAACTGGGAACAGGTCGTTAACATGACCTGTTTCACTGGGAACAGGTCGGTAACATGACTGGTTTAATTGGGAACAGGTTGGAAACATGACCGGTTTAACTGGGAACAGGTCGGTAACATGACCAGTTTAACTGGGAAAAGGTCGTAATATGACCTGTTTAACTGGTAACAGGTCAGGAACATGACCTGTTTAACTGGTAACAGGTTGGAAACATGACCAGTTTAACTGGTAACAGGTCGTAAACATACCAGTTTAACTGGGAACAGGTTAGAAACATGACCAGTTTAACTGGCAACAGGTTGGAAACATACCAGTTTAACTGGTAACAGGTCAGTAACATGACCTGATTAACTGGGAAAAGGTCGGTAACATGACCGGTTTAACTGGTAAAAGGTGAGTAACATGACCGGTTTAACTGGGGAAAGGTTGGAAACATGACAAGTTTAACTGGGAACAGGTCGGTAACATGACCAGTTTAACAAGGAACAGGTCAGTAACATGACCAGTTTAACTGGTAACAGGTTGGAAACATACCAGTTTAACTGGTAACAGGTTGGAAACATGACCAGTTTAACTGGCAACAGGTTGGAAACATGACCAGTTTAACTGGTAACAGGTGGGAAACATACCAGTTTAACTGGGAACATGTCGGTAAAATGACCAGTTTAACAAGGAACAGGTCGGTAACATGACCAGTTTAACTGGTAACAGGTTGGAAACATACCAGTTTAACTGGCAACAGGTTGGAAACATGACCAGTTTAACTGGGAACAGGTCGGTAACATGATCGGTTTCACTGGTAACAGGTCAGTGACATGACCTGTTTAACTGGGAACAGGTCGGTAAAATGAGCAGTTAAACAAGGAACAGGTTGGTAACATGACCAGTTTAACTGGTAACAGGTTGGAAACATACCAGTTTAACTGGCAACAGGTTGGAAACATGACCAGTTTAACTGGGAACAGGTCGGTAACATGACCAGTTTAACAAGGAACAGGTCGGTAACATGACCAGTTTAACTGGTAACAGGTTGGAAACATACCAGTTTAACTGGTAACAGGTTGGAAACATGACCAGTTTAACGGGCAACAGGTTGGAAACATGACCAGTTTAACTGGTAACAGGTGGGAAACATGCCAGTTTAACTGGGAACATGTCGGTAAAATGACCAGTTTAACAAGGAACAGGTCGGTAACATGACCAGTTTAACTGGTAACAGGTTGGAAACATACCAGTTTAACTGGCAACAGGTTGGAAACATGACCAGTTTAACTGGTAACAGGTCGGTAACATGACCAGTTTAACTGGGAACAGGTTGGAAACATACCAGTTTAACTGGCAACAGGTTGGAAACATGACCAGTATAACTGGGAACAGGTCAGTAACATGACCTGTTTAACTGGGAACAGGTCGGTAATATGACCTGTTTAACTGGTAACAGGTCAGGAACATGACCTGTTTAACTGGTAACAGGTTGGAAACATGACCAGTTTAACTGGGAAAAGGTTAGAAACATGACCAGTTTAACTGGCAACAGGTTGGAAACATGACCAGTTTGACTGGGAACAGGTCGGTAACATGACCTGTTTAACTGGGAAAAGGTCGGTAACATGACCGGTTTAACTGGGAACAGGTCAGTAACATGACCGGTTTAACTGGTAACAGGTCAGTAACATGACCGGTTTAACTGGGGAAAGGTTGGAAACATGACCAGTTTAACTGGGAACAGGTCGGTAACATGACCAGTTTAACAAGGAACAGGTCGGTAACATGACCAGTTTAACTGGTAACAGGTTGGAAACATACCAGTTTAACTGGTAACAGGTTGGAAACATAACCAGTTTAACTGGGAACAGGTTGGAAACATGACCAGTTTAACTGGTAACAGGTGGGAAACATACCAGTTTAACTGGGAACATGTCGGTAAAATGACCAGTTTAACAAGTAACAGGTCGGTAACATGACCAGTTTAACTGGTAACAGGTGGGAAACATACCAGTTTAACTGGGAACATGTCGGTAAAATGACCAGTTTAACAAGGAACAGGTCGGTAACATGACCAGTTTAACTGGTAACAGGTTAGAAACATGACCAGTTTAAATGGCAACAGGTTGGAAACATGACCAGTTTAACTGGGAACAGGTCGGTAACATGACCAGTTTAACAAGGAACAGGTCGGTAACATGACCAGTTTAACTGGTAACAGGTTGGAAACATACCAGTTTAACTGGTAACAGGTTGGAAACATGACCAGTTTAACTGGTAACAGGTGGGAAAAATACCAGTTCAACTGGGAACATGTCGGTAAAATGACCAGTTTAACTGGGAACAGGTTGGAAACATACCAGTTTAACTGGCAACAGGTTGGAAACATGACCAGTTTAACAAGGAACAGGTCGGTAACATGACCAGTTTAACTGGTAATAGGTGGGAAACATACCAGTTTAACTGGGAACATGTCGGTAAAATGACCAGTTTAACTGGTAACAGGTTGGAAACATACCAGTTTAACTGGCAACAGGTTGGAAACATGACCAGTTTAACTGGGAACAGGTCGGTAACATGACCTGTTTAACTGGGAAAAGGTCGGTAACATGACCAGTTTAACTGGTAACAGGTCAGGAACATGACCTGTTTAACTGGTAACAGGTTGGAAACATGACCAGTTTAACTGGGAACAGGTCGGTAACATGACCGGTTTCACTGGTAACAGGTCAGTAACATGGCCTGTTTAACTGGGAACAGGTCGGTAACATGACCGGTTTAACTGGGAACAGGTCGTTAACATGACCTGTTTCACTGGGAACAGGTCGGTAACATGACTGGTTTAATTGGGAACAGGTTGGAAACATGACCGGTTTAACTGGGAACAGGTCGGTAACATGACCAGTTTAACTGGGAAAAGGTCGTAATATGACCTGTTTAACTGGTAACAGGTCAGGAACATGACCTGTTTAACTGGTAACAGGTTGGAAACATGACCAGTTTAACTGGTAACAGGTCGTAAACATACCAGTTTAACTGGGAACAGGTTAGAAACATGACCAGTTTAACTGGCAACAGGTTGGAAACATACCAGTTTAACTGGTAACAGGTCAGTAACATGACCTGATTAACTGGGAAAAGGTCGGTAACATGACCGGTTTAACTGGTAAAAGGTGAGTAACATGACCGGTTTAACTGGGGAAAGGTTGGAAACATGACAAGTTTAACTGGGAACAGGTCGGTAACATGACCAGTTTAACAAGGAACAGGTCAGTAACATGACCAGTTTAACTGGTAACAGGTTGGAAACATACCAGTTTAACTGGTAACAGGTTGGAAACATGACCAGTTTAACTGGCAACAGGTTGGAAACATGACCAGTTTAACTGGTAACAGGTGGGAAACATACCAGTTTAACTGGGAACATGTCGGTAAAATGACCAGTTTAACAAGGAACAGGTCGGTAACATGACCAGTTTAACTGGTAACAGGTTGGAAACATACCAGTTTAACTGGCAACAGGTTGGAAACATGACCAGTTTAACTGGGAACAGGTCGGTAACATGATCGGTTTCACTGGTAACAGGTCAGTAACATGACCTGTTTAACTGGGAACAGGTCAGTAACATGACCTGTTTAACTGGTAACAGGTTGGAAACATACCAGTTTATCTGGCAACAGGTTGGAAACATGACCAGTTTAACTGGTAACAGGTCGGTAACATGACCAGTTTAACTGGGAACAGGTTGGAAACATACCAGTTTAACTGGCAACAGGTTGGAAACATGACCAGTTTAACTGGGAACAGGTCAGTAACATGACCAGTTTAACTGGGAACAGGTCGGTAATATGACCTGTTTAACTGGTAACAGGTCAGGAACATGACCTGTTTAACTGGTAACAGGTTGGAAACATGACCAGTTTAACTGGTAACAGGTCGTAAACGTACCAGTTTAACTGGGAAAAGGTTAGAAACATGACCAGTTTAACTGGCAACAGGTTGGAAACATGACCAGTTTAACTGGGAACAGGTCGGTAACATGACCTGTTTAACTGGGAAAAGGTCGGTAACATGACCGGTTTAACTGGGAACAGGTCAGTAACATGACTGGTTTAACTGGTAACAGGTCAGTAACATGACCGGTTTAACTGGGGAAAGGTTGGAAACATGACCAGTTTAACTGGGAACAGGTCGGTAACATGACCAGTTTAACAAGGAACAGGTCGGTAACATGACCAGTTTAACTGGTAACAGGTTGGAAACATACCAGTTTAACTGGTAACAGGTTGGAAACATGACCAGTTTAACTGGTAACAGGTGGGAAAAATACCAGTTCAACTGGGAACATGTCGGTAAAATGACCAGTTTAACAAGGAACAGGTCGGTAACATGACCAGTTTAACTGGTAACAGGTTGGAAACATACCAGTTTAACTGGCAACAGGTTGGAAACATGACCAGTTTAACTGGGAACAGGTCGGTAACATGACCTGTTTAACTGGGAAAAGGTCGGTAACATGACCAGTTTAACTGGTAACAGGTCAGGAACATGACCTGTTTAACTGGTAACAGGTTGGAAACATGACCAGTTTAACTGGTAACAGGTCGGAAACATGACCGGTTTAACTGGTAACAGGTTGGAAACATGACCAGTTTAACTGGTAACAGGTCGGAAACATGACTGGTTTAACTTGGAACAGGTCAGTACCATGACCTGGTTAACTGGTAACAGGTTGGAAAGATGACCGGTTTAACTGGGAACAGGTCGGTAACATGACCGGTTTCACTGGTAACAGGTCAGTAACATGGCCTGTTTAACTGGGAACAGGTCGGTAACATGACCGGTTTAACTGGGAACAGGTCGTTAACATGACCTGTTTCACTGGGAACAGGTCGGTAACATGACTGGTTTAATTGGGAACAGGTTGGAAACATGACCGGTTTAACTGGGAACAGGTCGGTAACATGACCAGTTTAACTGGGAAAAGGTCGTAATATGACCTGTTTAACTGGTAACAGGTCAGGAACATGACCTGTTTAACTGGTAACAGGTTGGAAACATGACCAGTTTAACTGGTAACAGGTCGTAAACATACCAGTTTAACTGGGAACAGGTTAGAAACATGACCAGTTTAACTGGCAACAGGTTGGAAACATACCAGTTTAACTGGTAACAGGTCAGTAACATGACCTGATTAACTGGGAAAAGGTCGGTAACATGACCGGTTTAACTGGTAAAAGGTGAGTAACATGACCGGTTTAACTGGGGAAAGGTTGGAAACATGACCAGTTTAACTGGGAACAGGTCGGTAACATGACCAGTTTAACAAGGAACAGGTCAGTAACATGACCAGTTTAACTGGTAACAGGTTGGAAACATACCAGTTTAACTGGTAACAGGTTGGAAACATGACCAGTTTAACTGGCAACAGGTTGGAAACATGACCAGTTTAACTGGTAACAGGTGGGAAACATACCAGTTTAACTGGGAACATGTCGGTAAAATGACCAGTTTAACAAGGAACAGGTCGGTAACATGACCAGTTTAACTGGTAACAGGTTGGAAACATACCAGTTTAACTGGCAACAGGTTGGAAACATGACCAGTTTAACTGGGAACAGGTCGGTAACATGATCGGTTTCACTGGTAACAGGTCAGTAACATGACCTGTTTAACTGGGAACAGGTCAGTAACATGACCTGTTTAACTGGTAACAGGTTGGAAACATACCAGTTTAACTGGCAACAGGTTGGAAACATGACCAGTTTAACTGGTAACAGGTCGGTAACATGACCAGTTTAACTGGGAACAGGTTGGAAACATACCAGTTTAACTGGCAACAGGTTGGAAACATGACCAGTTTAACTGGGAACAGGTCAGTAACATGACCAGTTTAACTGGGAACAGGTCGGTAATATGACCTGTTTAACTGGTAACAGGTCAGGAACATGACCTGTTTAACTGGTAACAGGTTGGAAACATGACCAGTTTAACTGGTAACAGGTCGTAAACGTACCAGTTTAACTGGGAAAAGGTTAGAAACATGACCAGTTTAACTGGCAACAGGTTGGAAACATGACCAGTTTAACTGGGAACAGGTCGGTAACATGACCTGTTTAACTGGGAAAAGGTCGGTAACATGACCGGTTTAACTGGGAACAGGTCAGTAACATGACTGGTTTAACTGGGAACAGGTCAGTAACATGACCGGTTTAACTGGGGAAAGGTTGGAAACATGACCAGTTTAACTGGGAACAGGTCGGTAACATGACCAGTTTAACAAGGAACAGGTCGGTAACATGACCAGTTTAACTGGTAACAGGTTGGAAACATACCAGTTTAACTGGTAACAGGTTGGAAACATAACCAGTTTAACTGGGAACAGGTTGGAAACATGACCAGTTTAACTGGTAACAGGTGGGAAACATACCAGTTTAACTGGGAACATGTCGGTAAAATGACCAGTTTAACAAGGAACAGGTCGGTAACATGACCAGTTTAACTGGTAACAGGTGGGAAACATACCAGTTTAACTGGGAACATGTCGGTAAAATGACCAGTTTAACAAGGAACAGGTCGGTAACATGACCAGTTTAACTGGTAACAGGTTAGAAACATGACCAGTTTAACTGGCAACAGGTTGGAAACATGACCAGTTTAACTGGGAACAGGTCGGTAACATGACCAGTTTAACAAGGAACAGGTCGGTAACATGACCAGTTTAACTGGTAACAGGTTGGAAACATACCAGTTTAACTGGTAACAGGTTGGAAACATGACCAGTTTAACTGGTAACAGGTGGGAAACATACCAGTTCAACTGGGAACATGTCGGTAAAATGACCAGTTTAACAAGGAACAGGTCGGTAACATGACCAGTTTAACTGGTAACAGGTTGGAAACATACCAGTTTAACTGGCAACAGGTTGGAAACATGACCAGTTTAACTGGGAACAGGTCGGTAACATGACCTGTTTAACTGGGAAAAGGTCGGTAACATGACCTGTTTAACTGGTAACAGGTCAGGAACATGACCTGTTTAACTGGTAACAGGTTGGAAACATGACCAGTTTAACTGGTAACAGGTCGGAAACATGACCGGTTTAACTGGTAACAGGTTGGAAACATGACCAGTTTAACTGGTAACAGGTCGGAAACATGACTGGTTTAACTTGGAACAGGTCAGTACCATGACCTGGTTAACTGGTAACAGGTTGGAAAGATGACCGGTTTAACTGGGAACAGGTCGGTAACATGACCGGTTTCACTGGTAACAGGTCAGTAACATGGCCTGTTTAACTGGGAACAGGTCGGTGACATGACCGGTTTAACTGGGAACAGGTCGGTAACATGACCTGTTTCACTGGGAACAGGTCGGTAACATGACAGGTTTAACTGGTAACAAGTCGTAAACATGACCAGTTTAACTGGTAACAGGTTGGAAACATACCAGTTTAACTGGTAACAGGTTGGAAACATGACCAGTTTAACTGGGAATAGGTTGGAAACATGACCAGTTTAACTGGTAACAGGTGGGAAACATACCAGTTTAACTGGGAACATGTCGGTAAAATGACCAGTTTAACAAGGAACAGGTCGGTAACATGACCAGTTTAACTGGTAACAGGTTGGAAACATACCAGTTTAACTGGCAACAGGTTGGAAACATGACCAGTTTAACTGGTAACAGGTCGGTAACATGACCAGTTTAACTGGGAACAGGTTGGAAACATACCAGTTTAACTGGCAACAGGTTGGAAACATACCAGTTTAACTGGTAACAGGTCGGTAATATGACCAGTTTAACTGGTAACAGGTCAGGAACATGACCTGTTTAACTGGTAACAGGTTGGAAACATGACCAGTTTAACTGGTAACAGGTCGTAAACATACCAGTTTAACTGGGAATAGGTTGGAAACATGACCAGTTTAACTGGTAACAGGTGGGAAACATACCAGTTTAACTGGGAACATGTCGGTAAAATGACCAGTTTAACAAGGAACAGGTCGGTAACATGACCAGTTTAACTGGTAACAGGTTAGAAACATGACCAGTTTAACTGGCAACAGGTTGGAAACATGACCAGTTTAACTGGGAACAGGTCGGTAACATGACCAGTTTAACAAGGAACAGGTCGGTAACATGACCAGTTTAACTGGTAACAGGTTGGAAACATACCAGTTTAACTGGTAACAGGTTGGAAACATGACCAGTTTAACTGGTAACAGGTGGGAAACATACCAGTTCAACTGGGAACATGTCGGTAAAATGACCAGTTTAACAAGGAACAGGTCGGTAACATGACCAGTTTAACTGGTAACAGGTTGGAAACATACCAGTTTAACTGGCAACAGGTTGGAAACATGACCAGTTTAACTGGGAACAGGTCGGTAACATGACCTGTTTAACTGGGAAAAGGTCGGTAACATGACCTGTTTAACTGGTAACAGGTCAGGAACATGACCTGTTTAACTGGTAACAGGTTGGAAACATGACCAGTTTAACTGGTAACAGGTCGGAAACATGACCGGTTTAACTGGTAACAGGTTGGAAACATGACCAGTTTAACTGGTAACAGGTCGGAAACATGACTGGTTTAACTTGGAACAGGTCAGTACCATGACCTGGTTAACTGGTAACAGGTTGGAAAGATGACCGGTTTAACTGGGAACAGGTCGGTAACATGACCGGTTTCACTGGTAACAGGTCAGTAACATGGCCTGTTTAACTGGGAACAGGTCGGTGACATGACCGGTTTAACTGGGAACAGGTCGGTAACATGACCTGTTTCACTGGGAACAGGTCGGTAACATGACCGGTTTAACTGGTAACAAGTCGTAAACATGACCAGTTTAACTGGTAACAGGTTGGAAACATACCAGTTTAACTGGTAACAGGTTGGAAACATGACCAGTTTAACTGGGAATAGGTTGGAAACATGACCAGTTTAACTGGTAACAGGTGGGAAACATACCAGTTTAACTGGGAACATGTCGGTAAAATGACCAGTTTAACAAGGAACAGGTCGGTAACATGACCAGTTTAAATGGTAACAGGTTGGAAACATACCAGTTTAACTGGCAACAGGTTGGAAACATGACCAGTTTAACTGGTAACAGGTCGGTAACATGACCAGTTTAACTGGGAACAGGTTGGAAACATACCAGTTTAACTGGCAACAGGTTGGAAACATACCAGTTTAACTGGTAACAGGTCGGTAATATGACCAGTTTAACTGGTAACAGGTCAGGAACATGACCTGTTTAACTGGTAACAGGTTGGAAACATGACCAGTTTAACTGGTAACAGGTCGTAAACATACCAGTTTAACTGGGAATAGGTTGGAAACATGACCAGTTTAACTGGTAACAGGTGGGAAACATACCAGTTTAACTGGGAACATGTCGGTAAAATGACCAGTTTAACAAGGAACAGGTCGGTAACATGACCAGTTTAACTGGTAACAGGTTGGAAACATACCAGTTTAACTGGCAACAGGTTGGAAACATGACCAGTTTAACTGGTAACAGGTCGGTAACATGACCAGTTTAACTGGGAACAGGTTGGAAACATGACCAGTTTAACTGGGAACAGGTTAGAAACATGACCAGTTTAACTGGCAACAGGTCGGTAACATGACCAGTTTAACAAGGAACAGGTCGGTAATATGACCTGTTTAACTGGTAACAGGTCAGTAACATGACCGGTTTAACTGGTAACAGGTCAGTAACATGACCGGTTTAACTGGGGAAAGGTTGGAAACATGACCAGTTTAACTGGGAACAGGTCGGTAACATGACCAGTTTAACAAGGAACAGGTCGGTAACATGACCAGTTTAACTGGTAACAGGTTGGAAACATACCAGTTTAACTGGGAACAGGTTGGAAACATAACCAGTTTAACTGGGAACAGGTTGGAAACATGACCAGTTTAACTGGTAACAGGTGGGAAACATACCAGTTTAACTGGGAACATGTCGGTAAAATGACCAGTTTAACAAGGAACAGGTCGGTAACATGACCAGTTTAACTGGTAATAGGTGGGAAACATACCAGTTTAACTGGGAACATGTCGGTAAAATGACCAGTTTAACAAGGAACAGGTCGGTAACATGACCAGTTTAACTGGTAACAGGTTAGAAACATGACCAGTTTAACTGGCAACAGGTTGGAAACATGACCAGTTTAACAAGTAACAGGTCGGTAACATGACCAGTTTAACTGGTAACAGGTTGGAAACATACCAGTTTAACTGGCAACAGGTTGGAAACATGACCAGTTTAACTGGGAACAGGTCGGTAACATGACCTGTTTAACTGGTAACAGGTTGGAAACATGACCAGTTTAACTGGTAACAGGACGGAAACATGACCGGTTTAACTGGTAACAGGTTGGAAACATGACCAGTTTAACTGGTAATAGGTCGGAAACATGACTGGTTTAACTTGGAACAGGTCAGTACCATGACCTGGATAACTGGTAACAGGTTGGAAACATGACCGGTTTAACTGGGAACAGGTCGGTAACATGACCGGTTTCACTGGTAACAGGTCAGTAACATGACCTGTTTAACTGGGAACAGGTCGGTAACATGACCGGTTTAACTGGGAACAGGTCGGTTACATGACCTGTTTCACTAGGAACAGGTCGGTAACATGACTGGTTTAATTGGGAACAGGTTGGAAACATGACCTGTTTAACTGGGAAAAGGTGTTAATATGACCTGTTTAACTGGTAACAGGTTGGAAACATGACCAGTTTAACTGGGAACAGGTCGGTAACATGACCGGTTTCACTGGTAACAGGTCAGTAACATGACCTGTTTAACTGGGAACAGGTCGGTAACATGACCGGTTTAACTGGGAACAGGTCGGTAACATGACCTGTTTCACTGGGAACAGGTCGGTAACATGACTGGTTTAATTGGGAACAAGTTGGAAACATGACCGGTTTAACCGGGAACAGGTCGGTAACATGACCTGTTTAACTGGGAAAAGGTCGTAATATGACCTGTTTAACTGGTAACAGGTCAGGAACATGACCTGTTTAACTGGTAACAGGTTGGAAACATGACCAGTTTAACTGGTAACAGGTCGTAAACATACCAGTTTAACTGGGAACAGGTTAGAAACATGACCAGTTTAACTGGCAACAGGTTGGAAACATGACCAGTTTAACTGGGAACAGGTCGGTAACATGACCTGATTAACTGGGAAAAGGTCGGTAACATGACCGGTTTAACTGGTAACAGGTCAGTAACATGACCGGTTTAACTGGGGCAAGGTTGGAAACATGACCAGTTTAACTGGGAACACGTCGGTAACATGACCAGTTTAACAAGGAACAGGTCGGTAACATGACCAGTTTAACTGGTAACAGGTTGGAAACATACCAGTTTAACTGGTAACAGGTTGGAAACATGACCAGTTTAACTGGTAACAGGTTGGAAACATGACCAGTTTAACTGGCAACAGGTTGGAAACATGACCAGTTTAACTGGGAACAGGTGGGAAACATACCAGTTTAACTGGGAACATGTCGGTAAAATGACCAGTTTAACAAGTAACAGGTCGGTAACATGACCAGTTTAACTGGTAACAGGTTGGAAACATACCAGTTTAACTGGCAACAGGTTGGAAACATGACCAGTTTAACTGGGAACAGGTCGGTAACATGACCTGTTTAACTGGGAAAAGGTCGGTAACATGACCAGTTTAACTGGTAACAGGTCAGGAACATGACCTGTTTAACTGGTAACAGGTTGGAAACATGACCAGTTTAACTGGTAACAGGTCGGAAACATGACCGGTTTAACTGGTAACAGGTTGGAAACATGACCAGTTTAACTGGTAACAGGTCGGAAACATGACTGGTTTAACTTGGAACAGGTCAGTACCATGACCTGGTTAACTGGTATAAGGTTGGAAACATGACCGGTTTAACTGGGAACAGGTCGGTAACATGACCGGTTTCACTGGTAACAGGTCAGTAACATGACCTGTTTAACTGGGAACAGGTCGGTAACATGACCGGTTTAACTGGGAACAGGTCGGTAACATGACCTGTTTCACTAGGAACAGGTCGGTAACATGACTGGTTTAATTGGGAACAGGTTGGAAACATGACCGGTTTAACTGGGAACAGGTCGGTAACTTGACCTGTTTAACTGGGAAAAGGTGTTAATATGACCTTTTTAACTGGTAACAGGTCAGGAACATGACCTGTTTAACTGGTAACAGGTTGGAAACATGACCAGTTTAACTGGGAACAGGTCGGTAACATGACCGGTTTCACTGGTAACAGGTCAGTAACATGACCTGTTTAACTGGGAACAGGTCGGTAACATGACCGGTTAAACTGGGAACAGGTCGGTAACATGAGCTGTTTCACTGGGAACAGGTCGGTAACATGACTGGTTTAATTGGGAACAAGTTGGAAACATGACCGGTTTAACCGGGAACAGGTCGGTAACATGACCTGTTTAACTGGGAAAAGGTCGTAATATGACCTGTTTAACTGGTAACAGGTCAGGAACATGACCTGTTTAACTGGTAACAGGTTGGAAACATGACCAGTTTAACTGGTAACAGGTCGGAAACATGACCGGTTTAACTGGTAACAGGTTGGAAACATGACCAGTTTAACTGGTAACAGGTCGGAAACATGACTGGTTTAACTTGGAACAGGTTGGAAACATGACCAGTTTAACAAGGAACAGGTCGGTAACATGATCGGTTTCACTGGTAACAGGTCAGTAACATGACCTGTTTAACTGGGAACAGGTCAGTAACATGACCTGTTTAACTGGGAAAAGGTCGGAAACAGGATCGGTTTCACTGGTAACAAGTCGTAAACATGACCAGTTTAACTGGTAACAGGTTGGAAACATACCAGTTTGACTGGCAACAGGTTGGAAACATGACCAGTTTAACTGGGAACAGGTTAGAAACATGACCAGTTTAACTGGCAACAGGTTGGAAACATGACCAGTTTAACTGGGAACAGGTCGGTAACATGACCTGATTAACTGGGAAAAGGTCGGTAACATGACCGGTTTAACTGGTAACAGGTCAGTAACATGACCGGTTTAACTGGGGAAAGGTTGGAAACATGACCAGATTAACTGGGAACAGGTCGGTAACATGACCAGTTTAACAAGGAACAGGTCGGTAACATGACCAGTTTAACTGGTAACAGGTTGGAAACATACCAGTTTAACTGGTAACAGGTTGGAAACATGACCAGTTTAACGGGCAACAGGTTGGAAACATGACCAGTTTAACTGGTAACAGGTGGGAAACATACCAGTTTAACTGGGAACATGTCGGTAAAATGACCAGTTTAACAAGGAACAGGTCGGTAACATGACCAGTTTAACTGGTAACAGGTGGGAAACATACCAGTTTCACTGGGAGCATGTCGGTAAAATGACCAGTTTAACAAGTAACAGGTCGGTAACATGACCAGTTTAACTGGTAACAGGTTAGAAACATGACCAGTTTAACTGGCAACAGGTTGGAAACATGACCAGTTTAACTGGGAACAGGTGGGTAACATGACCAGTTTAACAAGGAACAGGTGGGTAACATGACCAGTTTAACTGGTAACAGGTTGGAAACATACCAGTTTAACTGGTAACAGGTTGGAAACATGACCAGTTTAACTGGTAACAGGTTGGAAACATACCAGTTTAACTGGCAACAGGTTGGAAACATGACCAGTTTAACTGGGAACAGGTCGGTAACATGATCGGTTTCACTGGTAACAGGTCAATAACATGACCTGTTTAACTGGGAACAGGTCAGTAACATGACCTGTTTAACTGGGAACAGGTCGGAAACAGGACCGGTTTAACTGGTAACAAGTCGTAAACATGACCAGTTTAACTGGTAACAGGTTGGAAACATACCAGTTTGACTGGCAACAGGTTGGAAACATGACCAGTTTAACTGGGAACAGGTTAGAAACATGACCAGTTTAACTGGCAACAGGTTGGAAACATGACCAGTTTAACTGGGAACAGGTCGGTAACATGACCTGATTAACTGGGAAAAGGTCAGTAACATGACCGGTTTAACTGGGGAAAGGTTGGAAACATGACCAGTTTAACTGGGAACAGGTCGGTAACATGACCAGTTTAACAAGGAACAGGTCGGTAACATGACCAGTTTAACTGGTAACAGGTTGGAAACATACCAGTTTAACTGGTAACAGGTTGGAAACATGACCAGTTTAACTGGCAACAGGTTGGAAACATGACCAGTTTAACTGGTAACAGGTGGGGAACATACCAGTTTAACTGGGAACATGTCGGGAAAAGGACCAGTTTAACAAGGAACAGGTCGGTAACATGACCAGTTTAACTGGTAACAGGTGGGAAACATACCAGTTTAACTGGGAACATGTCGGTAAAATGACCAGTTTAATAACGAACAGGTCGGTAACATGACCAGTTTAACTGGTAACAGGTTGGAAACATGACCAGTTTAACTGGCAACAGGTTGGAAACATGACCAGTTTAACTGGGAACAGGTCGGTAACATGACCAGTTTAACAAGGAACAGGTCGGTAACATGACCAGTTTAACTGGTAACAGGTTGGAAACATACCAGTTTAACTGGTAACAGGTTGGAAACATGACCAGTTTAACTGGTAACAGGTTGGAAACATGACCAGTTTAACTGGCAACAGGTTGGAAACATGACCAGTTTAACTGGGAACAGGTCAGTAACATGACCTGTTTAACTGGGAAAAGGTCGGTAATATGACCTGTTTAACTGGTAACAGGTCAGGAAAATGACCTGTTTAACTGGTAACAGGTTGGAAACATGACCAGTTTAACTGGTAACAGGTCGTAAACATACCAGTTTAACTGGGAACAGGTTAGAAACATGACCAGTTTAATTGGCAACAGGTTGGAAACATGACCAGTTTAACTGGGAACAGGTCGGTAACATGACCTGATTAACTGGGAAAAGGTCGGTAACATGACCGGTTTAACTGGTAACAGGTCAGTAACATGACCGGTTTAACTGGGGAAAGGTTGGAAACATGACCAGTTTAACTGGGAACAGGTCGGTAACATGACCAGTTTAACAAGGAACAGGTCGGTAACATGACCAGTTTAACTGGTAACAGGTTGGAAACATACCAGTTTAACTGGTAACAGGTTGGAAACAGGACCAGTTTAACGGGCAACAGGTTGGAAACATGACCAGTTTAACTGGTAACAGGTGGGAAACATACCAGTTTAACTGGGAACATGTCGGTAAAATGACCAGTTTAACAAGGAACAGGTCGGTAACATGACCAGTTTAACTGGCAACAGGTTGGAAACATGACCAGTTTAACTGGTAACAGGTCGGTAAAATGACCAGTTTAACTGGTAACAGGTTGGAAACATACCAGTTTGACTGGCAACAGGTTGGAAACATGACCAGTTTAACTGGGAACAGGTCAGTAACATGACCTGTTTAACTGGGAACAGGTCGGTAATATGACCTGTTTAACTGGTAACAGGTCAGGAACATGACCTGTTTAACTGGTAACAGGTTGGAAACATGACCAGTTTAACTGGTAACAGGTCGGTAACATGACCTGTTTAACTGGGAAAAGGTCGGTAACATGACCGGTTTAACTGGGAACAGGTCAGTAACGTGACCAGTTTAACTGGTAACAGGTCAGTAACATGACCGGTTTAACTGGGGAAAGGTTGGAAACATGACCAGTTTAACTGGGAACAGGTCGGTAACATGACCAGTTTAACAAGGAACAGGTCGGTAACATGACCAGTTTAACTGGTAACAGGTTGGAAACATACCAGTTTAACTGGTAACAGGTTGGAAACATAACCAGTTTAACTGGGAACAGGTTGGAAACATGACCAGTTTAACTGGTAACAGGTGGGAAACATACCAGTTTAACTGGGAACATGTCGGTAAAATGACCAGTTTAACAAGGAACAGGTCGGTAACATGACCAGTTTAACTGGTAACAGGTGGGAAACATACCAGTTTAACTGGGAACATGTCGGTAAAATGACCAGTTTAACAAGGAACAGGTCGGTAACATGACCAGTTTAACAAGGAACAGGTCGGTAACATGACCAGTTTAACTGGTAACAGGTTGGAAACATACCAGTTTAACTGGTAACAGGTTGGAAACATGACCAGTTTAACTGGGAACAGGTGGGAAACATACCAGTTTAACTGGGAACATGTCGGTAAAATGACCAGTTTAACAAGGAACAGGTCGGTAACATGACCAGTTTAACTGGTAACAGGTTGGAAACATACCAGTTTAACTGGCAACAGGTTGGAAACATGACCAGTTTAACTGGGAACAGGTCGGTAACATGACCTGTTTAACTGGGAAAAGGTCGGTAACATGACCTGTTTAACTGGTAACAGGTCAGGAACATGACCTGTTTAACTGGTAACAGGTTGGAAACATGACCAGTTTAACTGGTAACAGGTCGGAAACATGACCGGTTTAACTGGTAACAGGTTGGAAACATGACCAGTTTAACTGGTAATAGGGTCGGAAACATGACTGGTTTAACTTGGAACAGGTCAGTACCATGACCTGGTTAACTGGTAACAGGTTGGAAAGATGACCGGTTTAACTGGGAACAGGTCGGTAACATGACCGGTTTCACTGGTAACAGGTCAGTAACATGGCCTGTTTACCTGGGAACAGGTCGGTAACATGACCGGTTTAACTGGGAACAGGTCGGTAACATGACCTGTTTCACTGGGAACAGGTTGGAAACATGACCGGTTTAACTGGTAACAAGTAGTAAACATGACCAGTTTAACTGGTAACAGGTTGGAAACATACCAGTTTAACTGGTAACAGGTTGGAAACATGACCAGTTTAACTGGGAATAGGTTGGAAACATGACCAGTTTAACTGGTAACAGGTGGGAAACATACCAGTTTAACTGGGAACATTTCGGTAAAATGACCAGTTTAACAAGGAACAGGTCGGTAACATGACCAGTTTAACTGGTAACAGGTTGGAAACATACCAGTTTAACTGGCAACAGGTTGGAAACATGACCAGTTTAACTGGTAACAGGTCGGTAACATGACCAGTTTAACTGGGAACAGGTTGGAAACATACCAGTTTAACTGGCAACAGGTTGGAAACATACCAGTTTAACTGGGAACAGGTCGGTAATATGACCAGTTTAACTGGTAACAGGTCAGGAACATGACCTGTTTAACTGGTAACAGGTTGGAAACATACCAGTTTAACTGGTAACAGGTTGGAAACATGACCAGTTTAACTGGGAACAGGTCGGTAACATGACCTGATTAACTGGGAAAAGGTCGGTAACATGACCGGTTTAACTGGTAACAGGTCAGTAACATGACCGGTTTAACTGGGGAAAGGTTGGAAACATGACCAGTTTAACTGGGAACAGGTCGGTAACATGACCAGTTTAACAAGGAACAGGTCGGTAACATGACCAGTTTAACTGGTAACAGGTTGGAAACATACCAGTTTAACTGGTAACAGGTTGGAAACAGGACCAGTTTAACGGGCAACAGGTTGGAAACATGACCAGTTTAACTGGTAACAGGTGGGAAACATACCAGTTTAACTGGGAACATGTCGGTAAAATGACCAGTTTAACAAGGAACAGGTCGGTAACATGACCAGTTTAACTGGCAACAGGTTGGAAACATGACCAGTTTAACTGGTAACAGGTCGGTAAAATGACCAGTTTAACTGGTAACAGGTTGGAAACATACCAGTTTGACTGGCAACAGGTTGGAAACATGACCAGTTTAACTGGGAACAGGTCAGTAACATGACCTGTTTAACTGGGAACATGTCGGTAATATGACCTGTTTAACTGGTAACAGGTCAGGAACATGACCTGTTTAACTGGTAACAGGTTGGAAACATGACCAGTTTAACTGGTAACAGGTCGGTAACATGACCTGTTTAACTGGGAAAAGGTCGGTAACATGACCGGTTTAACTGGGAACAGGTCAGTAACGTGACCAGTTTAACTGGTAACAGGTCAGTAACATGACCGGTTTAACTGGGGAAAGGTTGGAAACATGACCAGTTTAACTGGGAACAGGTCGGTAACATGACCAGTTTAACAAGGAACAGGTCGGTAACATGACCAGTTTAACTGGTAACAGGTTGGAAACATACCAGTTTAACTGGTAACAGGTTGGAAACATAACCAGTTTAACTGGGAACAGGTTGGAAACATGACCAGTTTAACTGGTAACAGGTGGGAAACATACCAGTTTAACTGGGAACATGTCGGTAAAATGACCAGTTTAACAAGGAACAGGTCGGTAACATGACCAGTTTAACTGGTAACAGGTGGGAAACATACCAGTTTAACTGGGAACATGTCGGTAAAATGACCAGTTTAACAAGGAACAGGTCGGTAACATGACCAGTTTAACAAGGAACAGGTCGGTAACATGACCAGTTTAACTGGTAACAGGTTGGAAACATACCAGTTTAACTGGTAACAGGTTGGAAACATGACCAGTTTAACTGGGAACAGGTGGGAAACATACCAGTTTAACTGGGAACATGTCGGTAAAATGACCAGTTTAACAAGGAACAGGTCGGTAACATGACCAGTTTAACTGGTAACAGGTTGGAAACATACCAGTTTAACTGGCAACAGGTTGGAAACATGACCAGTTTAACTGGGAACAGGTCGGTAACATGACCTGTTTAACTGGGAAAAGGTCGGTAACATGACCTGTTTAACTGGTAACAGGTCAGGAACATGACCTGTTTAACTGGTAACAGGTTGGAAACATGACCAGTTTAACTGGTAACAGGTCGGAAACATGACCGGTTTAACTGGTAACAGGTTGGAAACATGACCAGTTTAACTGGTAATAGGGTCGGAAACATGACTGGTTTAACTTGGAACAGGTCAGTACCATGACCTGGTTAACTGGTAACAGGTTGGAAAGATGACCGGTTTAACTGGGAACAGGTCGGTAACATGACCGGTTTCACTGGTAACAGGTCAGTAACATGGCCTGTTTACCTGGGAACAGGTCGGTAACATGACCGGTTTAACTGGGAACAGGTCGGTAACATGACCTGTTTCACTGGGAACAGGTTGGAAACATGACCGGTTTAACTGGTAACAAGTAGTAAACATGACCAGTTTAACTGGTAACAGGTTGGAAACATACCAGTTTAACTGGTAACAGGTTGGAAACATGACCAGTTTAACTGGGAATAGGTTGGAAACATGACCAGTTTAACTGGTAACAGGTGGGAAACATACCAGTTTAACTGGGAACATGTCGGTAAAATGACCAGTTTAACAAGGAACAGGTCGGTAACATGACCAGTTTAACTGGTAACAGGTTGGAAACATACCAGTTTAACTGGCAACAGGTTGGAAACATGACCAGTTTAACTGGTAACAGGTCGGTAACATGACCAGTTTAACTGGGAACAGGTTGGAAACATACCAGTTTAACTGGCAACAGGTTGGAAACATACCAGTTTAACTGGGAACAGGTCGGTAATATGACCAGTTTAACTGGTAACAGGTCAGGAACATGACCTGTTTAACTGGTAACAGGTTGGAAACATACCAGTTTAACTGGTAACAGGTTGGAAACATGACCAGTTTAACGGGCAACAGGTTGGAAACATGACCAGTTTAACTGGTAACAGGTGGGAAACATACCAGTTTAACTGGGAACATGTCGGTAAAATGACCAGTTTAACAAGGAACAGGTCGGTAACATGACCAGTTTAACTGGTAACAGGTGGGAAACATACCAGTTTCACTGGGAGCATGTCGGTAAAATGACCAGTTTAACAAGTAACAGGTCGGTAACATGACCAGTTTAACTGGTAACAGGTTAGAAACATGACCAGTTTAACTGGCAACAGGTTGGAAACATGACCAGTTTAACTGGGAACAGGTGGGTAACATGACCAGTTTAACAAGGAACAGGTGGGTAACATGACCAGTTTAACTGGTAACAGGTTGGAAACATACCAGTTTAACTGGTAACAGGTTGGAAACATGACCAGTTTAACTGGTAACAGGTTGGAAACATACCAGTTTAACTGGCAACAGGTTGGAAACATGACCAGTTTAACTGGGAACAGGTCGGTAACATGATCGGTTTCACTGGTAACAGGTCAATAACATGACCTGTTTAACTGGGAACAGGTCAGTAACATGACCTGTTTAACTGGGAACAGGTCGGAAACAGGACCGGTTTAACTGGTAACAAGTCGTAAACATGACCAGTTTAACTGGTAACAGGTTGGAAACATACCAGTTTGACTGGCAACAGGTTGGAAACATGACCAGTTTAACTGGGAACAGGTTAGAAACATGACCAGTTTAACTGGCAACAGGTTGGAAACATGACCAGTTTAACTGGGAACAGGTCGGTAACATGACCTGATTAACTGGGAAAAGGTCAGTAACATGACCGGTTTAACTGGGGAAAGGTTGGAAACATGACCAGTTTAACTGGGAACAGGTCGGTAACATGACCAGTTTAACAAGGAACAGGTCGGTAACATGACCAGTTTAACTGGTAACAGGTTGGAAACATACCAGTTTAACTGGTAACAGGTTGGAAACATGACCAGTTTAACTGGCAACAGGTTGGAAACATGACCAGTTTAACTGGTAACAGGTGGGGAACATACCAGTTTAACTGGGAACATGTCGGGAAAAGGACCAGTTTAACAAGGAACAGGTCGGTAACATGACCAGTTTAACTGGTAACAGGTGGGAAACATACCAGTTTAACTGGGAACATGTCGGTAAAATGACCAGTTTAACAACGAACAGGTCGGTAACATGACCAGTTTAACTGGTAACAGGTTGGAAACATGACCAGTTTAACTGGCAACAGGTTGGAAACATGACCAGTTTAACTGGGAACAGGTCGGTAACATGACCAGTTTAACAAGGAACAGGTCGGTAACATGACCAGTTTAACTGGTAACAGGTTGGAAACATACCAGTTTAACTGGTAACAGGTTGGAAACATGACCAGTTTAACTGGTAACAGGTTGGAAACATGACCAGTTTAACTGGCAACAGGTTGGAAACATGACCAGTTTAACTGGGAACAGGTCAGTAACATGACCTGTTTAACTGGGAAAAGGTCGGTAATATGACCTGTTTAACTGGTAACAGGTCAGGAAAATGACCTGTTTAACTGGTAACAGGTTGGAAACATGACCAGTTTAACTGGTAACAGGTCGTAAACATACCAGTTTAACTGGGAACAGGTTAGAAACATGACCAGTTTAATTGGCAACAGGTTGGAAACATGACCAGTTTAACTGGGAACAGGTCGGTAACATGACCTGATTAACTGGGAAAAGGTCGGTAACATGACCGGTTTAACTGGTAACAGGTCAGTAACATGACCGGTTTAACTGGGGAAAGGTTGGAAACATGACCAGTTTAACTGGGAACAGGTCGGTAACATGACCAGTTTAACAAGGAACAGGTCGGTAACATGACCAGTTTAACTGGTAACAGGTTGGAAACATACCAGTTTAACTGGTAACAGGTTGGAAACAGGACCAGTTTAACGGGCAACAGGTTGGAAACATGACCAGTTTAACTGGTAACAGGTGGGAAACATACCAGTTTAACTGGGAACATGTCGGTAAAATGACCAGTTTAACAAGGAACAGGTCGGTAACATGACCAGTTTAACTGGCAACAGGTTGGAAACATGACCAGTTTAACTGGTAACAGGTCGGTAAAATGACCAGTTTAACTGGTAACAGGTTGGAAACATACCAGTTTGACTGGCAACAGGTTGGAAACATGACCAGTTTAACTGGGAACAGGTCAGTAACATGACCTGTTTAACTGGGAACATGTCGGTAATATGACCTGTTTAACTGGTAACAGGTCAGGAACATGACCTGTTTAACTGGTAACAGGTTGGAAACATGACCAGTTTAACTGGTAACAGGTCGGTAACATGACCTGTTTAACTGGGAAAAGGTCGGTAACATGACCGGTTTAACTGGGAACAGGTCAGTAACGTGACCAGTTTAACTGGTAACAGGTCAGTAACATGACCGGTTTAACTGGGGAAAGGTTGGAAACATGACCAGTTTAACTGGGAACAGGTCGGTAACATGACCAGTTTAACAAGGAACAGGTCGGTAACATGACCAGTTTAACTGGTAACAGGTTGGAAACATACCAGTTTAACTGGTAACAGGTTGGAAACATAACCAGTTTAACTGGGAACAGGTTGGAAACATGACCAGTTTAACTGGTAACAGGTGGGAAACATACCAGTTTAACTGGGAACATGTCGGTAAAATGACCAGTTTAACAAGGAACAGGTCGGTAACATGACCAGTTTAACTGGTAACAGGTGGGAAACATACCAGTTTAACTGGGAACATGTCGGTAAAATGACCAGTTTAACAAGGAACAGGTCGGTAACATGACCAGTTTAACAAGGAACAGGTCGGTAACATGACCAGTTTAACTGGTAACAGGTTGGAAACATACCAGTTTAACTGGTAACAGGTTGGAAACATGACCAGTTTAACTGGGAACAGGTGGGAAACATACCAGTTTAACTGGGAACATGTCGGTAAAATGACCAGTTTAACAAGGAACAGGTCGGTAACATGACCAGTTTAACTGGTAACAGGTTGGAAACATACCAGTTTAACTGGCAACAGGTTGGAAACATGACCAGTTTAACTGGGAACAGGTCGGTAACATGACCTGTTTAACTGGGAAAAGGTCGGTAACATGACCTGTTTAACTGGTAACAGGTCAGGAACATGACCTGTTTAACTGGTAACAGGTTGGAAACATGACCAGTTTAACTGGTAACAGGTCGGAAACATGACCGGTTTAACTGGTAACAGGTTGGAAACATGACCAGTTTAACTGGTAATAGGGTCGGAAACATGACTGGTTTAACTTGGAACAGGTCAGTACCATGACCTGGTTAACTGGTAACAGGTTGGAAAGATGACCGGTTTAACTGGGAACAGGTCGGTAACATGACCGGTTTCACTGGTAACAGGTCAGTAACATGGCCTGTTTACCTGGGAACAGGTCGGTAACATGACCGGTTTAACTGGGAACAGGTCGGTAACATGACCTGTTTCACTGGGAACAGGTTGGAAACATGACCGGTTTAACTGGTAACAAGTAGTAAACATGACCAGTTTAACTGGTAACAGGTTGGAAACATACCAGTTTAACTGGTAACAGGTTGGAAACATGACCAGTTTAACTGGGAATAGGTTGGAAACATGACCAGTTTAACTGGTAACAGGTGGGAAACATACCAGTTTAACTGGGAACATGTCGGTAAAATGACCAGTTTAACAAGGAACAGGTCGGTAACATGACCAGTTTAACTGGTAACAGGTTGGAAACATACCAGTTTAACTGGCAACAGGTTGGAAACATGACCAGTTTAACTGGTAACAGGTCGGTAACATGACCAGTTTAACTGGGAACAGGTTGGAAACATACCAGTTTAACTGGCAACAGGTTGGAAACATACCAGTTTAACTGGGAACAGGTCGGTAATATGACCAGTTTAACTGGTAACAGGTCAGGAACATGACCTGTTTAACTGGTAACAGGTTGGAAACATGACCAGTTTAACTGGTAACAGGTCGTAAACATACCAGTTTAACTGGGAATAGGTTGGAAACATGACCAGTTTAACTGGTAACAGGTGGGAAACATACCAGTTTAACTGGGAACATGTCGGTAAAATGACCAGTTTAACAAGGAACAGGTCGGTAACATGACCAGTTTAACTGGTAACAGGTTGGAAACATACCAGTTTAACTGGCAACAGGTTGGAAACATGACCAGTTTAACTGGTAACAGGTCGGTAACATGACCAGTTTAACTGGGAACAGGTTGGAAACATGACCAGTTTAACTGGGAACAGGTTAGAAACATGACCAGTTTAACTGGCAACAGGTTGAAAAGATGAACAGTTTAACTGGGAACAGGTCGGTAACATGACCTGTTTAACTGGGAAAAGGTCGGTAACATGACCGGTTTAACTGGGAACAGGTCAGTAACATGACCGGTTTAACTGGTAACAGGTCAGTAACATGACCGGTTTAACTGGGGAAAGGTTGGAAACATGACCAGTTTAACTGGGAACAGGTCGGTAACATGACCAGTTTAACAAGGAACAGGTCGGTAACATGACCAGTTTAACTGGTAACAGGTTGGAAACATGACCAGTTTAACTGGGAACCCTTTCGGTAACATGACCTGTTTAACTGGGAAAAGGTCGGTAACATGACCGGTTTAACTGGGAACAGGTCAGTAACATGACCGGTTTAACTGGTAACAGGTCAATAACATGACCGGTTTAACTGGGGAAAGGTTGGAAACATGACCAGTTTAACTGGGAACAGGTCGGTAACATGACCAGTTTAACAAGGAACAGGTCGGTAACATGACCAGTTTAACTGGTAACAGGTTGGAAACATACCAGTTTAACTGGGAACAGGTTGGAAACATGACCAGTTTAACTGGGAACAGGTTGGGAACATGACCAGTTTAACTGGTAACAGGTGGGAAACATACCAGTTTAACTGGGAACATGTCGGTAAAATGACCAGTTTAACAAGGAACAGGTCGGTAACATGACCAGTTTAACTGGTAATAGGTGGGAAACATACCAGTTTAACTGGGAACATGTCGGTAAAATGACCAGTTTAACAAGGAACAGGTCGGTAACATGACCAGTTTAACTGGTAACAGGTTAGAAACATGACCAGTTTAACTGGCAACAGGTTGGAAACATGACCAGTTTAACTGGGAACAGGTCGGTAACATGACCAGTTTAACAAGGAACAGGTCGGTAACATGACCAGTTTAACTGGTAACAGGTTGGAAACATACCAGTTTAACTGGTAACAGGTTGGAAACATGACCAGTTTAACTGGTAACAGGTGGGAAACATACCAGTTTAACTGGGAACATGTCGGTAAAATGACCAGTTTAACAAGTAACAGGTCGGTAACATGACCAGTTTAACTGGTAACAGGTTGGAAACATACCAGTTTAACTGGCAACAGGTTGGAAACATGACCAGTTTAACTGGGAACAGGTCGGTAACATGACCTGTTTAACTGGGAAGAGGTCGGTAACATGACCTGTTTAACTGGTAACAGGTCCGGAACATGACCTGTTTAACTGGTAAACGGTTGGAAACATGACCAGTTTAACTGGTAACAGGTCGGAAACATGACCGGTTTAACTGGTAACAGGTTGGAAACATGACCAGTTTAACTGGTAACAGGTCGGAAACATGACTGGTTTAACTTGGAACAGGTCAGTACCATGACCTGGTTAACTGGTATAAGGTTGGAAACATGACCGGTTTAACTGGGAACAGGTCGGTAACATGACCGGTTTCACTGGTAACAGGTCAGTAACATGACCTGTTTAACTGGGAACAGGTCGGTAACATGACCGGTTTAACTGGGAACAGGTCGGTAACATGACCTGTTTCACTAGGAACAGGTCGGTAACATGACTGGTTTAATTGGGAACAGGTTGGAAACATGACCGGTTTAACTGGGAACAGGTCGGTAACATGACCTGTTTAACTGGGAAAAGGTGTTAATATGACCTGTTTAACTGGTAACAGGTCAGGAACATGACCTGTTTAACTGGTAACAGGTTGGAAACATACCAGTTTAACTGGGAACAGGTCGGTAACATGACCGGTTTCACTGGTAACAGGTCAGTAACATGACCTGTTTAACTGGGAACAGGTCGGTAACATGACCGGTTTAACTGGGAACAGGTCGGTAACATGACCTGTTTCACTGGGAACAGGTCGGTAACATGACTGGTTTAATTGGGAACAAGTTGGAAACATGACCGGTTTAACCGGGAACAGGTCGGTAACATGACCTGTTTAACTGGGAAAAGGTCGTAATATGACCTGTTTAACTGGTAACAGGTCAGGAACATGACCTGTTTAACTGGTAACAGGTTGGAAACATGACCAGTTTAACTGGTAACAGATCGTAAACATACCAGTTTAACTGGGAACAGGTTAGAAACATGACCAGTTTAACTGGCAACAGGTTGGAAACATGACCAGTTTAACTGGGAAAGGGTCGGTAACATGACCTGATTAACTGGGAAAAGGTCGGTAACATGACCGGTTTAACTGGTAACAGGTCAGTAACATGACCGGTTTAACTGGGGCAAGGTTGGAAACATGACCAGTTTAACTGGGAACAGGTCGGTAACATGACCAGTTTAACAAGGAACAGGTCGGTAACATGACCAGTTTAACTGGTAACAGGTTGGAAACATACCAGTTTAACTGGTAACAGGTTGGAAACATGACCAGTTTAACTGGTAACAGGTTGGAAACATACCAGTTTAACTGGCAACAGGTTGGAAACATGACCAGTTTAACTGGGAACAGGTGGGAAACATACCAGTTTAACTGGGAACATGTCGGTAAAATGACCAGTTTAACAAGTAACAGGTCGGTAACATGACCAGTTTAACTGGTAACAGGTTGGAAACATACCAGTTTAACTGGCAACAGGTTGGAAACATGACCAGTTTAACTGGGAACAGGTCGGTAACATGACCTGTTTAACTGGGAAAAGGTCGGTAACATGACCAGTTTAACTGGTAACAGGTTGGAAACATACCAGTTTAACTGGCAACAGGTTGGAAACATGACCAGTTTAACTGGGAACAGGTGGGAAACATACCAGTTTAACTGGGAACATGTCGGTAAAATGACCAGTTTAACAAGTAACAGGTCGGTAACATGACCAGTTTAACTGGTAACAGGTGGGAAACATACCAGTTCAACTGGGAACATGTCGGTAAAATGACCAGTTTAACAAGGAACAGGTCGGTAACATGACCAGTTTAACTGGTAACAGGTCAGTAACATGACCTGTTTAACTGGGAACAGGTCGGTAACATGACCGGTTTAACTGGGAACAGGTCGGTAACATGACCTGTTTCACTAGGAACAGGTCGGTAACATGACTGGTTTAATTGGGAACAGGTTGGAAACATGACCGGTTTAACTGGGAACAGGTCGGTCACATGACCTGTTTAACTGGGAAAAGGTGTTAATATGACCTGTTTAACTGGTAACAGGTCAGGAACATGACCTGTTTAACTGGTAACAGGTTGGAAACATGACCAGTTTAACTGGGAACAGGTCGGTAACATGACCGGTTTCACTGGTAACAGGTCAGTAACATGACCTGTTTAACTGGGAACAGGTCGGTAACATGACCGGTTTAACTGGGAACAGGTCGGTAACATGACCTGTTTCACTGGGAACAGGTCGGTAACATGACTGGTTTAATTGGGAACAAGTTGGAAACATGACCGGTTTAACCGGGAACAGGTCGGTAACATGACCAGTTTAACTGGGAAAAGGTCGTAATATGACCAGTTTAGCTGGTAACAGGTCAGGAACATGACCTTTTTAACTGGTAACAGGTTGGAAACATGACCAGTTTAACTGGTAACAGGTCGTAAACATACCAGTTTAACTGGGAACAGGTTAGAAACATGACCAGTTTAACTGGCAACAGGTTGGAAACATGACCAGTTTAACTGGGAACAGGTCGGTAACATGACCTGATTAACTGGGAAAAGGTCGGTAACATGACCGGTTTAACTGGTAACAGGTCAGTAACATGACCGGTTTAACTGGGGAAAGGTTGGAAACATGACCAGTTTAACTGGGAACAGGTTGGAAACATACCAGTTAAACTGGTAACAGGTTGGAAACATGACCAGTTTAACTGGTAACAGGTCGTAAACATACCAGTTTAACTGGGAACAGGTTAGAAACATGACCAGTTTAACTGGGAACAGGTGGGAAACATACCAGTTTAACTGGGAACATGTCGGTAAAATGACCAGTTTAACAAGGAACAGGTCGGTAACATGACCAGTTTAACTGGTAACAGGTTGGAAACATACCAGTTTAACTGGCAACAGGTTGGAAACATGACCAGTTTAACTGGGAACAGGTCGGTAACATGACCTGTTTAACTGGGAAAAGGTCGGTAACATGACCTGTTTAACTGGTAACAGGTCAGGAACATGACCTGTTTAACTGGTAACAGGTTGGAAACATGACCAGTTTAACTGGTAACAGGTCGGAAACATGACCGGTTTAACTGGTAACAGGTTGGAAACATGACCAGTTTAACTGGTAATAGGGTCGGAAACATGACTGGTTTAACTTGGAACAGGTCAGTACCATGACCTGGTTAACTGGTAACAGGTTGGAAAGATGACCGGTTTAACTGGGAACAGGTCGGTAACATGACCGGTTTCACTGGTAACAGGTCAGTAACATGGCCTGTTTACCTGGGAACAGGTCGGTAACATGACCGGTTTAACTGGGAACAGGTCGGTAACATGACCTGTTTCACTGGGAACAGGTTGGAAACATGACCGGTTTAACTGGTAACAAGTAGTAAACATGACCAGTTTAACTGGTAACAGGTTGGAAACATACCAGTTTAACTGGTAACAGGTTGGAAACATGACCAGTTTAACTGGGAATAGGTTGGAAACATGACCAGTTTAACTGGTAACAGGTGGGAATCATACCAGTTTAACTGGGAACATGTCGGTAAAATGACCAGTTTAACAAGGAACAGGTCGGTAACATGACCAGTTTAACTGGTAACAGGTTGGAAACATACCAGTTTAACTGGCAACAGGTTGGAAACATGACCAGTTTAACTGGTAACAGGTCGGTAACATGACCAGTTTAACTGGGAACAGGTTGGAAACATACCAGTTTAACTGGCAACAGGTTGGAAACATACCAGTTTAACTGGGAACAGGTCGGTAATATGACCAGTTTAACTGGTAACAGGTCAGGAACATGACCTGTTTAACTGGTAACAGGTTGGAAACATGACCAGTTTAACTGGTAACAGGTCGTAAACATACCAGTTTAACTGGGAATAGGTTGGAAACATGACCAGTTTAACTGGTAACAGGTGGGAAACATACCAGTTTAACTGGGAACATGTCGGTAAAATGACCAGTTTAACAAGGAACAGGTCGGTAACATGACCAGTTTAACTGGTAACAGGTTGGAAACATACCAGTTTAACTGGCAACAGGTTGGAAACATGACCAGTTTAACTGGTAACAGGTCGGTAACATGACCAGTTTAACTGGGAACAGGTTGGAAACATGACCAGTTTAACTGGGAACAGGTTAGAAACATGACCAGTTTAACTGGCAACAGGTTGAAAAGATGACCAGTTTAACTGGGAACAGGTCGGTAACATGACCTGTTTAACTGGGAAAAGGTCGGTAACATGACCGGTTTAACTGGGAACAGGTCAGTAACATGACCGGTTTAACTGGTAACAGGTCAGTAACATGACCGGTTTAACTGGGGAAAGGTTGGAAACATGACCAGTTTAACTGGGAACAGGTCAGTAACATGACCAGTTTAACAAGGAACAGGTCGGTAACATGACCAGTTTAACTGGTAACAGGTTGGAAACATGACCAGTTTAACTGGGAACAGGTCGGTAACATGACCTGTTTAACTGGGAAAAGGTCGGTAACATGACCGGTTTAACTGGGAACAGGTCAGTAACATGACCGGTTTAACTGGTAACAGGTCAATAACATGACCGGTTTAACTGGGGAAAGGTTGGAAACATGACCAGTTTAACTGGGAACAGGTCGGTAACATGACCAGTTTAACAAGGAACAGGTCGGTAACATGACCAGTTTAACTGGTAACAGGTTGGAAACATACCAGTTTAACTGGGAACAGGTTGGAAACATGACCAGTTTAACTGGGAACAGGTTGGGAACATGACCAGTTTAACTGGTAACAGGTGGGAAACATACCAGTTTAACTGGGAACATGTCGGTAAAATGACCAGTTTAACAAGGAACAGGTCGGTAACATGACCAGTTTAACTGGTAATAGGTGGGAAACATACCAGTTTAACTGGGAACATGTCGGTAAAATGACCAGTTTAACAAGGAACAGGTCGGTAACATGACCAGTTTAACTGGTAACAGGTTAGAAACATGACCAGTTTAACTGGCAACAGGTTGGAAACATGACCAGTTTAACTGGGAACAGGTCGGTAACATGACCAGTTTAACAAGGAACAGGTCGGTAACATGACCAGTTTAACTGGTAACAGGTTGGAAACATACCAGTTTAACTGGGAACAGGTTGGAAACATGACCAGTTTAACTGGTAACAGGTGGGAAACATACCAGTTCAACTGGGAACATGTCGGTAAAATGACCAGTTTAACAAGGAACAGGTCGGTAACATGACCAGTTTAACTGGTAACAGGTCAGTAACATGACCTGTTTAACTGGGAACAGGTCGGTAACATGACCGGTTTAACTGGGAACAGGTCGGTAACATGACCTGTTTCACTAGGAACAGGTCGGTAACATGACTGGTTTAATTGGGAACAGGTTGGAAACATGACCGGTTTAACTGGGAACAGGTCGGTCACATGACCTGTTTAACTGGGAAAAGGTGTTAATATGACCTGTTTAACTGGTAACAGGTCAGGAACATGACCTGTTTAACTGGTAACAGGTTGGAAACATGACCAGTTTAACTGGGAACAGGTCGGTAACATGACCGGTTTCACTGGTAACAGGTCAGTAACATGACCTGTTTAACTGGGAACAGGTCGGTAACATGACCGGTTTAACTGGGAACAGGTCGGTAACATGACCTGTTTCACTGGGAACAGGTCGGTAACATGACTGGTTTAATTGGGAACAAGTTGGAAACATGACCGGTTTAACCGGGAACAGGTCGGTAACATGACCAGTTTAACTGGGAAAAGGTCGTAATATGACCTGTTTAACTGGTAACAGGTCAGGAACATGACCTTTTTAACTGGTAACAGGTTGGAAACATGACCAGTTTAACTGGTAACAGGTCGTAAACATACCAGTTTAACTGGGAACAGGTTAGAAACATGACCAGTTTAACTGGCAACAGGTTGGAAACATGACCAGTTTAACTGGGAACAGGTCGGTAACATGACCTGATTAACTGGGAAAAGGTCGGTAACATGACCGGTTTAACTGGTAACAGGTCAGTAACATGACCGGTTTAACTGGTAACAGGTTGGAAACATGACCAGTTTAACTGGGAACAGGTTGGAAACATACCAGTTAAACTGGTAACAGGTTGGAAACATGACCAGTTTAACTGGTAACAGGTCGTAAACATACCAGTTTAACTGGGAACAGGTTAGAAACATGACCAGTTTAACTGGGAACAGGTGGGAAACATACCAGTTTAACTGGGAACATGTCGGTAAAATGACCAGTTTAACAAGGAACAGGTCGGTAACATGACCAGTTTAACTGGTAACAGGTTGGAAACATACCAGTTTAACTGGCAACAGGTCGGTAACATGACCTGTTTAACTGGGAAAAGGTCGGTAACATGACCGGTTTAACTGGGAACAGGTCAGTAACATGACCGGTTTAACTGGTAACAGGTCAATAACATGACCGGTTTAACTGGGGAAAGGTTGGAAACATGACCAGTTTAACTGGGAACAGGTCGGTAACATGACCAGTTTAACAAGGAACAGGTCGGTAACATGACCAGTTTAACTGGTAACAGGTTGGAAACATACCAGTTTAACTGGGAACAGGTTGGAAACATGACCAGTTTAACTGGGAACAGGTTGGGAACATGACCAGTTTAACTGGTAACAGGTGGGAAACATACCAGTTTAACTGGGAACATGTCGGTAAAATGACCAGTTTAACAAGGAACAGGTCGGTAACATGACCAGTTTAACTGGTAATAGGTGGGAAACATACCAGTTTAACTGGGAACATGTCAGTAAAATGACCAGTTTAACAAGGAACAGGTCGGTAACATGACCAGTTTAACTGGTAACAGGTTAGAAACATGACCAGTTTAACTGGCAACAGGTTGGAAACATGACCAGTTTAACTGGGAACAGGTCGGTAACATGACCAGTTTAACAAGGAACAGGTCGGTAACATGACCAGTTTAACTGGTAACAGGTTGGAAACATACCAGTTTAACTGGTAACAGGTTGGAAACAGTACCAGTTTAACTGGTAACAGGTGGGAAACATACCAGTTTAACTGGGAACATGTCGGTAAAATGACCAGTTTAACAAGTAACAGGTCGGTAACATGACCAGTTTAACTGGTAACAGGTTGGAAACATACCAGTTTAACTGGCAACAGGTTGGAAACATGACCAGTTTAACTGGGAACAGGTCGGTAACATGACCTGTTTAACTGGGAAGAGGTCGGTAACATGACCTGTTTAACTGGTAACAGGTCCGGAACATGACCTGTTTAACTGGTAAACGGTTGGAAACATGACCAGTTTAACTGGTAACAGGTCGGAAACATGACCGGTTTAACTGGTAACAGGTTGGAAACATGACCAGTTTAACTGGTAACAGGTCGGAAACATGACTGGTTTAACTTGGAACAGGTCAGTACCATGACCTGGTTAACTGGTATAAGGTTGGAAACATGACCGGTTTAACTGGGAACAGGTCGGTAACATGACCGGTTTCACTGGTAACAGGTCAGTAACATGACCTGTTTAACTGGGAACAGGTCGGTAACATGACCGGTTTAACTGGGAACAGGTCGGTAACATGACCTGTTTCACTAGGAACAGGTCGGTAACATGACTGGTTTAATTGGGAACAGGTTGGAAACATGACCGGTTTAACTGGGAACAGGTCGGTAACATGACCTGTTTAACTGGGAAAAGGTGTTAATATGACCTGTTTAACTGGTAACAGGTCAGGAACATGACCTGTTTAACTGGTAACAGGTTGGAAACATACCAGTTTAACTGGGAACAGGTCGGTAACATGACCGGTTTCACTGGTAACAGGTCAGTAACATGACCTGTTTAACTGGGAACAGGTCGGTAACATGACCGGTTTAACTGGGAACAGGTCGGTAACATGACCTGTTTCACTGGGAACAGGTCGGTAACATGACTGGTTTAATTGGGAACAAGTTGGAAACATGACCGGTTTAACCGGGAACAGGTCGGTAACATGACCTGTTTAACTGGGAAAAGGTCGTAATATGACCTGTTTAACTGGTAACAGGTCAGGAACATGACCTGTTTAACTGGTAACAGGTTGGAAACATGACCAGTTTAACTGGTAACAGATCGTAAACATACCAGTTTAACTGGGAACAGGTTAGAAACATGACCAGTTTAACTGGCAACAGGTTGGAAACATGACCAGTTTAACTGGGAAAGGGTCGGTAACATGACCTGATTAACTGGGAAAAGGTCGGTAACATGACCGGTTTAACTGGTAACAGGTCAGTAACATGACCGGTTTAACTGGGGCAAGGTTGGAAACATGACCAGTTTAACTGGGAACAGGTCGGTAACATGACCAGTTTAACAAGGAACAGGTCGGTAACATGACCAGTTTAACTGGTAACAGGTTGGAAACATACCAGTTTAACTGGTAACAGGTTGGAAACATGACCAGTTTAACTGGTAACAGGTTGGAAACATACCAGTTTAACTGGCAACAGGTTGGAAACATGACCAGTTTAACTGGGAACAGGTGGGAAACATACCAGTTTAACTGGGAACATGTCGGTAAAATGACCAGTTTAACAAGTAACAGGTCGGTAACATGACCAGTTTAACTGGTAACAGGTTGGAAACATACCAGTTTAACTGGCAACAGGTTGGAAACATGACCAGTTTAACTGGGAACAGGTCGGTAACATGACCTGTTTAACTGGGAAAAGGTCGGTAACATGACCTGTTTAACTGGTAACAGGTCAGGAACATGACCTGTTTAACTGGTAACAGGTTGGAAACATGACCAGTTTAACTGGTAACAGGTCGGAAACATGACCGGTTTAACTGGTAACAGGTTGGAAACATGACCAGTTTAACTGGTAACAGGTCGGAAACATGACTGGTTTAACTTGGAACAGGTCAGTACCATGACCTGGTTAACTGGTAACAGGTTGGAAACATGACCGGTTTAACTGGGAACAGGTCGGTAACATGACCGGTTTCACTGGTAACAGGTCAGTAACATGACCTGTTTAACTGGGAACAGGTCGGTAACATGACCGGTTTAACTGGGAACAGGTCGGTAACATGACCTGTTTCACTAGGAACAGGTCGGTAACATGACTGGTTTAATTGGGAACAGGTTGGAAACATGACCGGTTTAACTGGGAACAGGTCGGTCACATGACCTGTTTAACTGGGAAAAGGTGTTAATATGACCTGTTTAACTGGTAACAGGTCAGGAACATGACCTGTTTAACTGGTAACAGGTTGGAAACATGACCAGTTTAACTGGGAACAGGTCGGTAACATGACCGGTTTCACTGGTAACAGGTCAGTAACATGACCTGTTTAACTGGGAACAGGTCGGTAACATGACCGGTTTAACTGGGAACAGGTCGGTAACATGACCTGTTTCACTGGGAACAGGTCGGTAACATGACTGGTTTAATTGGGAACAAGTTGGAAACATGACCGGTTTAACCGGGAACAGGTCGGTAACATGACCAGTTTAACTGGGAAAAGGTCGTAATATGACCTTTTTAACTGGTAACAGGTTGGAAACATGACCAGTTTAACTGGTAACAGGTCGTAAACATACCAGTTTAACTGGGAACAGGTTAGAAACATGACCAGTTTAACTGGCAACAGGTTGGAAACATGACCAGTTTAACTGGGAACAGGTCGGTAACATGACCTGATTAACTGGGAAAAGGTCGGTAACATGACCGGTTTAACTGGTAACAGGTCAGTAACATGACCGGTTTAACTGGGGCAAGGTTGGAAACATGACCAGTTTAACTGGGAACAGGTCGGTAACATGACCAGTTTAACAAGGAACAGGTCGGTAACATGACCAGTTTAACTGGTAACAGGTTGGAAACATACCAGTTTAACTGGCAACAGGTTGGAAACATGACCAGTTTAACTGGGAACAGGTCGGTAACATGATCGGTTTCACTGGTAACAGGTCAGTAACATGACCTGTTTAACTGGGAACAGGTTGGAAACATGACCAGTTTAACTGGGAACAGGTTAGAAACATGACCAGTTTAACTGGCAACAGGTTGGAAACGTGACCAGTTTAACTGGGAACAGGTCGGTAACATGACCTGATTAACTGGGAAAAGGTCGGTAACATGACCGGTTTAACTGGTAACAGGTCAGTAACATGACCGGTTTAACTGGGGAAAGGTTGGAAACATGACCAGTTTAACTGGGAACAGGTCGGTAACATGACCAGTTTAACAAGGAACAGGTCGGTAACATGACCAGTTTAACTGGTAACAGGTTGGAAACATACCAGTTTAACTGGTAACAGGTTGGAAACATGACCAGTTTAACTGGCAACAGGTTGGAAACATGACCAGTTTAACTGGTAACAGGTGGGAAACATACCAGTTTAACTGGGAACATGTCGGTAAAATGACCAGTTTAACAAGGAACAGGTCGGTAACATGACCAGTTTAACTGGTAACAGGTGGGAAACATACCAGTTTAACTGGGAACATGTCGGTAAAATGACCAGTTTAACAAGGAAGAGGTCGGTAACATGACCAGTTTAACTGGTAACAGGTTAGAAACATGACCAGTTTAACTGGCAACAGGTTGGAAACATGACCAGTTTAACTGGGAACAGGTCGGTAACATGACCAGTTTAACAAGGAACAGGTCGGTAACATGACCAGTTTAACTGGTAACAGGTTGGAAACATACCAGTTTAACTGGTAACAGGTTGGAAACAAGACCAGTTTAACTGGTAACAGGTTGGAAACATACCAGTTTAACTGGCAACAGGTTGGAAACATGACCAGTTTAACTGGGAACAGGTCGGTAACATGATCGGTTTCACTGGTAACAGGTCAGTAACATGTCCTGTTTAACTGGGAACAGGTCAGTAACATGACCTGTTTAACTGGGAACAGGTCGGAAACAGGACCGGTTTAACTGGTAACAAGTCGTAAACATGACCAGTTTAACTGGTAACAGGTTGGAAACATACCAGTTTGACTGGCAACAGGTTGGAAACATGACCAGTTTAACTGGGAACAGGTTAGAAACATGACCAGTTTAACTGGCAACAGGTTGGAAACATGACCTGTTTAACTGGGAACAGGTCGGTAACATGACCTGATTAACTGGGAAAAGGTCGGTAACATGACCGGTTTAACTGGTAACAGGTCAGTAACATGACCGGTTTAACTGGGGAAAGGTTGGAAACATGACCAGTTTAACTGGGAACAGGTCGGTAACATGACCAGTTTAACAAGGAACAGGTCGGTAACATGACCAGTTTAACTGGTAACAGGTTGGAAACATACCAGTTTAACTGGTAACAGGTTGGAAACATGACCAGTTTAACTGGCAACAGGTTGGAAACATGACCAGTTTAACTGGTAACAGGTGGGAAACATACCAGTTTAACTGGGAACATGTCGGTAAAATGACCAGTTTAACAAGGAACAGGTCGGTAACATGACCAGTTTAACTGGTAACAGGTGGGAAACATACCAGTTTAACTGGGAACATGTCGGTAAAATGACCAGTTTAACAAGGAACAGGTCGGTAACATGACCAGTTTAACTGGTAACAGGTTGGAAACATGACCAGTTTAACTGGTAACAGGTCGTAAACATACCAGTTTAACTGGGAACAGGTTAGAAACATGACCAGTTTAACTGGCAACAGGTTGGAAACATGACCAGTTTAACTGGGAACAGGTCGGTAACATGACCTGATTAACTGGGAAAAGGTCGGTAACATGACCGGTTTAACTGGTAACAGGTCAGAAACATGACCGGTTTAACTGGGGCAAGGTTGGAAACATGACCAGTTTAACTGGGAACAGGTCGGTAACATGACCAGTTTAACAAGGAACAGGTCGGTAACATGACCAGTTTAACTGGTAACAGGTTGGAAACATACCAGTTTAACTGGCAACAGGTTGGAAACATGACCAGTTTAACTGGGAACAGGTCGGTAACATGATCGGTTTCACTGGTAACAGGTCAGTAACATGACCTGTTTAACTGGGAACAGGTTGGAAACATGACCAGTTTAACTGGGAACAGGTTAGAAACATGACCAGTTTAACTGGCAACAGGTTGGAAACATGACCAGTTTAACTGGGAACAGGTCGGTAACATGACCTGATTAACTGGGAAAAGGTCGGTAACATGACCGGTTTAACTGGTAACAGGTCAGTAACATGACCGGTTTAACTGGGGAAAGGTTGGAAACATGACCAGTTTAACTGGGAACAGGTCGGTAACATGACCAGTTTAACAAGGAACAGGTCGGTAACATGACCAGTTTAACTGGTAACAGGTTGGAAACATACCAGTTTAACTGGTAACAGGTTGGAAACATGACCAGTTTAACTGGCAACAGGTTGGAAACATGACCAGTTTAACTGGTAACAGGTGGGAAACATACCAGTTTAACTGGGAACATGTCGGTAAAATGACCAGTTTAACAAGGAACAGGTCGGTAACATGACCAGTTTAACTGGTAACAGGTGGGAAACATACCAGTTTAACTGGGAACATGTCGGTAAAATGACCAGTTTAACAAGGAAGAGGTCGGTAACATGACCAGTTTAACTGGTAACAGGTTAGAAACATGACCAGTTTAACTGGCAACAGGTTGGAAACATGACCAGTTTAACTGGGAACAGGTCGGTAACATGACCAGTTTAACAAGGAACAGGTCGGTAACATGACCAGTTTAACTGGTAACAGGTTGGAAACATACCAGTTTAACTGGTAACAGGTTGGAAACATGACCAGTTTAACTGGTAACAGGTTGGAAACATACCAGTTTAACTGGCAACAGGTTGGAAACATGACCAGTTTAACTGGGAACAGGTCGGTAACATGACCGGTTTCACTGGTAACAGGTCAGTAACATGACCTGTTTAACTGGGAACAGGTCGGTAACATGACCGGTTTAACTGGGAACAGGTCGGTAACATGACCTGTTTCACTAGGAACAGGTCGGTAACATGACTGGTTTAATTGGGAACAGGTTGGAAACATGACCGGTTTAACTGGGAACAGGTCGGTCACATGACCTGTTTAACTGGGAAAAGGTGTTAATATGACCTGTTTAACTGGTAACAGGTCAGGAACATGACCTGTTTAACTGGTAACAGGTTGGAAACATGACCAGTTTAACTGGGAACAGGTCGGTAACATGACCGGTTTCACTGGTAACAGGTCAGTAACATGACCTGTTTAACTGGGAACAGGTCGGTAACATGACCGGTTTAACTGGGAACAGGTCGGTAACATGACCTGTTTCACTGGGAACAGGTCGGTAACATGACTGGTTTAATTGGGAACAAGTTGGAAACATGACCGGTTTAACCGGGAACAGGTCGGTAACATGACCAGTTTAACTGGGAAAAGGTCGTAATATGACCTGTTTAACTGGTAACAGGTCAGGAACATGACCTTTTTAACTGGTAACAGGTTGGAAACATGACCAGTTTAACTGGTAACAGGTCGTAAACATACCAGTTTAACTGGGAACAGGTTAGAAACATGACCAGTTTAACTGGCAACAGGTTGGAAACATGACCAGTTTAACTGGGAACAGGTCGGTAACATGACCTGATTAACTGGGAAAAGGTGGGTAACAAGATCCGGTTTAACTGGTAACAGGTCAGTAACATGACCGGTTTAACTGGGGCAAGGTTGGAAACATGACCAGTTTAACTGGGAACAGGTCGGTAACATGACCAGTTTAACAAGGAACAGGTCGGTAACATGACCAGTTTAACTGGTAACAGGTTGGAAACATACCAGTTTAACTGGCAACAGGTTGGAAACATGACCAGTTTAACTGGGAACAGGTCGGTAACATGATCGGTTTCACTGGTAACAGGTCAGTAACATGACCTGTTTAACTGGGAACAGGTTGGAAACATGACCAGTTTAACTGGGAACAGGTTAGAAACATGACCAGTTTAACTGGCAACAGGTTGGAAACGTGACCAGTTTAACTGGGAACAGGTCGGTAACATGACCTGATTAACTGGGAAAAGGTCGGTAACATGACCGGTTTAACTGGTAACAGGTCAGTAACATGACCGGTTTAACTGGGGAAAGGTTGGAAACATGACCAGTTTAACTGGGAACAGGTCGGTAACATGACCAGTTTAACAAGGAACAGGTCGGTAACATGACCAGTTTAACTGGTAACAGGTTGGAAACATACCAGTTTAACTGGTAACAGGTTGGAAACATGACCAGTTTAACTGGCAACAGGTTGGAAACATGACCAGTTTAACTGGTAACAGGTGGGAAACATACCAGTTTAACTGGGAACATGTCGGTAAAATGACCAGTTTAACAAGGAACAGGTCGGTAACATGACCAGTTTAACTGGTAACAGGTGGGAAACATACCAGTTTAACTGGGAACATGTCGGTAAAATGACCAGTTTAACAAGGAAGAGGTCGGTAACATGACCAGTTTAACTGGTAACAGGTTAGAAACATGACCAGTTTAACTGGCAACAGGTTGGAAACATGACCAGTTTAACTGGGAACAGGTCGGTAACATGACCAGTTTAACAAGGAACAGGTCGGTAACATGACCAGTTTAACTGGTAACAGGTTGGAAACATACCAGTTTAACTGGTAACAGGTTGGAAACAAGACCAGTTTAACTGGTAACAGGTTGGAAACATACCAGTTTAACTGGCAACAGGTTGGAAACATGACCAGTTTAACTGGGAACAGGTCGGTAACATGATCGGTTTCACTGGTAACAGGTCAGTAACATGTCCTGTTTAACTGGGAACAGGTCAGTAACATGACCTGTTTAACTGGGAACAGGTCGGAAACAGGACCGGTTTAACTGGTAACAAGTCGTAAACATGACCAGTTTAACTGGTAACAGGTTGGAAACATACCAGTTTGACTGGCAACAGGTTGGAAACATGACCAGTTTAACTGGGAACAGGTTAGAAACATGACCAGTTTAACTGGCAACAGGTTGGAAACATGACCTGTTTAACTGGGAACAGGTCGGTAACATGACCTGATTAACTGGGAAAAGGTCGGTAACATGACCGGTTTAACTGGTAACAGGTCAGTAACATGACCGGTTTAACTGGGGAAAGGTTGGAAACATGACCAGTTTAACTGGGAACAGGTCGGTAACATGACCAGTTTAACAAGGAACAGGTCGGTAACATGACCAGTTTAACTGGTAACAGGTTGGAAACATACCAGTTTAACTGGTAACAGGTTGGAAACATGACCAGTTTAACTGGCAACAGGTTGGAAACATGACCAGTTTAACTGGTAACAGGTGGGAAACATACCAGTTTAACTGGGAACATGTCGGTAAAATGACCAGTTTAACAAGGAACAGGTCGGTAACATGACCAGTTTAACTGGTAACAGGTGGGAAACATACCAGTTTAACTGGGAACATGTCGGTAAAATGACCAGTTTAACAAGGAACAGGTCGGTAACATGACCAGTTTAACTGGTAACAGGTTGGAAACATGACCAGTTTAACTGGTAACAGGTCGTAAACATACCAGTTTAACTGGGAACAGGTTAGAAACATGACCAGTTTAACTGGCAACAGGTTGGAAACATGACCAGTTTAACTGGGAACAGGTCGGTAACATGACCTGATTAACTGGGAAAAGGTCGGTAACATGACCGGTTTAACTGGTAACAGGTCAGAAACATGACCGGTTTAACTGGGGCAAGGTTGGAAACATGACCAGTTTAACTGGGAACAGGTCGGTAACATGACCAGTTTAACAAGGAACAGGTCGGTAACATGACCAGTTTAACTGGTAACAGGTTGGAAACATACCAGTTTAACTGGCAACAGGTTGGAAACATGACCAGTTTAACTGGGAACAGGTCGGTAACATGATCGGTTTCACTGGTAACAGGTCAGTAACATGACCTGTTTAACTGGGAACAGGTTGGAAACATGACCAGTTTAACTGGGAACAGGTTAGAAACATGACCAGTTTAACTGGCAACAGGTTGGAAACATGACCAGTTTAACTGGGAACAGGTCGGTAACATGACCTGATTAACTGGGAAAAGGTCGGTAACATGACCGGTTTAACTGGTAACAGGTCAGTAACATGACCGGTTTAACTGGGGAAAGGTTGGAAACATGACCAGTTTAACTGGGAACAGGTCGGTAACATGACCAGTTTAACAAGGAACAGGTCGGTAACATGACCAGTTTAACTGGTAACAGGTTGGAAACATACCAGTTTAACTGGTAACAGGTTGGAAACATGACCAGTTTAACTGGCAACAGGTTGGAAACATGACCAGTTTAACTGGTAACAGGTGGGAAACATACCAGTTTAACTGGGAACATGTCGGTAAAATGACCAGTTTAACAAGGAACAGGTCGGTAACATGACCAGTTTAACTGGTAACAGGTGGGAAACATACCAGTTTAACTGGGAACATGTCGGTAAAATGACCAGTTTAACAAGGAAGAGGTCGGTAACATGACCAGTTTAACTGGTAACAGGTTAGAAACATGACCAGTTTAACTGGCAACAGGTTGGAAACATGACCAGTTTAACTGGGAACAGGTCGGTAACATGACCAGTTTAACAAGGAACTGTTCGGTAACATGACCAGTTTAACTGGTAACAGGTTGGAAACATACCAGTTTAACTGGTAACAGGTTGGAAACATGACCAGTTTAACTGGTAACAGGTTGGAAACATACCAGTTTAACTGGCAACAGGTTGGAAACATGACCAGTTTAACTGGGAACAGGTCGGTAACATGATCGGTTTCACTGGTAACAGGTCAGTAACATGACCTGTTTAACTGGGAACAGGTCAGTAACATGACCTGGTTAACTGGGAACAGGTCGGAAACAGGACCGGTTTAACTGGTAACAAGTCGTAAACATGACCAGTTTAACTGGTAACAGGTTGGAAACATACCAGTTTGACTGGCAACAGGTTGGAAACATGACCAGTTTAACTGGGAACAGGTTAGAAACATGACCAGTTTAACTGGCAACAGGCTGGAAACATGACCTGTTTAACTGGGAACAGGTCGGTAACATGACCTGATTAACTGGGAAAAGGTCGGTAACATGACCGGTTTAACTGGTAACAGGTCAGTAACATGACCGGTTTAACTGGGGAAAGGTTGGAAACATGACCAGTTTAACTGGGAACAGGTCGGTAACATGACCAGTTTAACAAGGAACAGGTCGGTAACATGACCAGTTTAACTGGTAACAGGTTGGAAACATACCAGTTTAACTGGTAACAGGTTGGAAACATGACCAGTTTAACTGGCAACAGGTTGGAAACATGACCAGTTTAACTGGTAACAGGTGGGAAACATACCAGTTTAACTGGGAACATGTCGGTAAAATGACCAGTTTAACAAGGAACAGGTCGGTAACATGACCAGTTTAACTGGTAACAGGTGGGAAACATACCAGTTTAACTGGGAACATGTCGGTAAAATGACCAGTTTAACAAGGAACAGGTCGGTAACATGACCAGTTTAACTGGTAACAGGTTAGAAACATGACCAGTTTAACTGGGAACAGGTTGGAAACATGACCAGTTTAACTGGGAACAGGTCGGTAACATGACCAGTTTAACAAGGAACAGGTCGGTAACATGACCAGTTTAACTGGTAACAGGTTGGAAACATGACCAGTTTAACTGGGAACAGGTCGGTAACATGACCAGTTTAACAAGGAACAGGTCAGTAACATGACCTGTTTAACTGGGAAAAGGTCGGTAATATGACCTGTTTAACTGGTAACAGGTTGGAAACATGACCAGTTTAACTGGTAACAGGTCGTAAACATACCAGTTTAACTGGGAACAGGTTAGAAACATGACCAGTTTAACTGGCAACAGGTTGGAAACATGACCAGTTTAACTGGGAACAGGTCGGTAACATGACCTGATTAACTGGGAAAAGGTCGGTAACATGACCGGTTTAACTGGTAACAGGTCAGTAACATGACCGGTTTAACTGGGGAAAGGTTGGAAACATGACCAGTTTAACTGGGAACACGTCGGTAACATGACCAGTTTAACAAGGAACAGGTCGGTAACATGACCAGTTTAACTGGTAACAGGTTGGAGACATACCAGTTTAACTGGTAACAGGTTGGAAACATGACCAGTTTAACGGGCAACAGGTTGGAAACATACCAGTTTAACTGGCAACAGGTCGGAAACATGACCAGTTTAACAAGGAACAGGTCGGTAACATGATCGGTTTCACTGGTAACAGGTCAATAACATGACCTGTTTAACTGGGAACAGGTTGGAAACATGACCAGTTTAACTGGGAACAGGTTAGAAACATGACCAGTTTAACTGGCAACAGGTTGGAAACATGACCAGTTTAACTGGGAACAGGTCGGTAACATGACCTGATTAACTGGGAAAAGGTCGGTAACATGACCGGTTTAACTGGTAACAGGTCAGTAACATGACCAGTTTAACTGGGAACAGGTCGGTAACATGACCAGTTTAACAAGGAACAGGTCGGTAACATGATCAGTTTAACTGGTAACAGGTTGGAAACATACCAGTTTAACTGGTAACAGGTTGGAAACATGACCAGTTTAACTGGCAACAGGTTGGAAACATGACCAGTTTAACTGGTAACAGGTGGGAAACATACCAGTTTAACTGGGAACATGTCGGTAAAATGACCAGTTTAACAAGGAACAGGTCGGTAACATGACCAGTTTAACTGGGAACAGGTCGGAAACAGGACCGGTTTAACTGGTAACAAGTCGTAAACATGACCAGTTTAACTGGTAACAGGTTGGAAACATACCAGTTTGACTGGCAACAGGTTGGAAACATGACCAGTTTAACTGGGAACAGGTTAGAAACATGACCAGTTTAACTGGCAACAGGTTGGAAACATGACCAGTTTAATTGGGAACAGGTCGGTAACATGACCTGATTAACTGGGAAAAGGTCGGTAACATGACCGGTTTAACTGGTAACAGGTCAGTAACATGACCGGTTTAACTGGGGAAAGGTTGGAAACATGACCAGTTTAACTGGGAACAGGTCGGTAACATGACCAGTTTAACAAGGAACAGGTCGGTAACATGATCAGTTTAACTGGTAACAGGTTGGAAACATACCAGTTTAACTGGTAACAGGTTGGAAACATGACCAGTTTAACTGGCAACAGGTTGGAAACATGACCAGTTTAACTGGTAACAGGTGGGAAACATACCAGTTTAACTGGGAACATGTCGGTAAAATGACCAGTTTAACAAGGAACAGGTCGGTAACATGACCAGTTTAACTGGTAACAGGTGGGAAACATACCAGTTTAACTGGGAACATGTCGGTAAAATGACCAGTTTAACAAGGAACAGGTCGGTAACATGACCAGTTTAACTGGTAACAGGTTAGAAACATGACCAGTTTAACTGGCAACAGGTTGGAAACATGACCAGTTTAACTGGGAACAGGTCGGTAACATGACCAGTTTAACAAGGAACAGGTCGGTAACATGACCAGTTTAACTGGTAACAGGTTGGAAACATACCAGTTTAACTGGTAACAGGTTGGAAACATGACCAGTTTAACTGGTAACAGGTTGGAAACATGACCAGTTTAACTGGCAACAGGTTGGAAACATGACCAGTTTAACTGGGAACAGGTCAGTAACATGACCTGTTTAACTGGGAAAAGGTCGGTAATATGACCTGTTTAACTGGTAACAGGTCAGGAAAATGACCTGTTTAACTGGTAACAGGTTGGAAACATGACCAGTTTAACTGGTAACAGGTCGTAAACATACCAGTTTAACTGGGAACAGGTTAGAAACATGACCAGTTTAACTGGCAACAGGTTGGAAACATGACCAGTTTAACTGGGAACAGGTCGGTAACATGACCTGATTAACTGGGAAAAGGTCGGTAACATGACCGGTTTAACTGGTAACAGGTCAGTAACATGACCGGTTTAACTGGGGAAAGGTTGGAAACATGACCAGTTTAACTGGGAACAGGTCGGTAACATGACCAGTTTAACAAGGAACAGGTCGGTAACATGACCAGTTTAACTGGTAACAGGTTGGAAACATACCAGTTTAACTGGTAACAGGTTGGAAACATGACCAGTTTAACGGGCAAAAGGTTGGAAACATGACCAGTTTAACTGGTAACAGGTGGGAAACATACCAGTTTAACTGGGAACATGTCGGTAAAATGACCAGTTTAACAAGGAACAGGTCGGTAACGTGACCTGTTTAACTGGCAACAGGTTGGAAACATGACCAGTTTAACTGGTAACAGGTCGGTAAAATGACCAGTTTAACTGGGAACAGGTTGGAAACATACCAGTTTGACTGGCAACAGGTTGGAAACATGACCAGTTTAACTGGGAACAGGTCAGTAACATGACCTGTTTAACTGGGAACAGGTCGGTAATATGACCTGTTTAACTGGTAACAGGTCAGGAACATGACCTGTTTAACTGGTAACAGGTTGGAAACATGACCAGTTTAACTGGTAACAGGTCGGTAACATGACCTGTTTAACTGGGAAAAGGTCGGTAACATGACCGGTTTAACTGGGAACAGGTCAGTAACGTGACCAGTTTAACTGGTAACAGGTCAGTAACATGACCGGTTTAACTGGGGAAAGGTTGGAAACATGACCAGTTTAACTGGGAACTGGTCGGTAACATGACCAGTTTAACAAGGAACAGGTCGGTAACATGACCAGTTTAACTGGTAACAGGTTGGAAACATACCAGTTTAACTGGTAACAGGTTGGAAACATAACCAGTTTAACTGGGAACAGGTTGGAAACATGACCAGTTTAACTGGTAACAGGTGGGAAACATACCAGTTTAACTGGGAACATGTCGGTAAAATGACCAGTTTAACAAGGAACAGGTCGGTAACATGACCAGTTTAACTGGTAACAGGTGGGAAACATACCAGATTAACTGGGAACATGTTGGTAAAATGACCAGTTTAACAAGGAACAGGTCGGTAACATGACCAGTTTAACTGGTAACAGGTTAGAAACATGACCAGTTTAACTGGCAACAGGTTGGAAACATGACCAGTTTAACTGGGAAGAGGTCGGTAACATGACCAGTTTAACAAGGAACAGGTCGGTAACATGACCAGTTTAACTGGTAACAGGTTGGAAACATACCAGTTTAACTGGTAACAGGTTGGAAACATGACCAGTTTAACTGGTAACAGGTGGGAAACATACCAGTTTAACTGGGAACATGTCGGTAAAATGACCAGTTTAACAAGTAACAGGTCGGTAACATGACCAGTTTAACTGGTAACAGGTTGGAAACATACCAGTTTAACTGGCAACAGGTTGGAAACATGACCAGTTTAACTGGGAACAGGTCGGTAACATGACCTGTTTAACTGGGAAAAGGTCGGTAACATGACCTGTTTAACTGGTAACAGGTTGGAAACATGACCAGTTTAACTGGTAACAGGTCGGAAACATGACCGGTTTAACTGGTAACAGGTTGGAAACATGACCAGTTTAACTGGTAACAGGTCGGAAACATGACTGGTTTAACTTGGAACAGGTCAGTACCATTACCTGGTTAACTGGTAACAGGTTGGAAACATGACCTGTTTAACTGGGAACAGGTCGGTAACATGACCGGTTTCACTGGTAACAGGTCAGTAACATGACCAGTTTAACTGGGAACAGGTCAGTAACATGACCGGTTTAACTGGGAACAGGTCGGTAACATGACCTGTTTCACTGGGAACAGGTCGGTAACATGACTGGTTTAATTGGGAACAGGTTGGAAACATGACCGGTTTAACTGGGAACAGGTCGGTAACATGACCTGTTTAACTGGGGAAAGGTCGTAATATGACCTGTTTAACTGGTAACAGGTCAGGAACATGACCTGTTTAACTGGTAACAAGTTGGAAACATGACCAGTTTAACTGGTAACAGGTCGTAAACATACCAGTTTAACTGGGAACAGGTTAGAAACATGACCAATTTAACTGGCAACAGGTTGGAAACATGACCAGTTTAACTGGGAACAGGTCGGTAACATGACCTGATTAACTGGGAAAAGGTCGGTAACATGACCGGTTTAACTGGTAACAGGTCAGTAACATGACCGGTTTAACTGGGGAAAGGTTGGAAACATGACCAGTTTAACTGGGAACAGGTCGGTAACATGACCAGTTTAACAAGGAACAGGTCGGTAACATGACCAGTTTAACTGGTAACAGGTTGGAAACATACCAGTTTAACTGGCAACAGGTTGGAAACATGACCAGTTTAACTGGCAACAGGTTGGAAACATGACCAGTTTAACTGATAACAGGTGGGAAACATACCAGTTTAACTGGGAACATGTCGGTAAAATGACCAGTTTAACAAGGAACAGGTCGGTAACATGACCAGTTTAACTGGTAACAGGTGGGAAACATACCAGTTTAACTGGGAACATGTCGGTAAAATGACCAGTTTAACAAGGAACAGGTCGGTAACATGACCAGTTTAACTGGTAACAGGTTAGAAACATGACCAGTTTAACTGGCAACAGGTTGGAAACATGACCAGTTTAACTGGGAACAGGTCGGTAACATGACCTGTTTAACTGGTAACAGGTTGGAAACATGACCAGTTTAACTGGTAACAGGTCGGAAACATGACCGGTTTAACTGGTAACAGGTTGGAAACATGACCAGTTTAACTGGTAACAGGTCGGAAACATGACTGGTTTAACTTGGAACAGGTCAGTACCATTACCTGGTTAACTGGTAACAGGTTGGAAACATGACCTGTTTAACTGGGAACAGGTCGGTAACATGACCGGTTTCACTGGTAACAGGTCAGTAACATGACCAGTTTAACTGGGAACAGGTCAGTAACATGACCGGTTTAACTGGGAACAGGTCGGTAACATGACCTGTTTCACTGGGAACAGGTCGGTAACATGACTGGTTTAATTGGGAACAGGTTGGAAACATGACCGGTTTAACTGGGAACAGGTCGGTAACATGACCTGTTTAACTGGGGAAAGGTCGTAATATGACCTGTTTAACTGGTAACAGGTCAGGAACATGACCTGTTTAACTGGTAACAAGTTGGAAACATGACCAGTTTAACTGGTAACAGGTCGTAAACATACCAGTTTAACTGGGAACAGGTTAGAAACATGACCAATTTAACTGGCAACAGGTTGGAAACATGACCAGTTTAACTGGGAACAGGTCGGTAACATGACCTGATTAACTGGGAAAAGGTTGGTAACATGACCGGTTTAACTGGTAACAGGTCAGTAACATGACCGGTTTAACTGGGGAAAGGTTGGAAACATGACCAGTTTAACTGGGAACAGGTCGGTAACATGACCAGTTTAACAAGGAACAGGTCGGTAACATGACCAGTTTAACTGGTAACAGGTTGGAAACATACCAGTTTAACTGGCAACAGGTTGGAAACATGACCAGTTTAACTGGCAACAGGTTGGAAACATGACCAGTTTAACTGATAACAGGTGGGAAACATACCAGTTTAACTGGGAACATGTCGGTAAAATGACCAGTTTAACAAGGAACAGGTCGGTAACATGACCAGTTTAACTGGTAACAGGTGGGAAACATACCAGTTTAACTGGGAACATGTCGGTAAAATGACCAGTTTAACAAGGAACAGGTCGGTAACATGACCAGTTTAACTGGTAACAGGTTAGAAACATGACCAGTTTAACTGGCAACAGGTTGGAAACATGACCAGTTTAACTGGGAACAGGTCGGTAACATGACCAGTTTAACAAGGAACAGGTCGGTAACATGACCAGTTTAACTGGTAACAGGTTGGAAACATACCAGTTTAACTGGTAACAGGTTGGAAACATGACCAGTTTAACTGGTAACAGGTGGGAAACATACCAGTTTAACTGGGAACATGTCGGTAAAATGACCAGTTTAACAAGGAACAGGTCGGTAACATGACCAGTTTAACTGGTAACAGGTTGGAAACATACCAGTTTAACTGGCAACTGAATGGAAACATGACCAGTTTAACTGGGAACAGGTCGGTAACATGACCTGTTTAACTGGGAAAAGGTCGGTAACATGACCTGTTTAACTGGTAACAGGTCAGAAACATGACCAGTTTAACTGGTAACAGGTCGGAAACATGACCGGTTTAACTGGTAACAGGTTGGAAACATGACCAGTTTAACTGGTAACAGGTCGGAAACATGACTGGTTTAACTTGGAACAGGTCAGTACCATGACCTGGTTAACTGGTAACAGGTTGGAAACATGACCGGTTTAACTGGGAACAGGTCGGTAACATGACCGGTTTCACTGGTAACAGGTCAGTAACATGACCTGTTTAACTGGGAACAGGTCGGTAACATGACCGGTTTAACTGGGAACAGGTCGGTAACATGACCTGTTTCACTGGGAACAGGTCGGTAACATGACTGGTTTAATTGGGAACAGGTTGGAAACATGACCGGTTTAACCGGGAACAGGTCGGTAACATGACCTGTTTAACTGGGAAAAGGTCGTAATATGACCTGTTTAACTGGTAACAGGTCAGGAACATGACCAGTTTAACTGGTAACAGGTTGGAAACATGACCAGTTTAACTGGTAACAGGTCGTAAACATACCAGTTTAACTGGGAACAGGTTAGAAACATGACCAGTTTAACTGGCAACAGGTTGGAAACATGACCAGTTTAACTGGGAACAGGTCGGTAACATGACCTGATTAACTGGGAAAAGGTCGGTAACATGACCGGTTTAACTGGTAACAGGTCAGTAACATGACCGGTTTAACTGGGGCAAGGTTGGAAACATGACCAGTTTAACTGGGAACAGGTCGGTAACATGACCAGTTTAACAAGGAACAGGTCGGTAACATGACCAGTTTAACTGGTAACAGGTTGGAAACATACCAGTTTAACTGGTAACAGGTCGGAAACATACCAGTTTAACTGGCAACAGGTTGGAAACATGACCAGTTTAACTGGGAACAGGTCGGTAACATGATCGGTTTCACTGGTAACAGGTCAGTAACATGACCTGCTTAACTGGGAACAGGTCAGTAACATGACCGTTTTAACTGGGAACAGGTCGGAAACAGGACCGGTTTAACTGGTAACAAGTCGTAAACATGACCAGTTTAACTGGTAACAGGTTGGAAACATACCAGTTTAACTGGTAACAGGTTGGAAACATGACCAGTTTAACTGGCAACAGGTTGGAAACATGACCAGTTTAACTGGTAACAGGTGGGAAACATACCAGTTTAACTGGGAACATGTCGGTAAAATGACCAGTTTAACAAGGAACAGGTCGGTAACATGACCAGTTTAACTGGTAACAGGTTGGAAACATACCAGTTTAACTGGCAACAGGTTGGAAACATGACCAGTTTAACTGGGAACAGGTCGGTAACATGATCGGTTTCACTGGTAACAGGTCAGTAACATGACCTGTTTAACTGGGAACAGGTCAGTAACATGACCTGTTTAACTGGGAACAGGTCGGAAACAGGACCGGTTTAACTGGTAACAGGTTGGAAACATGACCAGTTTAACTGGCAACAGGTTGGAAACATGACCAGTTTAACTGGGAACAGGTCGGTAACATGACTGGTTTAACTGGGAACAGGTCGGAAACATGAGCAGTTTAACTGGTAACAGGTTGGAAACATACCAGTTTAACTGGGAACAGGTCAGTAACATGACTGATTTAACTGGGAACAGGTCGGAAACATGAGCAGTTTAATTGGTAGAGTCTGGGTTTTACTTGTTTGTTGGGATGATGTGTTAATGTAACCCTGAATCAAGAATTAGAACCATTTAAAACAATGAGATTATTATGAAACAACAAATTTAGAGTTTGAAATGAACATCTGCCGTCTCACCCCTGCAGGATTGAAGGTGTTGATCACAGCCAACACCGCCTCCCTGTTCATGCCTTTCTCCCAGCCTGGGGGGGCAAAGCTCTGTGGTCCACAGAGGAAACAAGCATTATTCTGACATGACTAATTGGTATGATAGTTCAGAGACCTGCTGAAGCTAAACCAGTCGGAGGTACAACCTGAGGTAGGATCCAGCCAAACTCATGGTTGGTGATTCCCATCATCACTGGAACCTTCAGCACTTCTTTCTTCTGAAGAAGCACTTCAGCTGTGCTGGGCAGGAAGTCGCCATCTACCGCCGCTCCCAGAAAAATCTTCATCTAATCAAGAGAGAACAGGAAGCAACTAAGGATGAGGCCAGGCTGCCTTGTTGTGGCCAGAACCAGTCTTGTCATCTGACATGGACCAACCAGTAAAACTAAAGACATGACAGACGAGACACAGCTCAGTTCACAGCATTCATTCACCTCTTTGGTTGCAGCGATTAACTCATCTTTAGTTTTTTCCTTGAAACAGCGGACCAGTTCCTCAGTGCTGCTGTCCAAACATCCTGTGATGTTGGCAACAATCTGTACAGGTGGGAAAGAAACATGAAACATGGGCAACTTATTATAATAATATGACATAGAGACGTAAGATATTTGACATAGATGACATCTCATAACATATTAAAGAGACATGGATGACATATAGTAACGTATTATAGAGTTATGGGATATGAGACATGGACTACATATCATAAAATGATATAGAGACTGTGACAAATGCTTGCCTCTGAGCGGCTGGAATCAGTGACATCCACTCAAAAAGACTCCAATTCAAACATCTTTATTTCTTTGGAGAGGTAAGTATTTAGACCAGGGGAATCACCAACGGTTTGTGGAGCAGCCTCGCCTCCACCAGCAGCCCTCGCCAATGAGCCAAATGGCCCCATTTATCCTTTCTGCTGCTGATTGGGCTAAACCACCTTCCACCCAACAGAGGTGCTTCCCATACAACAATCTACATTCAAATACATTTTAAAAACAACTCCCTAAATAAATTTTATAACTACATAAAAAATAACTACCCACAGATAGTATACATTTACATAACTAAACCTAAAATCATTTCTCAAACATAAACCTGATGGCCTCTCCTGGAACCTTTAAAAAGTGCTCAGGTCCTTAGGGAAACATTTGCCTGAATAAACCAAGGAAGAGGACACCAGCCAGATGAGCTAATGCCATTACCATACCACATCTACACATTTAATTATTTCTTTCCTCCACAGCTGTCTGGAAAACCAATGACATTGGTAAATATTAATAATAAACATTTGCATGATTCCATGATTGAATATTTACTGTGAACAAATATGAATAAAGTGCAAATGTGCCTAAACCAAACCCAAATGTGCCACCATTATTTACTTTAAATTTTTATTATTTTTCTTTTATTACTTAAAACACTTAAGGTAACGGGCAACTGCTTCGTTACAGAGACATTAGCCATGGATGACATGCAATAAGATGACGTAGAAACATTGAAGGAAATGGTGGTTAAATAAATGTCATTTTTTCTTGAAAGCCATATTTCTTGCCTTGGCCTGAGTCAACAGATGGTCTGATGTGTAGGTCCCAAGTGTTGCTACTCCACTTTGGAAAATGGCTCTCTGGAATAATCCTTTAGAATGTGGAGACAACGTCTGTCCAAAAGTAAACATAACACAATGTGGGATTTAACATGCTTAAATGGTTGGTTTGAACTGGTCAACACATGCTGGTTTAGGCTTTCTTCACCAGTATCGATGCACTGATGCCTCCAGCTGATTCTCCGGCAATGGTGACGCTTTGTGGATCTCCTCCGAAGGCCTGGATGTTCTCTTGGACCCACCTCAGAGCCTCCAGCTGATCCAGTAAACCCCAGTTTCCCCAAGCATGCTTGTCTCCAGTGCTACAGGACCAGAAGAGTCGGAATACTTGCTCTGCTATTTCGCAAATGGTCTAGATGAAAACCTTACCTTAGGAATCCCAGAATTCCAAGGCGATACTGAATAATCACCACCACTATGTTCTCATAAGCAGCTAATGGGGCACCATCATACTGGGATGCTGCTCCCATCATCAGACCTCCTCCATGGATCCAAACCATTACCTGAGAAACAACACATGAGATCACAGATTCCCACCTGTCTGAAGATACAATCCAGATATGCTCTGTATATATAATCAACATTTCCACTGATCCTCACAACACAGTTGATCCAAACATTCCCACTGGTTTAAGCATCCTCACTAATCCCACCATTCCCAATGATCTGAACATTCCCACTGATTCCAACATCCACAGAAGTTACGGTATTACCACTGATTGCAACACCCTCACTGAGCTAAGCATAATTGCTGATTAAAGAATTCCCACTTATCCCAACATCCCCACTGATCCCAGCATCCCCAGAGATTACAGCATTCCCTCTATTTGCAGCACCATCACTTGATGTAAGCATTGCTACTGGTCCCAGAATCCCTGCTGATCCCCAAGTTTCCACTGATTCCAGCATTCCCCTTGATTGCAACATTGCCACTAATTGAAACATTCCCATTAATTAAAGAAATCTTACTCATCCCAAAATTTCCACTGATCCCAGCATTTCTGCTGATCCCAGTATCCCCGCTCATCCAAGCATTCCCACTAATGCAAACATTCTCACTGTTTACAACATTCCCACTGATCCCAGCATTCCCACAAATTACAACAGTCCTACTGAATAAAACATTCCCACTAATCCAAGCATTATCACTGATTCTAGCATCCCAATTATTCCTGCATTTCTACAGAAGCTAGCATTCCCACTGATTTCCACATATGCACTGATTCCAGCATCCTAACTAATCCCAGAATTCCCAGTAATCCCTGCATTTCTAGTGATGCAACCATTCTCACTGATTCCAACATTCACAGTGATCCCAACATCATTGCTGATTCCAGCATCCCCATTGATTCCAGCATTCCTACTGCCCCAAACATTCCCACTGATCCCAGCATTCCCACCGATTTCCATTATTACCATTGATGCTAGCATCCATGCTAATCCCTGAATTTCTAGTAATGTTAGCATTCCCACTGATCCCATCATCCATGGTGATTCCAACATTCCCACTGATCCCAGCTATCCACTGACCCCAACATGCCAATTTGTACCATCACCTACACTGATTCCAACATTCCCACTGATCCCATCATCCATGCTGATTCCAACATTCCCACTGATCCCATCATCCATGCTGATTCCATCATTCCCAGTGATCCCAGCCTCCACTGTAATCCCAGCATTCCCACTGATCCCAGCCTCCACTGTAATCCCAGCATTCCCACTGATCCCGGCCTCCACTGTAATCCCAGCATTCCCACTGATCCCAGCCTCCACTGTAATCCCAACATTCCCACTGATCCCAGCTATCCACTGACCCCAACATGCCAATTTATACCATCACCTACACTGATTCCAACATTCCCACTGATCCCATCATCCATGCTGATTCCAACATTCCCACTGATCCCATCATCCATGCTGATTCCAACATTCCCACTGATCCCATCATCCATGCTGATTCCATCATTCCCAGTGATCCCAGCCTCCACTATAATCCCAGCATTCCCACTGATCCCAGCCTCCACTGTAATCCCAGCATTCCCAGTGATCCCAGCCTCCACTGTAATCCCAGCATTCCCACTGATCCCAGCCTCCACTGTAATCCCAGCATTCCCACTGATCCCAGCCTCCACTGTAATCCCAACATTCCCACTGATCCCTGCTATCCACTGATCCCAACATGCCAATTTATACCATCACCTACACTGATTCCAACATTCCCACTGATCCACACATTCCCTGCTAAGCCCCGCATTCCTGGTGATCCTAAGATTCCTACTGATCCCAAAAACCATGCTTATCGCAATATCGCCATTGATCCCAGCATTCCCATTGATCCCAGTCTTCCGGTGATGAAACTCACTGGCAGTTTGTCTCCCCTTGCGGCTCCAGCCGGAGCGTATACATTTAGATACAGACAGTCCTCGGAAACCTCAGGTGGGATGAATTTGATGGACATGTCCCTTGAAACATTAACAATAACTTCCAGATCCTGGATGCACCTAGAAGCAGAAGGAGAGGATGATTCTGTTTCAGCCAGAGGAAAACTTCCTGAACTTCCTCATGTGAGCTGAAGCCTACATAGGTGGCTGGCGTGTGCAGTCCCTCTCGCCTTCCCAAGGCTCCGCAGTCTGGGGTGCAGCCAGACGGAGGGGCCCCACCGGGGGCTTGGCGAAGGGGATTCCCAAGAACTGCTTGACCCTGTTCTCCGTCCCTTTAACGGTCCCGTACTCTCCTCTGATCTGGCCATTTTTCAGAGAGACCAGTAGGTCACTGCTCCCTGCAGGGAATACAGCAGAGTTAAAGGGTCAAACCACAGTTCTTCGGGTTTACAGCTTGTTTACTCACCAGAGTTGCACTGAAACATGTTTTTTCTCTAAAGCAAACAATAACAAAGATTTACAGCCAGTGTTTATTCCTGATGCACCTGAATGCACCAGCTACTGTGGCTGTGGTTTCTTCATGGTGGGCTTATTAAAGTGGTGGCAGCCAGGTGTGCTGAACAGGTAGACGTTTTTATGCCTGTCCTGGACTCCTGATGGTGGCAATGGTCCTCTGGGGAGTTTTTCACTGAGGAAGCTTCTTATCAGTAACTATGGAGGGTTTTTATGTGCAGGGCTGGCTGATAGCCAGAGTTATGTCATCTTCTGCTTTCATTTTTAAGGCTTTGCAGCTGACACTTCACTAACTACTGAAGCCAGAGTCAACATGTCTGACTACCAGCATATCTGGAAGAAACTCCACAGATAACTGATGGGGAAGAACAGATAGCAGGAAGTCCATAAATCCAAAATTAAAAGCTCAATAAAGATAAATTCACCACAGAGACAAACATCTGGCAAGTTTAGCCTCCACAAACAACCACAGGAGTCACATGTTCAGTTGTACTGAAACTCAGATTAGCCAAACCTGAATAATAAATATTCTTATTTATATCTCCAAACCACAAAACCTGTTTCCACATCCAGTGTATCGTATCTGATTAATAGTTTCTGAGATCTTTTACATGAATTAATGGTGAAAAAAAAAAAACCAAACAAAAAAACCTTTTAAAACTTATCTTCTGTCCCCTGGTGGACAACTTTAAAACTACAACAATTCTGAGATTTCAGAGAAATGAATAGAACTCGAAATTCATTTCATGATTCAGAGGTACAAATGGTGGATAAATGTAAATTCTTGGGTGTCACTCTCTTCAAAGATCTTAGCTGGCAGTCCAATACCAGTAATATTTCTAAACTGGCAGTCCAATACCAGTAATATTTCTAAACTGGCAGTCCAATACCAGTAATATTTCTAAACTGGCAGTCCAATACCAGTAATATTTCTAAACTGGCAGTCCAATACCAGTAATATTTCTAAACTGGCAGTCCAATACCAGTAATATTTCTAAAAGGGCTTGCCAGCGTCTCTTCTTTTTAGGAAAATTAAGGGAATTTACTCAAAACAAAACCATTCTTCTCAACTTTTATCAGTGTGGCCTTGAAAGCCTTCTTACAAGCTTCATCATGGTATGGTTTGGCATTCTCTCTGTGAAAGAAAAGGCAACCTTAAACAGAGTGGTTCGCTTTGCTCACACAATGGCTGCAACCTAACACATCTGGAGGACATTTATAAATCCAGATTTTTAACAAGAGCTTTACAGATCATTAATGATCCCGTTGGCCATCCTGCTACCGAGTTGTTTGAGGTCCTGCCCTCAGGTAGACGATACCATGCTATTAAATGCATTACATCTCGGCACACAAAAAGTGTCTTTCCATGAGTGGATGTGACTTTAAACAATGCACTGAAAATGCCTCAGGCATGCACCTCATCTCTATTTTAGATATCGTTTTAGTTATCTTTTAAGTGCTGCGTTTTATGATTTTATTTCTTTTTTTGTACTCAATATTAGGATGTCTTTACATGTGATGTATGCTTGTGCCTTTACTACTGCTTTCCAGTGTGGTTTAACACTGCAAATGGCAAATAAACAGAACTGAACTGAACTTCTGTCACATGAAAAACAACAGATTTCACCAAAGGGCTTTACATCAAAATAAAAAGAGTAAAAACTGTTCAAATAGGTATAAAAAGTAAATTACAACTACATATGCATGTACATATATATGAACACTACTAAAACTCTTCCCTCACCCATCCCTCCTATCTCCCCAGGGTAGGGCATCTCCAGCTCGGGTTCTCTACCAGAGTCCTGGGAGCTTGAGGGTCCTGCGCAGTATCTCAGCTGTTCCTAGAACTGATCTTTTCTGAATGGAAATGTTTGATGTTTCTGCGAGTATCTTCTCCAGTGGGGGGGACACGGCCCCCAGTGCTCCCATCACTATGGGTACTACTGTTGCTTTCACCCTCCAGGCCTTCTCCAGGTCTTCCTTGAGGCCTTGGTACTTCTCCAGTTCCTCCTTTTTCCTGATATTTCCATCATTGGGGATGGATCCATCGATCACTACGGCTTTCCTCTGCTGCTTATCCATGATCACTATGTCCAGTTGGTCCAGATCATTAAGTCGGTCTGAATCTAGATATCCTACAGGACCTTAGTCCTCTCATTTTCCACCACCTTGGGGGGAGTTTCCCACTGGGACTTAGGGGTCTCCAGTCTATAATCTGCACAGATGTTCCTGTACACTATGCCGGCTACTTGGTTATGGTGGTCCATGTATTCTTTGCCTGCCAGTATCTTGCACCCTGCTGTGAGATTGTAGGTTATTTCAGGGATTTCTTTGCATCATCTGCACCTGGGATCCTGCCTGGTGTGGTGGATCTGGGCCTCAATGGTCATGGTATTCAATGCTTGCTTCTGTGCTGCCATGCTTAGCACCTCTGTGCCGTCCTTCAGTCCAGCCCTCTACAGCCATTAGTAGGAATTGTTCAGATTGGCCACTTCAATCTGTCGGTGTTGCATCCCATGCCGGGCTTTTCCTTCCATGATGGTTCTTCCTCTTAATTTGGTCTCCTTCAGGTCCTAGTGTCTGAAACATTCACTAAGTGCTTCATCCCTTGGGGCCCTCCTCTTGATGTGTTCGTGGAACCTGGATGTTTCATCTTGGAAAGTAGCCCTGATGCTCACCTCAGCCTCCCTCTTTGTGCTTAGTATATAGTCACTGGGCACTGGAACCCTCCATGCATGGTGAGCAGCTTCCATGTTTTGACATCCGTGTTCTGAGATTCCTCCTTTGTCCAGCTTATTATCCCAGCAGGGTATCTGATCACTGGCAGGGCATAGCTGTTAATTGCCTGGATCTTGTTCTTGCCAATGAGCTGACTTCTAAGTACTTGCCTTTTTGCAGGTATTTGGTTGTGGCCTCTTCATGGTTGGCATTTCCCTGTTGTATGCCAACGTACTTGCAGCTTTCCTTCACATCTGTTATCCTGCCTTCTGGGAGTGCAATGCCGTATGTATGTATGGCCTTATGTACGTATGTATGTATTCTAGCCTTACTGACAGGGTTTCTGGTTTTAAGTCCAGGTCCTGATAATAAACCACATCACATCAGACTCTTCAAATCTTAATCTTTGGTAAAATAGCAAAAAAAAACAAACAAAAACCTGTTTGCATTTTTCTGGAGAGCATTTCACTCATGTGTGGACATCCTCAGTTCATCCAGGCTGATCTTCCCAAATCTCCAGCTGTCAGGCAACTCTTCATGTCCTGTTTGCACATCCTCCCTTCAGTGAGTCATTTCAACCAGTTAACAGAACATCCACAAACATGAAGATGCTCCTGGATCTTCAGGTACAAGCTGAACTGAAATGGTTTAATGTCAGGTGACGTTTACAAACAAAGCATTTCGGTTAAACATGATCAGTGGTGGGAGAGTTAATCTGAACAGACTATCTTGGTTGGAGTCCAGCTGGAAGGAGCTGCAGTGTTCAGTCATGCAGACTTCCCACCTTCCTGTTTTCCATCTTTTCCTGTCACTGCCAAAGATCAGTGTTAAAAACAGCCCAGCATTCGTGTTTAAAGCATCTTTATTCACATTTCTACTGAACAAGCTGTTCTAAAGTTATCTGGTTTGACACATGGTGTCTGGACATCTGGGTGTCACTCTTGGGTTTTAAAATATTATTGTTTTTTAAAAGCTTCTTGCCCTGTGATGGACTGGCGAGCTGTCCAGGGTGTACCCCACCTTTCGCCCAAAGACTGCTGGGATAGGCTCCTGCTTCCCCGCGACCCTTAATCGGGCTGGTTAAAGCGATTAGGATAATGAATGAATACATGCTTCTTTCCAGTTTTGTCTTTATAAACCTGAACTCAGGGTTAAACTGTGAAACTGGAAAAACAAACCTAAAAAACTGTTTAGTCCAAAAGAGACAATCTCAGCAGCTTCCAATGGGCTGATAAAAGGATCTGCAGAAGCATCAGCAGGTCCTGCGCTAACAGCCATTAGAAGGCAAGCTTTCCTACCTGCTGTGGGGAGTGTTTCCACCGTCAGCACCAGGAGCAGACAAACAATGAGCAGCAGTGTTCTCATCCTGACTGAACTCCAACAGAACACAGAGAATTACAGTAAACCCAGAGAGAAATAAGCCTCTAACCTCCACCCCCATACCGGCCAGACCTCCCCCTACAAACACACAACATGCACTTTCAGCTTTTCACCTCTACAAACACACACCTACACACATCCCCGAAAAACACAGTATATAAGGCCACAACTATAGACTGCATTGATTAAACCTGCATGCAGGACTCTGACCGCCGGGTCAAAATGACTGAATTCTGCTCTTTGAACAGCTCAGAGTGGCCAGTTTTGTTTGTGCTACACACACGGACACACACTTCTAGGAAAAGCTGCTGGATTGATCTAAAGGAAAAACAAATGCAAACAGTAAAGAAAAAGTCACCAGGCTACATTCTGGTGGAAGCAGAACCACTGAAGGATAGTAAGAAAACACCCCCCCGGTCACAGCATCGATCCATGCTTCCAGGGTGTTCCCACCAGATTCTGAACCGACCATCTGAACGTAGAGCTGAACATCCATCTCCTCTCTGTGTGTGCAGAAATGTTGATGATTTTCCAAATAATTTCACCCATTTCTTACTCCGTGAACTGAACTACAAACACATCACATGTTGCACCAGACGGACGGTACAGTAGCTGTACTGCACCAAGGGAAATACTACTGCAGGTATTTCAGTAGTAATGCATCAAGTCAGTACATCTGCAGCAAAGAATATGCAATATGAGGCGATCAGATGCTATTTTACATTTATTGGAAGGGGAAAATGTAAAATATTAATGTAGCACCTGCAATGTGACTTATCAAACCTGAAAGCAATGCTGCTGATAGAAACTTTACCGATATTTAATATGTTTCAAAAGTACGAAAAAACAGTTGTGGTCGCACTTATTGTTAGCATTTTCTACCCTTATGTAAATATCTTTTGGATGAATGAGGAAACAATCATCAAAGATATGGTTTATTTAACACTTGGGTGCTGTTGGAGGAACTCAGGATGGATTTGGAGCCATGAGGAGGAATCATGAACTGATATATGGTTTTACGAGACCACATGATGACATGATGAGCGGGAGGGGAAAGAGGAAGTTCAGCCTGTGAGAGCACTATTTAATAAAGCAACCAAAAGAGGATGTTCTAAGTCTTGATTTAATTCAAAGTGCTCAACTTTATAAAGTAATAAATACAGCACACAACCTCACGCATTGCCTGCAATGACACAAAACAGTTGACAAGTCTGCACCGTTCTGCATCTGTGTCGTTTTAGCATACGGTATCACAGCTGGGATCTCCTCATCCCATTCTCAGATGTTCTGTCTACGGCCCAAAATGCCATGTGTCACCAGATGACCGGTGTCAAATGGTTTCCACCATAGACTGTATATAAAAAGATGGGCGGAGCCACCATGATGATGGTGTGTCTGTCTGTCGGCATGTGACCAGCGATTGTCTGAGCTCAGCTGCTGTGTATGGGGCGGCACTCTGGTGGGACGGTGCTGTTTGCAGCTTATAGTGCTGCCGGCAGCGTAGACAGTAGTGTGGTGGATGCTCTCTTTCCTCTGACACCGGACCAGACCGGGTAAACAAAGGTGGTGGCAGCGCAATAAAGGGAAAAACATTACGATACCTTCAAGCCATCACATGATTCTTTTATTTATTTAAAACCTTCTGTGTGAGCTGGCGAGTTTTAGACAGTTGGCTTGTAGGTGGGTTACTTGATGAAATCCTCAGTAAAACTAAATGAGGCTTATGTCAGATATGAGAATGTGTCATATTCATTCACGCATATACACCCTACACCCCCTCACCTGTTTTATTTGCAGATTTTTTGTTATATGCCAGTTTTGTTTGCCTGTGAATGTCTTTATACCATCTTTCTACTTCATGAAGTAGAAAGACATTGTTTTACTGACAGCATAAACTTTTTTCATAAATCTGCTCCCATACAGCTTTTGTTACTGTCACAGTCAGATTTCTTTGCTGTAGGCCAAGTTTGCTTCATCAACCAACACCTCCAGATCCACGGGTTTGAACTTCTTTGTGCACTTTGTCTCATAAACTCGCCATGCTGGAAATCACAAAACATGCAAAACCCTCATCTAAATAGGAAGTGTGCAACATGTTGACACCCACCACCATTTACCTAAACACTCTTATGCTGGGCGGACACTGTGCAATTTTAGAAATCTGACTGTCGGGGAAATGCTCCCACTGCACAACCGGGTTTGTACTCTATCTGACCCTACGACATGTGTACTCATACTGTACGACTCCTGTCTGCCACGATTATTGACAACCACGACTAGTTGTCGGCGTCAGTCGGCACGTGACGGCACGACGTGCTCGAGTGTGAACAACGAAAAACAAAGGTTCCTAGTTCCCATGACAACCACAGCTTGCCTGACAACAAGATGGCGAGCAGGCAGCAAGTTGTTGCGGTTGTGTGCGCTGAAACGAAAAACAAAAGAAAAGCTCGTCTTCTCTCCATAGCTCTACTAATCTCTCTTCTAGCAGCTGTGTCCACCGCACACGTCTGAAGTTGGGGTTGCCCGCCATTGTTTAAAGCTCCACCGGTGTCTTCTGCGCAGGTGCGAATGTAGAATCGTGACGTATCACCACTCACACTTTGGACTTCTGACATGCCAGAAGTTTGATCGGAAGGTCGCAGCATCATCGTTAGAACGTAGCAGCAATTAATCCTTCCTCGTGAGTGTTCTCACACTGTACGGCTCACGACCTCCCGAACGGACATCCCGACGCTACCATGTTTCCACGATTACGCAGCGTGGTCTGCGACAGCAAAATCCTGGTGAAATCCCCTCAAAATTGCAGTGTCTGCCCGGCATAAGTAAATAACCCTCAAAATTGTGCAGATTGCACATGTAAATGATTACACACCAACTGGCCTCGGACTAGATCTGGACCTTAGTGTCTACGTCAGACACCTTAACTCATGTCATCTAATCTAATCTATACTAATTTAGACTAAATCTGATCTAATCTAATCTAATCTAATCTAATCTAATCTCATCTCATCTCATCTCATCTAATCGAGTCTAATCTGATCTAATCTAATCTGGTCTAATCTATACTAATCTAGTCTAATCTGATCTAATCTAGTCTAATCTAAATGTAATCTAATCTAATCTAATCTAATCGAGTCTAATCTAATCTAATCTAATCTAATCTAATCTAATCTAGTCTAATCTGATCTAATCTAGTCTAATCTAAATGTAATCTAATCTAATCTAATCTAGTCTAATCTGGTATAATCTAATCTAATCTAATCTAATCTAATCTAGTCTAATCTAATCTAATACAATCTAATCTAATCTACCCTAATTTAATCTAATCTAATCTAATCTAATCTAATCTAATCTAATCTAATCTAATCTAATCTAATCTAATCTAATCTAATCTAATCTAGTCTAATCTGGTATAATCTAATCTAATCTAATCTAATCTAATCTAGTCTAATCTAATCTAATACAATCTAATCTAATCTACCCTAATTTAATCTAATCTAATCTAATCTAATCTAATCTAATCTAATCTAATCTAATCTAATCTAATCTGATCTAATCTAATCTAATCTAATCTAATCTAGTCTAATCTGGTATAATCTAATCTAATCTAATCTAATCTAATCTAATCTAGTCTAATCTAATCTAATACAATCTAATCTAATCTACCCTAATTTAATCTAATCTAATCTAATCTAATCTAATCTAATCTGATCTGATCTAATCTAATCTAATCTAATCTAATCTAATCTAATCTAATCTAATCTAATGTAATCTAACTGAATCTAATCTAATATAATCCAATCTAATCTAATCTAATCTAATCTAATCTAATCTAATCTAATCTAATCTAATCTAATATGATCTAATCTAGTCTAATCTAAATGTAATCTAATCTAATCTAATCTAATCTAATCTAATATAATATAATCTAATATAGTCTAATCTGGTATAATCTAATGTAATGTAATGTAATCTCATCTCATCTCATCTCATCTCATCTAATCGAGTCTAATCTGATCTAATCTAATCTAGTCTAATCTATACTAATCTAGTCTAATATGATGTAATCTAGTCTAAACTAAATCTAATCTAATCTAATCTAATCCAATCTAATCTAATCTAATCTAATCTAATCTAATCTAATCTAATCTAATCTAATCTAATCTAATCTAGTCTAATCTGGTATAATCTAATCTAATCTAATCTAATCTAATCTAATCTAATCTAATCTAATCTAATCTAGTCGAATCTAGTCTAATCTAATCTAATACAATCTAATCTAATCTAATCTAATCTAATCTAATCTAATCTAATCTAGTCTAATCTAGTCTAATCTAATCTAATACAATCTAATCTAATCTAATCTAACCTAATCTAATCTAATCTAATCTAATCTAATCTAATCTAATTTAATCTAATCTAATCTAATACAATCTAATCTAATCTAATCTAATCTAATCTAATCTAATCTAATCTAATCTAATCTAATCTAATACAATCTAATCTAATCTAATCTAATCTAATCTAATCTTATCTAATCTACCCGAGCAGTCCCTCAGCAGTTCCCGCGCAGCCGGGAGCCGAGGCGGGCTGGACGACGGTCAGGCGGAAGCGTAGCCCCAAACCAAAACCCACTGGCCACCACCGACCTGTTCACGTTTCTAACAGATTTTCCCCGCTCGGCGACACACCCGCTGAGGCAGAAACCCTGATTATAGGTAGTTCCATAGTCAGAAACGTGGCTCTAGAGACACCGGGGACCATAGTCAAATGCATTCCTGGGGCCAGAGCGGGCGAAGTCGAATCGTATTTGAAACTGCTGGCTAAGGCTAAACGTAAATACCGTAAGATTGTAATTCACGTCGGCGGTAACGACACCCGGTTACGCCAATCGGAGGTCACTAAAATGAATGTTGCTTCGGTGTGTAACTTTGCCAAGAGCATGTCGGACTCCGTAGTTTTCTCTGGTCCCTTGCCAAATTTAATCAACGATGACATGTTTAGCCGCATGTCATCCATCAACCGCTGGTTGTCTAGGTGGTGTCCCGATAACAACGTGGGTTTTATAGATAATTGGAGCGCTTTTTGGGGAAAGCTTGGTCTTATTAGGAGAGATGGCATCCATCCCACGTTGGATGGAGCCGCTCTCTTATCTAGCAATATGGACTCTTTTATTAGTCAGCTAAATTGACAACTCAGGGTTGGGACCAGGAGGCAGAATTGTAGTCCTACACACTTTTCTGCAGCTTCCCACCTGCCGCCGCCCACCCAAAACCCCATTCCGACCTTATACAACTTCCCAGCAGTAAGAATTAAACAACACAAAAACACTCCTCGGGTTAATCGTGAAAACCTCATAAAAATAAAAACAATGGATCTAATAAAATCTGAAAATAAGACAATAAAGTGTGGCCTTCTGAATATCAGATCCCTCCCAAATAAGTCTTTATTAGTCAATGACTTGATAGGTGATCACCACATTGATTTATTCTGTCTTACGGAAACCTGGTTACAGCAAGAGGATTATGTTAGTATTAATGAAGCTACGCCAGCTAACTATTTAAACTTTCACATTCCTAGAACTACAGGCAGAGGAGGAGGGGTTGCAGCTATTTTTCAGTCAGAATTTTTAATTAATCCTAAGCACAAAACTAACTATAAATGCTTTGAATTCCTGACATTAAATTTATCTAATCCAAAATGGAATTCAGAGAAACCGCTCCTTTTAGCATTAGTGTATCGCCCACCTGGACCTTACTCCGAGTTTCTGACCGAATTCTCTGATCTCTTGTCTGAGTTAGTGCTGACTACTGATAAGGTCATTGTACTAGGTGATTTTAATATTCATGTTGACCATGAAAATGATAGTTTAAACATTTCCTTTAGCTCTATTCTAAACTCAATTGGGTTTTCACAAAATGTCAATGGAGCCACTCACTCTCATGGTCATACTCTTGATCTGGTTCTAACATCTGGTATTGAGACTGATAAGCTCAAAGTTTTTCCTCAAAACCCTGTCTTGTCCGATCACTTCTTATTAACCTTTGAATTCACTTTATTTGATTACTCACTGACCAAAAATAAATTCTACTATAGTAGATGTTTATCAGACAATAATATTACAAAATTTAAACAATCAATTGAATCAATTTTTTCCCCTCTACCATGTATTAGCATGACCGAGAGTCCCCCTTTAAGCCTTACTCCTACTCAGATTGATCAACATGCTGATACTATAACAGCTTCAATGCGTACAACCTTGGATAATGTTGCACCCCTAAAGAAGAAGAAATTAGGTAAGATTATGAAAGCTCCCTGGTTTAATTCCCAGCTTCGAGCTCTAAAACAGGCGTCAAGGCGTTTGGAAAACAGATGGCGTTCATCAGGACTAGAGGAGTCTCGCTTAACCTGGAAAGAAAGCCTTACGTACGGCAAGAACAGCTTATTATTCATCATTGATAGCGGAAAACAAAAACAACCCTCGGTTTCTTTTCAGCACTGTAGCCAGGCTTACTAGGAGCCGGAGCGCTGTGGAGCCATGTATTCCTTTCTCACTTAGCTGGGATGATTTCATATATTTTTTCAGGAATAAAATTGACACTATTAGAGATCAAATCCACAATACTCTTCCTTCTACCTATAATGTTGAGCCTGTTGTGGTCTCTGAAGCATACTTAGAACCAGGATCTGACTTGTGTCTAAATAGTTTCTGTCTTGTCCAACCCTCTGAATGAACTAAAATAATAGCTTCATCTAAACCATCCACCTGTATCTTAGACCCTCTCACAACGAGCCCTTTTAAGGACATTTTCCCTTTAATTAATACATCACTACTAAATCTTATCAATATGTCTTTAGTGACAGGATATGTACCACAATCATTTAAAACTGCTGTAATCAAGCCTTTACTTAAAAAGCAATCTCTGGATCCAGAGGTGATAGCAAATTATAGACCTATATCTAACCTCCCGTTTATGTCCAAAATTCTGGAGAAAATAGTTTCCGCTCAGCTACATGCCCACCTGAGCAGAAATAATTTATGCGAGGAGTTTCAGTCAGGATTTAGAGCTCATCATAGCACTGAGACGGCATTGGTGAAAGTTACTAATGACCTTCTTATGGCCTCAGACAAAGGACTTGTGTCCGTACTTATCTTGCTTGATCTTAGTGCTGCATTTGATAAAGTTGATCATAACATTCTGTTACAAAGACTAGAACAGATGATTGGAATTACAGGTACAGCGTTAAGCTGGTTTAAATCATATTTATCTGATAGACTTCAGTTTGTTCATGTAAATGACAAGTCCTCTTCACAAACTACAGTAAGTCATGGAGTTCCTCAAGGTTCTGTACTTGGACCAATACTCTTCACGCTATATATGCTCCCTTTAGGCAAAATTATTAGACAACATGGAATAAACTTTCATTGTTATGCAGATGACACTCAAATATACTTATCCTTTAAACCAGATTAAACAAATCAGCCCAATAGGCTACAAAATTGTCTCATAGACATAAAGACTTCTCCTCTTAAACTCAGATAAGACTGAAGTAATTCTCGTTGGATCTGAAAAACTCAGAGCTAAATTTTCCAGTTTTGTAATGAACCTGGATGGTATTACTTTAGCTTCCAGTGCTACAGTGAGAAACCTTGGAGTGATATTTGACCCTGACCTGTCCTTTGGCCCACATATTAAGCAGGTTACTAAAACAGCCTTCTTTCATTTACGTAATATAGCCAAAATTAGGGACATTCTGTCTCAGAGTGATGCAGAAAAACTGGTTCACGCTTTTGTTACTTCGAGACTAGATTACTGTAACTCTCTATTACTGGGCTGTCCTAAATATGCCCTGAAAAGCATTCAGCTGATCCAGAATTCTGCAGCCAGAGTCCTGACCAGAACCAGCATGAGAGATCATATTTCTCCAGTTTTAGCCTCTCTTCATTGGCTGCCTGTTGAATCTAGAATAGAATTTAAAATCCTTCTCCTTACATATAAAGCCCTCCACAACCAGGCACCACTATATATCAAAGACCTCATAGTTCCTTATATACCAAGCAGAGTACTTCGTTCGCAGACGGCAGGCTTACTTGTAGTTCCTAGAGTCTCAAAAAGCCGAGCAGGAGGCAGAGCCTTTGGTTATCAGGCCCCTCTCTTATGGAATAAGCTCCCAGTTAGTGTTAGGGAAGCAGACACCCTCCCCACCTTTAAGACTAGGCTGAAGACTTATCTTTTTGATAAGTCCTATAGCTAGGGATGGTTAGCATCCCTTAGTTATGCTGCTATAGGTTTAGACTGCTGAGGGACATTTCCTGATACACTGAGCTTCTTTCTCTTTATCTCTTTCTTTTACCCCCACATCCACGTCCACATCCACTTCCACTTCCACGTCCACGTCCACATCCACATCGACGTCCACATCCACATCCACATCCACGTCCACGTCCACGTGCATGTCCACATTCACGTCCACATTCACGTCCACGTCCACATCCACGTCCACATCCACATCGATGTCCACGTCCATGTCCACATCCACGTCCACGTCCACATCCACATCCACGTCCACGTCCACATCCACATCCACGTCCACGTCCATGTCCACATTCACGTCCACATTCACGTCCACGTCCACATCCACATCCACGTCTACGTCCACGTCCACGTGCATGTCCACATTCACGTCCACATTCACGTCCACGTCCACATCCACGTCCACATCCACATCCACATCGATGTCCACGTCCATGTCCACATCCACGTCCACGTCCACGTCCACATCCACGTCCACGTCCATGTCCACATTCACGTCCACATTCACGTCCACGTCCACATCCACATCCACATCCACATCCACATCCACATCGATGTCCACGTCCACGTCCATGTCCACATCCACGTCCACGTCCACGTCCACGTCCACATCCACATCCACATCCACATCCACATCCACATCCAAATCCACGTCCACATCCACATCCACGTCCACGTCCACGTCCACTTCCACGTCCACATCCACATCCACATCCACATCCACGTCCATGTCCACATTCACGTCCACATTCACGTCCACATCCACATCGATGTCCACGTCCATGTCCACATCCACGTCCACGTCCAGGTCCACATCCACATCCACATCCACATCCACATCCACGTCCACATCCACATCCACGTCCACATCCACGTCCACGTCCACGTCCACTTCCACGTCCACATCCACGTCCACATCCACGTCACCGTCCATATCCACTTCCACGTCCACATCCACGTCCATGTCCACGTCCACATCCACGTCCACATCCACATCCACATCCACATCCACATCCACATCCACATCCACGTCCACGTCCACATCCGCGTCCACATCGACGTCCACATCAATGTCCACGTCCACATCCACGTTCACGTCCACATCCACGTCCACATCCACGTCCACATCATTGTCCACGTCCACTTCCACGTCCATGTCCACATCCACTTCCACGTCCACATCCACAACCATGTCCACATCCATATCCACATCCATGTCCATGTCCACATCCACGTCCACATCCACGTCCACTTCCACGTCCATGTCCACATTCACGTCCACGTCCGCATCGACGTCCACTTCCACTTCTATGTCCACGTACCCGTCCACATCCACATCCACGTCCACGTCCTTGTCCACGTCCACATCCAGATACGCGTCCACATCGACGTCCACATCAATGTCCACGTCCACATCCACGTTCACGTTCACGTCCACATCCACGTCCACATCCATGTCCACATAATTTTCCACGTCCACATCCACATCCACGTCCATGTCCACGTCCACATCCACTTCCACGTCCACATCCACGTCCATGTCCACATCCACATCCACGTCCACATCAATGTCCACGTCCACATCCATGTCCACATCCATGTCCATGTCCACATCCACGTCCACATCCACGTCCACTTCCACATCCATGTCCACATCCACGTCCAGGTCCACATCCACTTCCACATCCACGTCCACATCCACGTCCACTTCCACGTCCATGTCCACATCCACGTCCAGGTCCACATCCACTTCCACATCCACGTCCACATCCACATCCACGTCCACATCAATGTCCACGTCCACATCCATGTCCACATCGATGTCCCCTCCACGTCCACATCCACATCCACTTCCACGTCCATGTCCACATCCACGTCCATGTCCACATCCACTTCCACATCCACATCCACGTCCACATCCACATCCACTTCCACGTCGATGTCCACATCCACATCCACATCGACGTCCACATCGACGTTCACGTCCACATCCACATCCACATCAACGTCCACATCCACTTCCACTTCCACGTCCACGTCCACATCCACATCCACGTCCACATCCATGTCCACATCCACGTCCACATCCACGTCCACGTCCACGTCCACATCCACATCCACATCCACGTCCACGTCCATGTCCACATTCACGTCCACATCCACGTCCACATCCACATCCACATCCATGTCCACATCAACGTCCACATCCACTTCCACTTCCTTGTCCACATCCACGTCCACATCCACATCACCATCCACATCCACTTCCACGTCCACATCCACGTCCATGTCCACATCCACATCCGCGTCCACATCGACGTCCACATCAATGTCCACGTCCACATCCACATCCACGTCCACATCCACGTACACATCCACGTCCACATCATTGTCCACGTCCACTTCCACTTCCACGTCCACATCCACATCCACGTCCACATCCACATCCACGTCCACATCCACGTCCATGTCCACATCCTCGTCCACATCCATGTCCACATCCATGTTCACGTCCACATCCACGTCCACATCCACATCCACTTCCACGTCCATGTCCACATCCACGTCCATGTCCACATCCACTTCCACATCCACGTCCACATCCACGTCCACATCAATGTCCACGTCCACATCCATGTCCACATCGATGTCCACATCCACATCCACGCCAAGTCCACATCCACGTCCACATCCACGTCCACATCAATGTCCACGTCCACATCCATGTCCACATCAATGTCCACATCCACATCCACGTTCACGTCCACATCCACGTCCACATCCACGTCCACATCATTGTCCACGTCCACTTCCACGTCCACGTCCACATCCACATCCACGTCCACATCCACTTCCACGTCCACGTCCACGTCCATGTCCACATCCACGTCCACATCCATGTCCACATCGATGTCCATGTCCACATCCACGTCCACATCCACGTCCACTTCCACGTCCATGTCCACATCCACGTCCATGTCCACGTCCACATCCACATCCACATCCACATCCACATCCACGTCCACATCCACATCCACGTCCACATCAACGTACACGTCCACGTCCACGTCCACTTCCACTTCCACGTCCACATCCACGTCCACATCCACGTCACCATCCACATCTACTTCCACGTCCACATTCACGTCCACATTCACGTCCACATCCACGTCCATGTCCACATCCACGTCCACATCCACATCCACGTCCACATCCACATCCACTTCCATATCAACGTCCACTTCCACTTCCACGTCCACATCCACGTCCACATCCACGTTCACGTCCACATCCACGTCCACATCATTGTCCACGTCCACTTCCACTTCCACGTCCACATCCACATCCACATCCACGTCCACGTCCACATCCACTTCCACGTCCACGTCCAAATATACGTCCATGTCCACATCCACGTCCACATCCATGTCCACATCCATGTTCACGTCCACATCCACGTCCACATCCACGTTCACTTCCACGTCCATGTCCACATCGACGTCCACATCCACATCCACTTCCACGTCGATGTCCACATCCACATCCACGTCCACATCAACATCCACATCCACATCCACATCCACTTCCACGTCGATGTCCACATCCACATCCACATCGACGTCCACATCGACGTCCACATCGACGTCCACATCAATGTCCACATCCACTTCCACTTCCAAGTCCACGTCCACGTCCACATCCACGTCCACATCCATGTCCACATCCACGTCCACATCCACATCCACGTCCACATCCACGTCCACATCATTGTCCACGTCCACTTCCACGTCCACGTCCACATCCACATCCACGTCCACATCCACTTCCACTTCCACGTCCACGTCCATGTCCACATCCACGTCCACATCCATGTCCACATCGATGTCCATGTCCACATCCACGTCCACATCCACGTCCACTTCCACGTCCATGTCCACATCCACGTCCATGTCCACGTCCACATCCACATCCACATCCACATCCACATCCACATCCACATCCACGTCCACATCCACATCCACGTCTACATCAACGTACACGTCCACGTCCACGTCCACTTCCACTTCCACATCCACGTCCACATCCACGTCACCATCCACATCCACATCCACGTCTACATCAACGTACACGTCCACGTCCACGTCCACATTCACGTCCACATTCACGTCCACATCCACGTCCATGTCCACATCCACGTCCACATCCACATCCACGTCCACATCCACATCCACTTCCATATCAACGTCCACTTCCACTTCCACGTCCACATCCACGTCCACATCCACGTTCACGTCCACATCCACGTCCACATCATTGTCCACGTCCACTTCCACTTCCACGTCCACATCCACATCCACATCCACGTCCACGTCCACATCCACTTCCACGTCCACGTCCAAATCCACGTCCATGTCCACATCCACGTCCACATCCATGTCCACATCCATGTTCACGTCCACATCCACGTTCACTTCCACGTCCATGTCCACATCCACGTCCACATCCACATCCACATCCACTTCCACGTCGATGTCCACATCCACATCCACGTCCACATCAACATCCACATCCACATCCACATCCACTTCCACGTCGATGTCCACATCCACATCCACATCGACGTCCACATCGACGTCCACATCGACGTCCACATCAACGTCCACATCCACTTCCACTTCCAAGTCCACGTCCACGTCCACATCCACGTCCACATCGACGTCCACATCCACATACACATCCACGTCCATGTCCACATTCACGTCCACATTCACGTCCACATCCACGTCCACATCCACATCGATGTCCACGACCATGTCCAGATCCACGTCCACGTCCATGTCCACATCCACATCCACATCCACATCCACATCCACTTCCACGTCCATGTCCACATCCACATCCACAACCACATCCACATCCACTTCCACGTCGATGTCCACATCCACATCCACATCCACATCCACATCGACGTCCACATCCACATCCACATCCACTTCCACGTCGATGTCCACATCCACATCCACATCGACGTCCACATCGACGTTCACGTCCACATCCACGTCCACATCCACGTCCATGTCCACATTCACGTCCACATCCACGTCCAAATCCACATCGATGTCCACGTCCATGTCCACATCCACGTCCACGTCCATGTCCACATCCACGTCCACATCCACATCCACGTCCACATCAACGTCCACGTCCACTTCCACTTCCACTTCCACGTCCACATCCACATCCACGTCCACATCAACGTCCACGTCCACGTCCACGTCCACTTCCACGTCCACGTCCATGTCCATGTCCACGTCCACATCCACGTCCACATCCACATCCACGTCCACATCCACATCCACATCCACGTCCACATCAATGTCCACGTTAAAGTCCACATCCACGTCCACGTCCACGTCCACTTCCACGTCCACATCCACATCCACGTCCACGTCCACGTCCATGTCCACATCCACGTCCATGTCCACATCCACTTCCACATCCACGTCCACTTCCACATCCACGTCCACATCCACTTCCACGTCGATGTGCACATCCACATCGACGTTCAAGTCCACATCCATGTCCATATCAACGTCCACATCAATGTCCACGTCCACATCCATGTCCACATCAATGTCCACATCCACATCCACGTTCACGTCCACATCCACGTCCACATCCACGTCCACATCATTGTCCACGTCCACTTCCACGTCCACGTCCACATCCACATCCACGTCCACGTCCACATCCACTTCCACGTCCACGTCCACGTCCATGTCCACATCCACGTCCACATCCATGTCCACATCGATGTCCATGTCCACATCCACGTCCACATCCACGTCCACTTCCACGTCCATGTCCACATCCACGTCCATGTCCACGTCCACATCCACATCCACATCCACATCCACGTCCACATCAATGTCCACGTTCAAGTCCACATCCACGTCCACGTCCACTTCCACGTCCACATCCACATCCATGTCCACGTCCACGTCCACGTCCACGTCCATGTCCACATCCACGTCCATGTCCACATCCACTTCCACATCCACGTCCACTTCCACATCCACGTCCACATCCACTTCCACGTCGATGTGCACATCCACATCGACGTTCACGTCCACATCCACGTCCACATCCACGTCCACATCAATGTCCACGTCCACATCCATGTCCACATCAATGTCCACATCCACATCCACGTTCACGTCCACATCCACGTCCACATCCACGTCCACATCATTGTCCACGTCCACTTCCACGTCCACGTCCACATCCACATCCACGTCCACGTCCACATCCACTTCCACGTCCACGTCCACGTCCACGTCCATGTCCACATCCACGTCCACATCCATGTCCACATCGATGTCCATGTCCACATCCACGTCCACTTCCACGTCCATGTCCACATCCACGTCCATGTCCACGTCCACATCCACATCCACATCCACATCCACGTCCACATCCACATCCACGTCCACATCAACGTACACGTCCACGTCCAAATCCACGTCCATGTCCACATCCACGTCCACATCCATGTCCACATCCATGTTCACGTCCACATCCACATCCACATCCACGTCCACATCAATGTCCACGTCCACATCCATGTCCACATCCATGTCCATGTCCACATCCACGTCCACATCCACGTCCACTTCCACATCCATGTCCACATCCACGTCCAGGTCCACATCCACTTCCACATCCACGTCCACATCCACGTCCACTTCCACGTCCATGTCCACATCCACGTCCAGGTCCACATCCACTTCCACATCCACGTCCACATCCACATCCACGTCCACATCAATGTCCACGTCCACATCCATGTCCACATCGATGTCCACCTCCACGTCCACATCCACATCCACTTCCACGTCCATGTCCACATCCACGTCCATGTCCACATCCACTTCCACATCCACATCCACGTCCACATCCACATCCACTTCCACGTCGATGTCCACATCCACATCCACATCGACGTCCACATCGACGTTCACGTCCACATCCACATCCACATCAACGTCCACATCCACGTCCACGTCCACATCCACATCCACGTCCACATCCATGTCCACATCCACGTCCACATCCACGTCCACGTCCACGTCCACATCCACATCCACATCCACGTCCACGTCCATGTCCACATTCACGTCCACATCCACGACCACATCCACATCCACATCCACGTCCACATCAACGTCCACATCCACTTCCACTTCCACGTCCACATCCACGTCCACATCCACATCACCATCCACATCCACTTCCACGTCCACATCCACGTCCATGTCCACGTCCACATCCACGTCCACATCCACATCCACATCCGCGTCCATGAACACATCCACATCCGCGTCCACATCGACGTCCACATCAATGTCCACGTCCACATCCACATCCACGTCCACATCCACGTCCACATCCACGTACACATCCACGTCCACATCATTGTCCACGTCCACTTCCACTTCCACGTCCACATCCACATCCACGTCCACATCCACATCCACGTCCACATCCACGTCCATGTCCACATCCTCGTCCACATCCATGTCCACATCCATGTTCACGTCCACATCCACGTCCACATCCACATCCACTTCCACGTCCATGTCCACATCCACGTCCATGTCCACATCCACTTCCACATCCACGTCCACATCCACGTCCACATCAATGTCCACGTCCACATCCATGTCCACATCGATGTCCACATCCACATCCACGCCAAGTCCACATCCACGTCCACATCCACGTCCACATCAATGTCCACGTCCACATCCATGTCCACATCAATGTCCACATCCACATCCACGTTCACGTCCACATCCACGTCCACATCCACGTCCACATCATTGTCCACGTCCACTTCCACGTCCACGTCCACATCCACATCCACGTCCACATCCACTTCCACGTCCACGTCCACGTCCATGTCCACATCCACGTCCACATCCATGTCCACATCGATGTCCATGTCCACATCCACGTCCACATCCACGTCCACTTCCACGTCCATGTCCACATCCACGTCCATGTCCACGTCCACATCCACATCCACATCCACATCCACATCCACATCCACATCCACGTCCACATCCACATCCACGTCCACATCAACGTACACGTCCACGTCCACGTCCACTTCCACTTCCACGTCCACATCCACGTCCACATCCACGTCACCATCCACATCTACTTCCACGTCCACATTCACGTCCACATTCACGTCCACATCCACGTCCATGTCCACATCCACATCCACGTCCACATCCACATCCACGTCCACATCCACATCCACTTCCATATCAACGTCCACTTCCACTTCCACGTCCACATCCACGTCCACATCCACGTTCACGTCCACATCCACGTCCACATCATTGTCCACGTCCACTTCCACTTCCACGTCCACATCCACATCCACATCCACGTCCACGTCCACATCCACTTCCACGTCCACGTCCAAATATACGTCCATGTCCACATCCACGTCCACATCCATGTCCACATCCATGTTCACGTCCACATCCACGTCCACATCCACGTTCACTTCCACGTCCATGTCCACATCGACGTCCACATCCACATCCACTTCCACGTCGATGTCCACATCCACATCCACGTCCACATCAACATCCACATCCACATCCACTTCCACGTCGATGTCCACATCCACATCCACATCGACGTCCACATCGACGTCCACATCGACGTCCACATCAACGTCCACATCCACTTCCACTTCCAAGTCCACGTCCACGTCCACATCCACGTCCACATCCATGTCCACATCCACGTCCACATCCACATCCACGTCCACATCCACGTCCACATCATTGTCCACGTCCACTTCCACGTCCACGTCCACATCCACATCCACGTCCACGTCCACATCCACTTCCACTTCCACGTCCACGTCCATGTCCACATCCACGTCCACATCCATGTCCACATCGATGTCCATGTCCACATCCACGTCCACATCCACGTCCACTTCCACGTCCATGTCCACATCCACGTCCATGTCCACGTCCACATCCACATCCACATCCACATCCACATCCACATCCACGTCCACATCCACATCCACGTCTACATCAACGTACACGTCCACGTCCACGTCCACTTCCACTTCCACATCCACGTCCACATCCACGTCACCATCCACATCTACTTCCACGTCCACATTCACGTCCACATTCACGTCCACATCCACGTCCATGTCCACATCCACGTCCACATCCACATCCACGTCCACATCCACATCCACTTCCATATCAACGTCCACTTCCACTTCCACGTCCACATCCACGTCCACATCCACGTTCACGTCCACATCCACGTCCACATCATTGTCCTCGTCCACTTCCACTTCCACGTCCACATCCACATCCACATCCACGTCCACGTCCACATCCACTTCCACGTCCACGTCCAAATCCACGTCCATGTCCACATCCACGTCCACATCCATGTCCACATCCATGTTCACGTCCACATCCACGTTCACTTCCACGTCCATGTCCACATCCACGTCCACATCCACATCCACATCCACTTCCACGTCGATGTCCACATCCACATCCACGTCCACATCAACATCCACATCCACATCCACATCCACTTCCACGTCGATGTCCACATCCACATCCACATCGACGTCCACATCGACGTCCACATCGACGTCCACATCAACGTCCACATCCACTTCCACTTCCAAGTCCACGTCCACGTCCACATCCACGTCCACATCGACGTCCACATCCACATACACATCCACGTCCATGTCCACATTCACGTCCACATTCACGTCCACATCCACGTCCACATCCACATCGATGTCCACGACCATGTCCAGATCCACGTCCACGTCCATGTCCACATCCACATCCACATCCACATCCACATCCACTTCCACGTCCATGTCCACATCCACATCCACAACCACATCCACATCCACTTCCACGTCGATGTCCACATCCACATCCACATCCACATCCACATCGACGTCCACATCCACATCCACATCCACTTCCACGTCGATGTCCACATCCACATCCACATCGACGTCCACATCGACGTTCACGTCCACATCCACGTCCACATCCACGTCCATGTCCACATTCACGTCCACATCCACGTCCAAATCCACATCGATGTCCACGTCCATGTCCACATCCACGTCCACGTCCATGTCCACATCCACGTCCACATCCACATCCACGTCCACATCAACGTCCACGTCCACTTCCACTTCCACTTCCACGTCCACATCCACATCCACGTCCACATCAACGTCCACGTCCACGTCCACGTCCACTTCCACGTCCACGTCCATGTCCATGTCCACGTCCACATCCACGTCCACATCCACATCCACGTCCACATCCACATCCACATCCACATCCACGTCCACATCAATGTCCACGTTAAAGTCCACATCCACGTCCACGTCCACTTCCACGTCCACATCCACATCCACGTCCACGTCCACGTCCATGTCCACATCCACGTCCATGTCCACATCCACTTCCACATCCACGTCCACTTCCACATCCACGTCCACATCCACTTCCACGTCGATGTGCACATCCACATCGACGTTCAAGTCCACATCCATGTCCATATCAACGTCCACATCAATGTCCACGTCCACATCCATGTCCACATCAATGTCCACATCCACATCCACGTTCACGTCCACATCCACGTCCACATCATTGTCCACGTCCACTTCCACGTCCACGTCCACATCCACATCCACGTCCACGTCCACATCCACTTCCACGTCCACGTCCACGTCCATGTCCACATCCACGTCCACATCCATGTCCACATCGATGTCCATGTCCACATCCACGTCCACATCCACGTCCACTTCCACGTCCATGTCCACATCCACGTCCATGTCCACGTCCACATCCACATCCACATCCACATCCACATCCACGTCCACATCAATGTCCACGTTCAAGTCCACATCCACGTCCACGTCCACTTCCACGTCCACATCCACATCAATGTCCACGTCCACGTCCACGTCCATGTCCACATCCACGTCCATGTCCACATCCACTTCCACATCCACGTCCACTTCCACATCCACGTCCACATCCACTTCCACGTCGATGTGCACATCCACATCGACGTTCACGTCCACATCCACGTCCACATCCACGTCCACATCAATGTCCACGTCCACATCCATGTCCACATCAATGTCCACATCCACATCCACGTTCACGTCCACATCCACGTCCACATCCACGTCCACATCATTGTCCACGTCCACTTCCACGTCCACGTCCACATCCACATCCACGTCCACGTCCACATCCACTTTCACGTCCACGTCCACGTCCACGTCCATGTCCACATCCACGTCCACATCCATGTCCACATCGATGTCCATGTCCACATCCACGTCCACTTCCACGTCCATGTCCACATCCACGTCCATGTCCACGTCCACATCCACATCCACATCCACGTCCACATCCACATCCACGTCCACATCAACGTACACGTCCACGTCCAAATCCACGTCCATGTCCACATCCACGTCCACATCCATGTCCACATCCATGTTCACGTCCACATCCACGTCCACATCCACGTTCACTTCCACGTCCATGTCCACATCCACGTCCACATCCACATCCACTTCCACGTCGATGTCCACATCCACATCCACGTCCACATCAACATCCACATCCACATCCACATCACCATCCACTTCCACGTCGATGTCCACATCCACATCCACATCGACGTCCACATCGACGTCCACATCGACGTCCACATCAACGTCCACATCCACTTCCACTTCCAAGTCCACGTCCACGTCCACATCCACGTCCACATCCATGTCCACATCCACGTCCACATCCACATCCACATCCACTTCCACGTCCACATCGACGTCCACATCCACATACACATCCACGTCCATGTCCACATTCACGTCCACATTCACGTCCACATCCACGTCCACATCTACATCGATGTCCACGACCATGTCCACATCCACGTCCACGTCCATGTCCACATCCACATCCACATCCACATCCACATCCACTTCCACGTCCATGTCCACATCCACATCCATATCCACACCCACATCCACATCCACATCCACTTCCACGTCAATGTCCACATCCACATCCACATCGACGTCCACATCCACATCCACATCCACTTCCACTTCCACGTCGATGTCCACATCCACATCCACATAGACGTCCACATCGACGTTCACGTTCACGTCCACATCCACGTCCACATCCACGTCCATGTCCACATTCACGTCCACATCCAAATCCACATCGATGTCCACGTCCATGTCCACATCCACGTCCACGTCCATGTCCACATCCACGTCCACATCCACATCCACGTCCACATCAACGTCCACGTCCACTTCCACTTCCACTTCCACGTCCACATCCACATCCACATCCACGTCCACATCCACGTCCACGTCCACGTCCACGTCCACGTCCACTTCCACGTCCACGTCCATGTCCATGTCCACGTCCACATCCACGTCCACATCCACATCCACGTCCACATCCACATCCACATCCACATCGACGTCCACATCAATGTCCACGTTCAAGTCCACATCCACGTCCACGTCCACGTCCACATCCACGTCCACATCCACATCCACGTCCACGTCCACGTCCACGTCCATGTCCACATCCACGTCCATGTCCACATCCACTTCCACATCCACGTCCACTTCCACATCCAGGTCCACATCCACTTCCACTTCCACGTCGATGTGCACATCCACATCGACGTTCACGTCCACATCCACGTCCATATCAACGTCGACATCCACTTCCACTTCCACGTCCACATCCACGTCACCTTCCACATCCACTTCCACGTCCACATCCACGTCCATGTCCACGTCCACATCCACGTCCACATCCACGTCACCATCCACATCCACTTCCACGTCCACATCCACGTCCATGTCCACGTCCACATCCACGTCACCATCCACATCCACTTCCACGTCCACATCCACGTCCATGTCCACGTCCACATCCACGTCCACATCCACATCCACATCCGCGTCCATGTCCACATCCACATCCGCGTCCACATCGACGTCCACATCAATGTCCACGTCCACATCCACGTTCACGTCCACATCCACGTCCACATCCACGTCCATGTCCACTTCCATGTCCACATCCGCGTCCACATCCACGTCCACATCAATGTCCACGTCCACATCCACGTTCACGTCCACATCCATGTCCACATCCACGTCCATGTCCACTTCCATGTCCACATCCACGTCCATGTCCACATCCACTTCCACATCCACGTCCACATCCACATCCACGTCCACATACATATCCACATCCACATCCACGTCCACATCGACATCCATATCCAGGTCCATGTCCACATTCACGTCCACATCCACGTCCACATCCATGTCCACATCCACGTCCACGTCCATGTCCACATCCACGTCCACATCCACATCCACATCCACATCAACGTCCACATCAACGTCCACATCAACGTCCACGTCCACGTCCACGTCCACGTCCACGTCCACTTCCACTTCCACGTCCACGTCCATGTCCACGTCCACATCGACGTCCACATCCACATCCACATCCACGTCCACGTCCACATCCATATCCGCGTCCACATCGACGTCCACATCAATGTCCACGTTCACTTCCACATCCACATCCACATCCACTTCCAGTCGACGTTCACGTCCACATCCACGTCCATATCAACGTCCACATCCACTTCCACGTCCACATCCACGTCCACATCCACGTCACCTTCCACATCCACTTCCACGTCCACATCCACGTCCATGTCCACGTCCACATCCACGTCACCATCCACATCCACTTCCACGTCCACATCCACGTCCATGTCCACGTCCACATCCACGTCCATGTCCACGTCCACATCCACGTCCATGTCCACGTCCACATCCACGTCCACATCCACATCCACATCCGCGTCCACATCCACATCCACATCCACATCCACATCCACATCCACATCCGTGTCCACATCGACGTCCACATCAATGTCCACGTCCACATCCACGTTCACGTCCACATCCACGTCCACATCCATGTCCACGTCCACATCGACGTCCACATCCACATCCACATCCACGTCCACGTCCACGTCCACGTCCACGTCCATGTCCACATCCACGTCCATGTCCACATCCACTTCCACATCCACATCCACATCCACTTCCACGTCGACGTTCACGTCCACATCCACGTCCATATCAACGTCCACATCCACTTCCACGTCCACATCCACGTCCACATCCACGTCACCTTCCACATCCACTTCCACGTCCACATCCACGTCCATGTCCACGTCCACATCCACGTCACCATCCACATCCACTTCCACGTCCACATCCACGTCCATGTCCACGTCCACATCCACGTCACCATCCACATCCACTTCCACGTCCACATCCACGTCCATGTCCACGTCCACATCCACGTCCACATCCACATCCACATCCGCGTCCACATCCACATCCACATCCACATCCACATCCACATCCGTGTCCACATCGACGTCCACATCAATGTCCACGTCCACATCCACGTTCACGTCCACATCCACGTCCACATCCACGTCCATGTCCACTTCCATGTCCACATCCACGTCCATGTCCACATCCACTTCAACTTCCACGTCCACATCCACATCCACGTCCACATCCACTTCCACGTCCACATCCACGTCCATGTCCACATCCTCGTCCACATCCATGTCCACATCCATGTTCACGTCCACATCCACGTCCACATCCACATCCATTTCCACGTCCATGTCCACATCCACGTCCATGTCCACATCCACTTCCACATCCACGTCCACGTCCACATCCACGTCCATGTCCACGTCCACATCCACGTCCACATCCACGTCACCATCCACATCCACTTCCACGTCCACATCCACGTCCATGTCCACGTCCACATCCACGTCACCATCCACATCCACTTCCACGTCCACATCCACGTCCATGTCCACGTCCACATCCACATCCACATCCACATCCACATCCGCGTCCATGTCCACATCCACATCCGCGTCCACATCGACGTCCACATCAATGTCCACGTCCACATCCACGTTCACGTCCACATCCACGTCCACATCCACGTCCATGTCCACTTCCATGTCCACATCCGCGTCCACATCGACGTTCACGTCCACATCCACGTCCACATCCACGTCCATGTCCACTTCCATGTCCACATCCACGTCCATGTCCACATCCACTTCCACATCCACGTCCACATCCACATCCACGTCCACATACATATCCACATCCACATCCACGTCCACATCGACATCCATATCCACGTCCATGTCCACATCCACGTCCATGTCCACATCCACTTCCACATCCACGTCCACGTTCACATCCACGTCCATGTCCACGTCCACATCCACGTCCACATCCACGTCCATGTCCACTTCCATGTCCACATCCACGTCCATGTCCACATCCACTTCCACATCCACGTCCACATCCACATCCACGTCCACATAAATATCCACATCCACATCCACGTCCACATCGACATCCATATCCACGTCCATGTCCACATTCACGTCCACATCCACGTCCAAATCCACATCGATGTCCACGTCCATGTCCACATCCACGTCCACGTCCATGTCCACATCCACATCCACGTCCACATCCACATCCACGTCCACATCAACGTCCACGTCCACGTCCACTTCCACTTCCACGTCCACATCCACATGTCCACATCAACGTCCACGTCCACGTCCACGTCCACGTCCACTTCCACTTCCACGTCCACGTCCATGTCCACGTCCACGTCCACATCCACGTCCACATCCACATCCACATCCACGTCCACATCCATATCCGCGTCCACATCGACGTCCACATAAATGTCCACGTTCACGTCCACATCCACGTCCACGTCCACTTCCACGTCCACATCCACATCCACGTCCACGTCCACGTCCACGTCCACGTCCATGTCCACATCCACGTCCATGTCCACATCCACTTCCACATCCACTTCCACGTCCACTTCCACATCCACTTCCACGTCGACGTTCACGTCCACATCCACGTCCATATCAACGTCCACATCCACTTCCACTTCCACGTCCACATCCATGTCCACATCCACGTCACCTTCCACATCCACTTCCACGTCCACATCCACGTCCATGTCCACGTCCACATCCACGTCACCATCCACATCCACTTCCACGTCCACATCCAAGTCCATGTCCACGTCCACATACACGTCACCATCCACATCCACTTCCACGTCCACATCCACGTCCATGTCCACGTCCACATCCACGTCCACATCCACATCCGCGTCCACATCCACGTCCACATCCACATCCACATCCGTGTCCACATCGACGTCCACATCAATGTCCACGTCCACATCCACGTTCACGTCCACATCCACGTCCACATCCACGTCCACATCCACGTCCATGTCCACTTCCATGTCCACATCCACGTCCATGTCCACATCCACTTCCACTTCCACGTCCACATCCACATCCACGTCCACATCCACTTCCACGTCCACATCCACGTCCATGTCCACATCCTCGTCCACATCCATGTCCACATCCATGCTCACATCCACATCCACGTCCACATCCACATCCATTTCCACGTCCATGTCCACATCCACGTCCATGTCCACATCCACTTCCACATCCACGTCCACATCCATGTCCACATCGATGTCCACATCCACATCCACGTCCACATCCACGTCCACATCCACGTCCGCGTCCACATCGACGTCCACATCAATGTCCACGTCCACATCCACGTTCACGTCCACATCCACGTCCACATCCACGTCCACATCATTGTCCACGTCCACTTCCACTTCCACGTCTACATCCACATCCACGTCCACGTCCACATCCACTTCCACGTCCACGTCCACATCCACGTCCATGTCCACATCCACGTCCACATCCATGTCCACATCCACGTCCATGTCCACATCCACGTCCACATCCACGTCCACTTCCACGTCCATGTCAACATCCACGTCCATGTCCACGTCCACATCCACATCCACATCCACATCCACGTCCACATCCACATCCACGTCCACATCCACATCAACGTCCACGTCCACGTCCACTTCCACTTCCACGTCCACATCCACGTCCACATCCACGTCACCATCCAAATCCATTTCCACGTCCACATTCACGTCCACATTCACGTCCACATCCACGTCCATGTCCACATCCACGTCCACATCCACATCCACGTCCACATCCACATCCACATCCACGTCCATATCAACGTCCACTTCCACTTCCACGTCCACATCCACGTTCACGTCCACATCCACGTCCACATCATTGTCCACGTCCACTTCCACGTCCACGTCCACATCCACATCCACATCCACGTCCACGTCCACATCCACTTCCACGTCCACGTCCACATCCACGTCCACGTCCACATCCACGTCCATGTCCACATCCACGTCCACATCCACATCCACATCCACTTCCACGTCGATGTCCACATCCACATCCACATCGACGTCAACATCCACATCCACTTGCACGTCGATGTCCACATCCACATCCACATCGACGTCCACATCGACGTCCACATCGACGTCCACATCCACGTCCACATCAACATCCACATCCTCATCCACTTCCACGTCGATGTCCATATCCACATCCAAATCGACGTCCACATCGACGTCCACATCGACGTTCACGTCCACATCCACGTCCTCATCAACGTCCACATCCACTTCCAATTCCAAGTCCACGTCCACGTCCACATCCACGTCCACATCCATGTCCACATCCACGTCCACATCCACATCCACATCCACGTCCACGTCCACATCGACGTCCACATCCACATACACATCCACGTCCATGTCCACATTCACGTCCACATTCACGTCCACATCCACGTCCACATCCACATCGATGTCCACATCCACGTTCACGTCCACATCCACGTCCACATCATTGTCCACGTCCACTTCCACTTCCACGTCCACATCCACGTCCACGTCCACATCCACTTCCACGTCCACGTCCACATCCACGTCCATGTCCACATTCACGTCCACATCCATGTCCACATCGATGTCCATGTCCACATCCACGTCCACATCCACGTCCACTTCCACGTCCATGTCCACATCCACGTCCATGTCCAAGTCCACATCCACATCCACATCCACATCCACGTCCACATCCACATCCACGACCACATCAACGTCCACGTCCACGTCCACTTCCACTTCCACGTCCACATCCACTTCCACATCCACGTCACCATCCAGATCCATTTCCACGTCCACATTCACGTCCACATTCACGTCCACATCCACGTCCATGTCCACATCCACGTCCACATCCACATCCACGTCCACATCCACATCCACATCCACGTCCATATCAACGTCCACTTCCACTTCCACGTCCACATCCACGTTCACGTCCACATCCACGTCCACATCATTGTCCACGTCCACTTCCACTTCCACGTCCACATCCACATCCACATCCACGTCCACGTCCACGTCCACATCCACTTCCACGTCCACGTCCACATCCACGTCCAAATCCACGTCCACTTCCACGTCCATGTCCACATCCACGTCCACCTCCACGTCCATGTTCACGTCCACATCCACATCCAAATCCACGTCCACTTCCACGTCCATGTCCACATCCACGTCCACATCCACATCCACATCAACTTCCACGTCGATGTCCACATCCACATCCACATCGACGTCAACATCCACATCCACATCCACTTCCACGTCGATGTCCACATCCACATCCAAATCGACGTCCACATCGACGTCCAAATCGACGTTCACGTCCACATCCACGTCCTCATCAACGTCCACATCCACTTCCACTTCCAAGTCCACGTCCACGTCCACATCCACGTCCACATCCATGTCCACATCCACGTCCACATCCACATCCACATCCACGTCCACGTCCACATCCATGTCCACATCCACGTCCACATACACATCCACGTCCATGTCCACATTCACGTCCACATTCACGTCCACATCCACGTCCACATCCACATCGATGTCCACGACCATGTCCACATCCACGTCCACGTCCATGTCCACATCCACATCCACATCCACATCCACATCCACATCGACGTCCACATCCACATCCACATCCACTTCCACGTCGATGTCCACATCCACATCCACATCGACGTCCACATCGACGTTCACGTCCACATCCACGTCCACGTCCATGTCCACATTCACGTCCACATCCACGTCCAAATCCACATCGATGTCCACGTCCATGTCCACATCCACGTCCACATCCACATCCACGTCCACATCCACATCCACATCCACGTCCATATCAACGTCCACTTCCACTTCCACGTCCACATCCACGTTCACGTCCACATCCACGTCCACATCATTGTCCACGTCCACTTCCACTTCCACGTCCACATCCACATCCACGTCCACGTCCACGTCCACATCCACTTCCACGTCCACGTCCACATCCACGTCCATGTCCACATCAACGTCCACATCCTTGTTCACGTCCACATCCACGTCCACATCCACGTCCACATCAACATCCACATCCTCATCCACTTCCACGTCGATGTCCACATCCACATCCAAATCGACGTCCACATCGACGTCCACATCGACGTTCACGTCCACATCCACGTCCTCATCAACGTCCACATCCACTTCCACTTCCAAGTCCACGTCCACGTCCACATCCACGTCCACATCCATGTCCACATCCACGTCCACATCCACATCCACATCCACGTCCGCGTCCACATCGACGTCCACATCCACGTACACATCCACGTCCATGTCCACATTCACGTCCACATTAACGTCCACATCCACGTCCACGTCCATGTCCACATCCACATCCACATCCACATCCACATCCACATCGACGTCCACATCCACATCCACTTCCACGTCGATGTCCACATCCACATCCACATCGACGTCCACATCGACGTTCACGTCCACATCCACGTCCACGTCCATGTCCACATTCACGTCCACATCCACGTCCAAATCCTCATCGATGTCCACGTCCATGTCCACATCCACGTCCACGTCCATGTCCACATCCACGTCCACATCCACATCCACGTCCACATCAACGTCCACGTCCACGTCCACTTCCACTTCCACGTCCACATCCACATCCACGTCCACATCAACGTCCACGTCCACGTCCACATCCACATCCACGTACACGTCCACATCCACCTCCACATCGACGTCCACATCAATGTCCACGTTCACGTCCACATCCACGTCCACGTCCACGTCCACATCCACATCCACGTCCACGTCCACGTCCACGTCCATGTCCACATCCACGTCCATGTCCACATCCACTTCCACATTCACGTCCACTTCCACATCCACGTCCACATCCACTTCCACGTCGATGTGCACATCCACATCGACGTCCACATCGACGTTCACGTCCACATCCACGTCCATATCAACGTCCACATCCACTTCCACTTCCACGTCCACATCCACGTCCACATCCACGTCACCTTCCACATCCACTTCCACGTCCACATCCACGTCCATGTCCACGTCCACATCCACGTCCACATCCACGTCACCATCCACATCCACTTCCACGTCCACATCCACGTCCATGTCAACGTCCACATCCACGTCACCATCCACATCCACTTCCACGTCCACATCCACGTTCACGTCCACATCCACATCCACATCCACGTCCACATCATTGTCCACGTCCACTTCCACTTCCACGTCCACATCCACATCCACGTCCATGTCCACATCCACTTCCACGTCCACGTCCACATCCACGTCCATGTCCACATCCACGTCCACATCCATGTCCACATCGATGTCCATGTCCACATCCACGTCCACATCCACGTCCACTTCCACGTCCATGTCCACATCCACGTCCATGTCCACATCCACATCCACGTCCACATCGACATCCACATATACGTCCATGTCCACATTCACGTCCACATCCACGTCCAAATCCACATCGATGTCCACGTCCATGTCCACATCCACGTCCACGTCCATGTCCACATCCACGTCCACATCCACGTCCATGTCCACTTCCATGTCCACATCCACGTCCATGTCCACGTCCACTTCCACATCCACGTCCACATCCACATCCACATCCACGTCCACATACATATCCACATCCACATCCACGTCCACATCGACATCCACATCCACGTCCATGTCCACATTCACGTCCACATCCACGTCCAAATCCACATCGATGTCCACGTCCATGTCCACATCCACGTCCACGTCCACTTCCACTTCCATGTCCACATCCACATCCACGTCCACATCAACGTCCACGTCCACGTCCACGTCCACGTCCACTTCCACTTCCACGTCCACGTCCATGTCCACGTCCACATCCACGTCCACGTCCACATCCACATCCACATCCACGTCCACGTCCACATCCACATCCGCGTCCACATCGACGTCCACATCAATGTCCACGTTCACATCCACATCCACGTCCACGTCCACGTCCACTTCCACGTCCACATCCAAATCCACGTCCACGTCCACGTCCACGTCCATGTCCACATCCACGTCCATGTCCACATCCACTTCCACATCCACGTCCACTTCCACATCCACGTCCACATCCACATCCACTTCCACGTCGATGTGCACATCCACATCGACGTCCACATCGACGTTCACGTCCATATCAACGTCCACATCCACTTCCACTTCCACGTCCACATCCACGTCCACATCCACGTCACCTTCCACATCCACTTCCACGTCCACATCCACGTCCATGTCCACGTCCACATCCACGTCACCATCCACATCCACTTCCACGTCCACATCCACGTCCATGTCCACGTCCACATGCACGTCACCATCCACATCCACTTCCACGTCCACATCCACGTCCATGTCCACGTCCATATCCATGTCCACATCCACATCCACATCCGCGTCCACATCAATGTCCACGTCCACATCCATGTCCACATCGATGTCCACATCCACATCCACGTCCACGTCGACGTCCACATCCACGTCCGCGTCCACATCGACGTCCACATCAATGTCCACGTCCACATCCACGTTCACGTCCACGTCCATGTCCACGTCCACATCCACGTCCACATCCACGTCACCATCCACATCCACTTCCACGTCCACATCCACGTCCATGTCCACGTCCACATCCACGTCACCATCCACATCCACTTCCACGTCCACATCCACGTTCACGTCCACATCCACATCCACATCCACGTCCACATCATTGTCCACGTCCACTTCCACTTCCACGTCCACATCCACATCCACGTCCATGTCCACATCCACTTCCTCGTCCACGTCCACATCCACGTCCATGTCCACATCCACGTCCACATCCATGTCCACATCGATGTCCATGTCCACATCCACGTCCACATCCACGTCCACTTCCACGTCCATGTCCACATCCACGTCCATGTCCACATCCACATCCACGTCCACATCCACATCCACATCCACGTCCATGTCCACATTCACGTCCACATCCACGTCCAAATCCACATCGATGTCCACGTCCATGTCCACATCCACGTCCACGTCCATGTCCACATCCACGTCCACATCCACGTCCATGTCCACTTCCATGTCCACATCCACGTCCATGTCCACGTCCACTTCCACATCCACGTCCACATCCACATCCACGTCCACATACATATCCACATCCACATCCACGTCCACATCGACATCCACATCCACGTCCATGTCCACATTCACGTCCACATCCACGTCCAAATCCACATCGATGTCCACGTCCATGTCCACATCCACGTCCACGTCCATGTCCACATCCACGTCCACATCCACATCCACGTCCACATCAACGTCCACGTCCACTTCCACTTCCATGTCCACATCCACATCCACGTCCACATCAACGTCCACGTCCACGTCCACGTCCACGTCCACTTCCACTTCCACGTCCACGTCCACGTCCATGTCCACGTCCACATCCACGTCCACGTCCACATCCACATCCACATCCACGTCCACGTCCACATCCACATCCGCGTCCACATCGACGTCCACATCAATGTCCACGTTCACATCCACATCCACGTCCACGTCCACGTCCACTTCCACGTCCACATCCACATCCACGTCCACGTCCACGTCCACGTCCATGTCCACATCCACGTCCATGTCCACATCCACTTCCACATCCACGTCCACTTCCACATCCACTTCCACATCCACTTCCACGTCGATGTGCACATCCACATCGACGTCTACATCGACGTTCACGTCCATATCAACGTCCACATCCACTTCCACGTCCACATCCACGTCCACATCCACGTCACCTTCCACATCCACTTCCACGTCCACATCCACGTCCATGTCCACGTCCACATCCACGTCCACATCCACGTCACCATCCACATCCACTTCCACGTCCACATCCACGTCCATGTCCACGTCCACATCCACGTCACCATCCACATCCACTTCCACGTCCACATCCACGTCCATATCCACGTCCATATCCACGTCCACATCCACATCCACATCCGCGTCCACATCAATGTCCACGTCCACATCCATGTCCACATCGATGTCCACATCCACATCCACGTCCACATCGACGTCCACATCCACGTCCGCGTCCACATCGACGTCCACATCAATGTCCACGTCCACATCCACGTTCACGTCCACATCCACATCCACATCCACGTCCACATCATTGTCCACGTCCACTTCCACTTCCACGTCCACATCCACATCCACGTCCATGTCCACATCCACTTCCACGTCCACGTCCACGTCCATGTCCACATCCACGTCCACATCCATGTCCACATCGATGTCCATGTCCACATCCACGTCCACATCCACGTCCACTTCCACGTCCATGTCCACATCCACGTCCATGTCCACGTCCACATCCACGTCCACATCCACGTCCATGTCCACTTCCATGTCCACGTCCATGTCCACATCCACGTCCACGTCCATGTCCACATCCACGTCCACATCCACATCCACGTCCACATCAACGTCCACGTCCACGTCCACTTCCACGTCCACATCCACATCCACATCCACGTCCACGTCCACGTCCACATCCACATCCGTGTCCACATCGACGTCCACATCCGCGTCCAAATCGACGTCCACATCAATGTCCACGTTCACGTCCACATCCACGTCCACGTCCACGTCCACGTCCACATCCACATCCACATCCACGTCCACGTCCACGTCCATGTCCACATCCACGTCCATGTCCACATCCACTTCCACATCCACGTCCACTTCCACATCCACGTCCACATCCACTTCCACGTCGATGTGCACATCCACATCGACGTCCACATCGACGTTCACGTCCACATCCACGTCCATATCAACGTCCACATCCACTTCCACTTCCACGTCCACATCCACGTCCACATCCACGTCACCTTCCACATCCACTTCCACGTCCACATCCACGTCCATGTCCACGTCCACATCCACGTCCACATCCACGTCACCATCCACATCCACTTCCACGTCCACATCCACGTCCACGTCCACATCCACGTCACCATCCACATCCACTTCCACGTCCACATCCACGTCCATGTCCACGTCCACATCCACGTCCACATCCACATCCACATCCGCGTCCATGTCCACATCCACATCCGCGTCCACATCGACGTCCACATCAATGTCCACGTCCACATCCACGTTCACGTCCACATCCACGTCCACATCCACGTCCATGTCCACTTCCATGTCCACATCCACGTCCATGTCCACGTCCACTTCCACATCCACGTCCACATCCACATCCACGTCCACATACATATCCACATCCACATCCACGTCCACATCGACATCCACATCCACGTCCATGTCCACATTCACGTCCACATCCACGTCCAAATCCACATCGATGTCCACGTCCATGTCCACATCCACGTCCACGTCCATGTCCACATCCACGTCCACATCCACATCCACGTCCACATCAACGTCCACGTCCACGTCCACTTCCACTTCCATGTCCACATCCACATCCACGTCCACATCAACGTCCACGTCCACGTCCAGTTCCACTTCCACTTCCACGTCCACGTCCATGTCCACGTCCACATCCACGTCCACGTCCACATCCACATCCACATCCACATCCACGTCCACGTCCACATCCACATCCGCGTCCACATCGACGTCCACATCAATGTCCACGTTCACATCCACATCCACGTCCACGTCCACGTCCACATCCACTTCCACATCCACGTCCACTTCCACATCCACGTCCACATCCACTTCCACGTCGATGTGCACATCCACATCGACGTCCACATCGACGTTCACGTCCATATCAACGTCCACATCCACTTCCACTTCAACGTCCACATCCACGTCCACATCCACGTCACCTTCCACATCCACTTCCACGTCCACATCCACGTCCATGTCCACGTCCACATCCACGTCCACATCCACGTCACCATCCACATCCACTTCCACGTCCACATCCACGTCCATGTCCACGTCCACATCCACGTCACCATCCACATCCACTTCCACGTCCACATCCACGTCCATGTCCACGTCCATATCCACGTCCACATCCACATCCACATCCGCGTCCACATCAGTGTCCACGTCCACATCCATGTCCACATCGATGTCCACATCCACATCCACGTCCACATCGACGTCCACATCCCCGTCCGCGTCCACATCGACGTCCACATCAATGTCCACGTCCACATCCACGTTCACGTCCACATCCACATCCACATTCACGTCCACATCATTGTCCACGTCCACTTCCACTTCCACGTCCATGTCCACATCCACTTCCACGTCCACGTCCACATCCACGTCCATGTCCACATCCACGTCCACATCCATGTCCACATCGATGTCCATGTCCACATCCACGTCCACATCCACGTCCACTTCCACGTCCATGTCCACATCCACATCCACGTCCATGTCCACGTCCACATCCACGTCCACATCCACGTCCACATCCACGTCCATGTCCACTTAACTGTCCACGTCCATGTCCACATCCACGTCCACGTCCACATCCACATCCGCGTCCACATCGACGTCCACATCCGCGTCCACATCGACGTCCACATCAATGTCCACGTTCACGTCCACATCCACGTCCACGTCCACGTCCACGTCCACGTCCACATCCACATCCACGTCCACGTCCACGTCCACGTCCATGTCCACATCCACGTCCACGTCCATGTCCACATCCACGTCCACATCCACATCCACGTCCACATCAACGTCCACGTCCACTTCCACTTCCACTTCCACGTCCACATCCACATCCACGTCCACATCAACGTCCACGTCCACGTCCACTTCCACGTCCACGTCCATGTCCACGTCCACATCCACGTCCACATCCACATCCACATGCACATCCACGTCCACGTCCACATCCACATCCGCGTCCACATCGACGTCCACATCCGCGTCCACATCGACGTCCACATCAATGTCCACGTTCACGTCCACATCCACGTCCACGTCCACGTCCACGTCCACGTCCACGTCCACATCCACGTCCACGTCCACGTCCACGTCCATGTCCACATCCACGTCCATGTCCACATCCACTTCCACATCCACGTCCACTTCCACATCCACGTCCACATCCACTTCCACGTCGATGTGCACATCCACATCGACGTCCACATCGACGTTCACGTCCACATCCACGTCCATATCAACGTCCACATCCACTTCCACTTCCACGTCCACATCCACGTCCACATCCACGTCACCTTCCACATCCACGTCCACTTCCACATCCACGTCCACATCCACTTCCACGTCCACATCCACGTCCACATCCACGTCACCTTCCACATCCACTTCCACGTCCACATCCACGTCCATGTCCACGTCCACATCCACATCCACATCCACGTCACCATCCACATCCACTTCCACGTCCACATCCACGTCCATGTCCACGTCCACATCCACGTCACCATCCACATCCACTTCCACGTCCACATCCACGTCCATGTCCACGTCCACATCCACGTCCACATCCATATCCACATCCACGTCCATGTCCACATCCACATCCGTTCCCACATCGACGTCCACATCAATGTCCACGTCCACATCCACGTTCACGTCCACATCCACGTCCACATCCACGTCCATGTCCACTTCCATGTCCACATCCACGTCCATGTCCACATCCACTTCCACATCCACGTCCACATCCACATCCACGTCCACATAAATGTCCACGTCCACATCGATGTCCACATCGATGTCCACATCCACATCCACGTCCACATCGACGTCCACATCCACGTCCACTTCCACGTCCATGTCCACATCCACTTCCACTTAAACATCCACGTCCATGTCGATGTCCGCATCGACATCCACATCCACTTCCACGTCCATGTCCACATCCACATCCACATCCACATCCACATCCACTTCCACGTCCACATCCACATCCACATCCACATCGACGTCCACATCCACATCCACATCCACATCCACATCCACATCCACATCCACATCGACGTCCACATCCATATCCACATCCACATCCACATCGACGTCCACATCCACATCCACATCCACTTCCACGTCCATGTCCACATCCACATCCACATCGACGTCCACATCCACATCCACATCCACTTCCACGTCGATGTCCACTTCCACTTCCAAGTCCACGTCCACGTCCACATCCACGTCCACATCCATGTCCACATCCACGTCCACATCCACATCCACATCCACGTCCACATCGACGTCCACATCCACATCCACGTCCATGTCCACATTCACGTCCACATCCACGTCCAAATCCACATCGACGTCCACATCAATGTCCACGTCCACATCCACGTTCACGTCCACATCCACATCCACGTCCACATCGACGTCCACATCCACATCCACGTCCATGTCCACATTCACGTCCACATCCACGTCCAAATCAACATCGACGTCCACATCAATGTCCACGTCCACATCCACGTTCACGTCCACATCCACGTCCACATCCACGTCCATGTCCACTTCCATGTCCACATCCACTTCCACTTCCACGTCCACATCCACATCCACGTCCACATCCACTTCCACGTCCACATCCACGTCCATGTCCACATCCTCGTCCACATCCATGTCCACATCCATGTTCACGTCCACATCCACGTCCACATCCTCATCCACTTCCACGTCCATGTCCACATCCACGTCCATGTCCACATCCACTTCCACTTCCACATCCACGTCCACATCCACGTCCACATCAATGTCCACGTCCACATCCATGTCCACATCGATGTCCATATCCACATCCACGTCCACATCGACGTCCACATCCACGTCCGCGTCCACATCGACGTCCACATCAATGTCCACGTCCACATCCACGTTCACGTCCACATCCATGTCCACATCCACGTCCACATCATTGTCCACGTCCACTTCCACTTCCACGTCCACATCCACATCCACGTCCATGTCCACATCCACTTCCACGTCCACGTCCACATCCACATCCGCGTCCACATCGACGTCCACATCCGCGTCCACATCGACGTCCACATCAATGTCCACGTTCACGTCCACATCCACGTCCACGTCCACGTCCACGTCCACGTCCACGTCCACATCCACGTCCACGTCCACGTCCATGTCCACATCCACGTCCATGTCCACATCCACTTCCACATCCACGTCCACTTCCACATCCACGTCCACATCCACTTCCACGTCGATGTGCACATCCACATCGACGTCCACATCGACGTTCACGTCCACATCCACGTCCATATCAACGTCCACATCCACTTCCACTTCCACGTCCACATCCACGTCCACATCCACGTCACCTTCCACATCCACGTCCACTTCCACATCCACGTCCACATCCACTTCCACGTCCACATCCACGTCCACATCCACGTCACCTTCCACATCCACTTCCACGTCCACATCCACGTCCATGTCCACGTCCACATCCACATCCACATCCACGTCACCATCCACATCCACTTCCACGTCCACATCCACGTCCATGTCCACGTCCACATCCACGTCACCATCCACATCCACTTCCACGTCCACATCCACGTCCATGTCCACGTCCACATCCACGTCCACATCCATATCCACATCCACGTCCATGTCCACATCCACATCCGTTCCCACATCGACGTCCACATCAATGTCCACGTCCACATCCACGTTCACGTCCACATCCACGTCCACATCCACGTCCATGTCCACTTCCATGTCCACATCCACGTCCATGTCCACATCCACTTCCACATCCACGTCCACATCCACATCCACGTCCACATAAATGTCCACGTCCACATCGATGTCCACATCGATGTCCACATCCACATCCACGTCCACATCGACGTCCACATCCACGTCCACTTCCACGTCCATGTCCACATCCACTTCCACTTAAACATCCACGTCCATGTCGATGTCCGCATCGACATCCACATCCACTTCCACGTCCATGTCCACATCCACATCCACATCCACATCCACATCCACTTCCACGTCCACATCCACATCCACATCCACATCGACGTCCACATCCACATCCACATCCACATCCACATCCACATCCACATCGACGTCCACATCCATATCCACATCCACATCCACATCGACGTCCACATCCACATCCACATCCACTTCCACGTCCATGTCCACATCCACATCCACATCGACGTCCACATCCACATCCACATCCACTTCCACGTCGATGTCCACTTCCACTTCCAAGTCCACGTCCACGTCCACATCCACGTCCACATCCATGTCCACATCCACGTCCACATCCACATCCACATCCACGTCCACATCGACGTCCACATCCACATCCACGTCCATGTCCACATTCACGTCCACATCCACGTCCAAATCCACATCGACGTCCACATCAATGTCCACGTCCACATCCACGTTCACGTCCACATCCACATCCACGTCCACATCGACGTCCACATCCACATCCACGTCCATGTCCACATTCACGTCCACATCCACGTCCAAATCAACATCGACGTCCACATCAATGTCCACGTCCACATCCACGTTCACGTCCACATCCACGTCCACATCCACGTCCATGTCCACTTCCATGTCCACATCCACTTCCACTTCCACGTCCACATCCACATCCACGTCCACATCCACTTCCACGTCCACATCCACGTCCATGTCCACATCCTCGTCCACATCCATGTCCACATCCATGTTCACGTCCACATCCACGTCCACATCCTCATCCACTTCCACGTCCATGTCCACATCCACGTCCATGTCCACATCCACTTCCACTTCCACATCCACGTCCACATCCACGTCCACATCAATGTCCACGTCCACATCCATGTCCACATCGATGTCCATATCCACATCCACGTCCACATCGACGTCCACATCCACGTCCGCGTCCACATCGACGTCCACATCAATGTCCACGTCCACATCCACGTTCACGTCCACATCCATGTCCACATCCACGTCCACATCATTGTCCACGTCCACTTCCACTTCCACGTCCACATCCACATCCACGTCCATGTCCACATCCACTTCCACGTCCAAGTCCACATCCACGTCCATGTCCACATCCACGTCCACATCCATGTCCACATCGATGTCCATGTCCACATCCACATCCACATCCACGACCACTTCCACGTCCATGTCCACATCCACGTCCATGTCCACGTCCACATCCACATCCACATCCACATCCACATCCACATCCACATCCACATCCACGTCCACATCCACATCCACGTCCACATCAACGTCCACGTCCACTTCCACTTCCACGTCCACGTCCATGTCCACGTCCACATCCACGTCCACATCCACATCCACATCCACATCCACGTCCACGTCCACATCCGCGTCCACATCGACGTCCACATCAATGTCCACGTTCACGTCCACATCCACGTCCACGTCCACGTCCACGTCCACTTCCACGTCCACATCCACATCCACGTCCACGTCCACGTCCATGTCCACATCCACGTCCATGTCCACATCCACTTCCACATCCACGTCCACTTCCACATCCACGTCCACATCCACTTCCACGTCAATGTGCACATCCACATCAACGTCCACATCGACGTTGACGTCCACATCCACGTCCATATCAACGTCCACATCCACTTCCACTTCCACGTCCACATCCACATCCACATCCACGTCACCTTCCACATCCAATTCCACGTCCACATTCACGTCCACATCCATGTCCACATCCTCGTCCACATCCACGTCCACTTCCACGTCCATGTCCACATCCACGTCCATGTCCACGTCCACATCCACATCCACATCCACATCCACATCCATGTCCACATCCACATCCACGTCCACATCAACGTCCACGTCCACTTCCACTTCCACGTCCACGTCCATGTCCACGTCCACATCCACATCCACATCCACGTCCACGTCCACATCCACATCCACATCCGCGTCCACATCGACGTCCACATCAATGTCCACGTTCACGTCCACATCCACGTCCACGTCCACGTCCACTTCCACGTCCACATCCACATCCACGTCCACGTCCACGTCCACGTCCATGTCCACATCCACGTCCATGTCCACATCCACTTCCACATCCACGTCCACTTCCACATCCACGTCCACATCCACTTCCACGTCGATGTGCACATCCACGTCGACGTCCACATCGACGTTCACGTCCACATCCACGTCCATATCAACGTCCACATCCACTTCCACTTCCACGTCCACATCCACGTCACCTTCCACATCCACTTCCACGTCCACATCCACGTCCATGTCCACGTCCACATCCACGTCCACATCCACGTCACCATCCACATCCACTTCCACGTCCACGTCCACGTCCACGTCCACATCCACGTCACCATCCACATCCACATCCACTTCCACGTCCACATCCACGTCCATGTCCACGTCCACATCCACGTCCACATCCACATCCGCGTCCATGTCCACATCCACATCCGTGTCCACATCGACGTCCACATCCACTTCCACGTCCACGTCCACGTCCACGTCCACATCCACGTCACCATCCACATCCACTTCCACGTCCACGTCCACGTCCACGTCCACATCCACGTCACCATCCACATCCACATCCACTTCCACGTCCACATCCACGTCCATGTCCACGTCCACATCCACGTCCATGTCCACATCCACGTCCATGTCCACATCCACTTCCACATCCACGTCCACATCCACATCCACGTCCACATAAATGTCCACATCCATGTCCACATCGATGTCCACATCCACATCCACGTCCACATCGACGTCCACATCCACGTCCACTTCCACGTCCATGTCCACATCCACTTCCACTTCCACATCCACGTCCACGTCGATGTCCACATCCACATCCACATCCACTTCCACGTCCATGTCCACATCCACATCCACATCCACATCCACATCCACATCCACATCCACGTCCATGTCCACATCCACTTCCACATCCACGTCCACGTCCATGTCCACATTCACGTCCACATTCACGTCCACGTCCACATCCACGTCCACATCCACATCGATGTCCACGTCCATGTCCACATCTACATCCACGTCCACATCCACGTCCAAATCCACGTCACCGTCCATATCCACTTCCACGTCCACATCCACGTCCATGTCCACGTCCACGTCCACATCCACGTCCACGTCCACATCCACATCCACATCCACGTCCACATCCACATCCGTGTCCACATCGACGTCCACATCAATGTCCACGTCCACATCCACGTTCACGTCCACATCCACGTCCATGTCCACATCCACGTCCACATCCACATCCACATCGATGTCCATGTCCACATCCACGTCCACATCCACGTCCACTTCCATGTCCACATCCACATCATTGTCCACGTCCACTTCCACTTCCACTTCCACATCCACATCCACGTCCACGTCCACGTTCACATCCACTTCCACGTCCACGTCCACATCCACGTCCATGTCCACATCCACGTCCACATCCACATCCACATCGATGTCCATGTCCATGTCCACATCCACGTCCACATCCACGTCCACTTCCACGTCCATATCCACATCCACGTCCATGTCCACATCCACTTCCACATCCACGTCCACATCCACGTCCACGTCCACATCAATGTCCACGTCCACGTCCATGTCCACATCCATGTCCACATCGATGTCCACTTCCACATCCACGTCCACATCCACATCCACATCCACTTCCACCTCGATGTCCACATCCACTTTCACGTCCATGACCACATCCACATCCACTTCCACATCCACGTCCACATCCACATCCACATCCACTTCCACGTCCACGTCCACATCCATGTCCACATCCACGTCCACATCCATGTCCACATCGATGTCCATGTCCACATCCACGTCCACATCCACGTCCACTTCCACGTCCATGTCCACATCCACGTCCATGTCGATGTCCACATCCACTTCCACATCCACGTCCACATCCACATCCACATCCACATCCACGTCCACATCAATGTCCACGTCCACATCCACGTTCACGTCCACATCCACGTCCACATCCACATCCACGTCCACATCATTGTCCACGTCCACTTCCACTTCCACGTCCACATCCACATCCACGTCCACGTCCACATCCACTTCCACGTCCACGTCCACATCCACGTCCATGTCCACATCCTCGTCCACATCCATGTCCACATCCATGTTCACGTCCACATCCACGTCCACATCCACGTCCACTTCCACGTCCATATCCACATCCACGTCCATGTCCACATCCACTTCCACATCAACGTCCACATCCACATCCACATCCACATCCACGTCCACATCCACATCCGCGTCCACATCGACGTCCACATCAATGTCCACGTCCACATCCACGTTCACGTCCACATTCACGTCCACATCCACGTCCACATCATTGTCCACGTCCACTTCCACGTCCACATCCACATCCACATCCACGTCCACGTCCACGTCCACGTCCACATCCACTTCCACGTCCACGTCCACATCCACGTCCACATCCACATCCACATCGATGTCCATGTCCACATCCACGTCCACATCCACGTCCACTTCCAGGCCCATGTCAACATCCACGTCCATATCCACATCCACATCCACATCCACGTCCACATCAACGTCCACATCCACGTCCACGTCCACATCATTTTCCACGTCCACGTCCATGTCCACATCCATGTCCACATCGATGTCCACTTCCACATCCACATCCACATCCACATCCACATCCACATCCACTTCCACGTCGATGTCCACATCCACTTCCACGTCCACGTCCACGTCCACATCCACGTCGACATCCACATCCACATCCACATCCACATCCACATCCACATCCACATCCACATCCACATCCACATCCACATCCACGTCCACGTCCACGTCCACATCCACGTCCACATCAATGTCCACGTCCACATCCACGTTCACTTCCACATTCACGTCCACATCCACGTCAACATCAATGTCCACGTCCACTTCCACGTCCACATCCACATCCACGTCCACATCCACTTCCACTTCCACGTCGACGTCCACGTCCACGTCCATGTCCACATCCACGTCCACATCCACATCCACATCGATGTCCATGTCCACATCCACGTCCACTTCCACGTCCATGTCCACATCCACATCCACTTCCACATCCACGTCCACATCCACATCCACTTCCACGTCCACGTCCACATCCATGTCCACATCCACGTCCACATCCATGTCCACATCGATGTCCATGTCCACATCCACGTCCACATCCACGTCCACTTCCACGTCCATGTCCACATCCACGTCCATGTCCACATCCACTTCCACATCCACGTCCACATCCACATCCACGTCCACATCAATGTCCACGTCCACATCCACGTTCACGTCCACATCCACATCCACGTCCACATCCACGTCCACATCCACGTCCACATCATTGTCCACGTCCACTTCCACTTCCACGTCCACATCCACATCCACGTCCACGTCCACATCCACATCCACGTCCACATCCACATCCACGTCGATGTCCATGTCCACATCCACGTCCACATCCACATCCACTTCCACGGCCATGTCCACATCCACGTCCATGTCCACATCCACTTCCACATCCACGTCCACATCCACGTCCACATCCACGTCCACGTCCACATCAATGTCCACGTCCACGTCCATGTCCACATCCATGTCCACATCGATGTCCACTTCCACATCCACATCCACATCCACATCCACTTCCACGTCGATGTCCACATCCACTTCCACGTCCACGTCCACGTCCACATCCACGTCCACATCCACATCCACATCCACATCCACATCCACGTCCACGTCCACATCCACGTCCACATCAATGTCCACGTCCACATCCACGTTCACTTCGACATCCACGTCCACATCCACGTCCACATCATTTTCCACGTCCACTTCCACGTCCACGTCCACATCCACATCCACATCCACATCCACTTCCACGTCCACGTCCACATCCACGTCCATGTCCACGTCCACATCCACGTCCATGTCCACGTCCACATCCACTTCCACGTCCACGTCCACATCCACGTCCATGTCCACATCCACGTCCACATCAATGTCCACGTCCACATCCATGTCCACATCCATGTCCACATCCACATCCACGTCCACTTCCACGTCCATGTCCACTTCCACGTCCACATCCATGTCCATGTCCACGTCCACATCCACGTCCACATCCACATCCACGTTCACGTCGACATCCACGTCCACATCCACGTCCACATCATTTTCCACGTCCACTTCCACGTCCACGTCCACATCCACATCCACATCCACTTCCACGTCCACGTCCACATCCACGTCCATGTCCACGTCCACATCCACGTCCATGTCCATGTCCACATCCACGTCCACGTCCATGTCCACATCCACGTCCACATCCACATCCACGTCCACATCAACGTCCACGTCCACGTCCACTTCAACTTCCACGTCCACATCCACATCCACGTCCACATCCACGTCACCGTCCATATCCACTTCCACGTCCACGTCCATGTCCATGTCCACATCCACATCCACATCCACATCCACATCCACATCCACATCCACATCCACTTCCACGTCCATGTCCACGTCGATGTCCACATCCACGTCCACATCAATGTCCACGTTCACGTCCACATCCACGTCCACGTCCACTTCCACGTCCACATCCACGTCCACGTCCACGTCCACGTCCATGTCCACATCCACGTCCACATCCACATCCACTTCCACATCCACGTCCACTTCCACTTCCACATCCACATCCACATCCACTTCCACGTCGATCTCCACATCCACATCGACGTCCACATCCACATCCACGTCCACGTCCACGTCCATGTCCACATCCACGTCCATGTCCACATCCACTTCCACATCCACGTCCACTTCCACTTCCACATCCACGTCCACATCCACTTCCACGTTGATCTCCACATCCACATCCACGTCCACATCGACGTTCACGTCCACATCCACGTCCATATCAACGTCCACATCCACTTCCACTTCCACGTCCACGTCCACATCCACGTCCACATCCATGTCCACATCCACGTCCACGTCCACATCCACATCCACATCCATGTCCACATCCACGTCCACGTCCACATCCACATCCACATCCGCATCCACATCGACGTCCACATCAATGTCCATGTCCACATCCACGTCCACGTCCACGTCCATGTCCACATCCACGTCCATGTCCACATCCACTTCCACATCCACGTCCACTTCCACTTCCACATCCACGTCCACATCCACTTCCACGTCGATCTCCACATCCACGTCCACATCCACGTCCACGTTCACGTCCACATCCACGTCCACATCCACGTCCACATCCACTTCCACGTCGATCTCCACGTCCACATCAACGTCCACATCCACTTCCACTTCCAAGTCCACGTCCACGTCCACGTCCACATCCACGTCCACATCCATGTCCACATCCACGTCCACATCCACGTCCACATCCACATCGATGTCCACGTCCATGTCCCCATCCAAGTCCACGTCCATGTCCATATCCACGTCCACATCCACATCCACGTCCATATCAACGTCCACGTCCACGTCCACGTCCACTTCCACTTCCACGTCCACATCCATGTCCAGGTCCACATCCACGTCACCGTCCATATCCACTTCCACGTCCACGTCCATGTCCACGTCCACGTCCACATCCACATCCACATCCACGTCCACGTCCACATCCACATCCGCGTCCACATCGACGTCCACATCAATGTCCACGTTCACGTTCACGTTCACTTCCACATCCACGTCCACGTCCACTTCCACGTCCACATCCACATCCACGTCCACGTCCACGTCCATGTCCACATCCACGTCCACGTCCATGTCCACATCCACTTCCACATCCACGTCCACTTCCACTTCCACATCCATGTCCACATCCACTTCCACGTCGAACTCCACATCCACATCGACGTCCACATCGACGTTCACGTCCACATCCACGTCCATATCAACGTCCACATCCACTTCCACTTCCACGTCCACGTCCACGTCCACGTCACCGTCCATATCCACTTCCACGTCCACGTCCATGTCCATGTCCACATCCACATCCACATCCACATCCACATCCACTTCCACGTCGATGTCCACATCCACGTCCACATCAATGTCCACGTTCACGTCCACATCCACGTCCACGTCCACTTCCACGTCCACATCCACGTCCACGTCCACGTCCATGTCCACATCCACGTCCATGTCCACATCCACTTCCACATCCACGTCCACTTCCACTTCCACATCCACGTCCACATCCACTTCCACGTCGATCTCCACATCCACATCGACGTCCACATCGACGTTCACGTCCACATCCACGTCCATATCAACGTCCACATCCACTTCCACTTCCATGTCCACGTCCACGTCCACATCCACGTCCACATCCATGTCCACATCCACGTCCACGTCCACATCCACATCCACATCCACATCCACATCGACTTCCACATCAATGTCCATGTCCACATCCACGTCCACGTCCACGTCCATGTCCACATCCACGTCCATGTCCACATCCACTTCCACATCCACGTCCACTTCCACTTCCACATCCACGTCCACATCCACTTCCACGTCGATCTCCACATCCACATCGACGTCCACATCGACGTTCACGTCCACATCCACGTCCACATCCACGTCCACATCCACTTCCACGTCGATCTCCACGTCCACATCAACGTCCACATCAACGTCCACATCCACTTCCAAGTCCACGTCCACGTCCACATCCACGTCCACATCCATGTCCACATCCACGTCCACATCCACGTCCACATCCACATCGATGTCCACGTCCATGTCCCCATCCAAGTCCACGTCCATGTCCACGTCCACATCCACATCCACGTCCATATCAACGTCCACGTCCACGTCCACGTCCACGTCCACGTCCACGTCCACTTCCACTTCCACGTCCACATCCAAATCCACGTCCACATCCACGTCACCGTCCATATCCACTTCCACGTCCACGTCCATGTCCACGTCCACATCCACGTCCACATCCACATCCACATCCACGTCCACGTCCACATCCACATCCGCGTCCACATCGACGTCCACATCAATGTCCACGTTCACGTTCACGTTCACTTCCACATCCACGTCCACGTCCACTTCCACGTCCACATCCACATCCACGTCCACGTCCACGTCCATGTCCACATCCACGTCCACGTCCACGTCCACGTCCATGTCCACATCCACTTCCACATCCACGTCCACTTCCACTTCCACATCCATGTCCACATCCACTTCCACGTCGAACTCCACATCCACATCGACGTCCACATCGACGTTCACGTCCACATCCACGTCCATATCAACGTCCACATCCACTTCCACTTCCACGTCCACGTCCACGTCCACATCCACGTCCACATCCATGTCCACATCCACGTCCACATCCACATCCACGTCCACGTCCACAGCCACATCCACATCCACGTCCACGTCCATGTCCACATTCACGTCCACATTCACGTCCACGTCCACTTCCACTTCCACGTCCACATCCACATCCACGTCCACATCCACGTCACCGTCCATATCCACTTCCACGTCCACGTCCATGTCCACGTCCACATCCACGTCCACATCCACATCCACATCCACGTCCACGTCCATGTCCAAATCCACATCCGCGTCCACATCGACGTCCACATCAATGTCCACGTTCACGTTCACTTCCACATCCACGTCCACGTCCACTTCCACGTCCACATTCACATCCACGTCCACGTCCATGTCCAAATCCACGTCCATGTCCACATCCACTTCCACATCCACGTCCACTTCCACTTCCACATCCACGTCCACATCCACTTCGACGTCGATCTCCACATCCACATCGACGTCCACATCGACGTTCACGTCCACATCCACGTCCATATCAACGTCCACATCCACTTCCACTTCCACGTCCATGTCCACGTCCACATCCACGTCCACATCCATGTCCACATCCACGTCCACAGCGACATCCACATCCACGTCCACGTCCATGTCCACATTCACGTCCACATTCACGTCCACGTCCACATCCACGTCCACATCCACATCCACATCCACGTCCACGTCCACTTCCACGTCCATTTCCACATCCACGTCCATTTCCACATCCACTTCCACATCCACGTCCACATCCACGTCCACATCAATGTCCACATCCACGTCCATGTCCACATCCATGTCCACATCGATGTCCACTTCCACATCCACGTCCACATCCACATCCACTTCCACGTCGATGTCCACATCCACTTCCACGTCCACGTCCACATCCACGTCCACATCCACATCCACATCCACGTCCACGTCCATGTCCACATTCACGTCCACATTCACATCCACGTCCACATCCACATCGATGTCCACGTCCATGTCCACGTCCACGTCCACATCCACGTCCACATCAATGTCCACGTCCACATCCACGTTCACGTCGACATCCACGTCCACATCCACGTCCACATCATTTTCCACGTCCACTTCCACGTCCACATCCACATCCACATCCACTTCCACGTCCACGTCCACATCCACGTCCATGTCCACGTCCACATTCACGTCCATGTCCACGTCCACATCCACTTCCACGTCCACGTCCACATCCACGTCCACGTCCACATCCACGTCCATGTCCACATCCACTTCCACATCCACGTCCACATCCACATCCACGTCCACATCCACGTCCACATCCACATCCACGTCCACATCCACATCCACGTCCTCTTCCACGTCCACATCCATGTCCATGTCCACGTCCACATCCACGTCCATGTCCACATCCACGTTCAAGTCCACATCCACGTCCACATCCACATCCACATCCACGTCCACATCCACTTCCACTTCCACGTCCACGTCCACATCCATGTCCACATCCACATCCACATCCACGTCCACATCAATATCCACGTCCACATCCATGTCCACATCGATGTCCACATCGATGTCCACATCGATGTCCACTTCCACATCCACGCCCACATCCACATCCACATCCACATCCACATCCACATCCACTTCCACGTCGATGTCCACATCCACTTCCACCTTCACGTCCACGTCCACTTCCACGTCCATGTCCACATCCACGTCCATGTCCACATCCACATCCACATCCACGTCCACTTCCACGTCCACATCCATGTCCATGTCCACGTCCACAACCACGTCCACATCCACATCCGCGTCCACATTGACGTCCACATCAATGTCCATGTCCACATCCACGTCCACGTCCACGTCCATGTCCACATCCACGTCCATGTCCACATCCACTTCCACATCCACGTCCACTTCCACTTCCACATCCACGTCCACATCCACTTCCACGTCGATCTCCACATCCACATCGACGTCCACATCGACGTTCACGTCCACATCCACGTCCACATCCACGTCCACATCCACTTCCACGTCGATCTCCACGTCCACATCAACGTCCACATCCACTTCCACTTCCAAGTCCACGTCCACGTCCACGTCCACATCCACGTCCACATCCATGTCCACATCCACGTCCACATCCACGTCCACATCCACGTCCACATCCACATCGATGTCCACGTCCATGTCCACATCCAAGTCCACGTCCATGTCCACATCCACGTCCACATCCACATCCACGTCCATATCAACGTCCACGTCCACGTCCACGTCCACGTCCACTTCCACTTCCACGTCCACATCCACATCCACGTCCACATCCACATCACCGTCCATATCCACTTCCACGTCCACGTCCATGTCCACGTCCACATCCACGTCCACATCCACATCCACATCCACGTCCACGTCCACATCCACATCCGCGTCCACATCGACGTCCACATCAATGTCCACGTTCACGTTCACGTTCACTTCCACATCCACGTCCACGTCCACGTCCACTTCCACGTCCACATCCACATCCACGTCCACGTCCACGTCCATGTCCACATCCACGTCCACGTCCATGTCCACATCCACTTCCACATCCACGTCCACTTCCACTTCCACATCCATGTCCACATCCACTTCCACGTCGAACTCCACATCCACATCGACGTCCACATCGACGTTCACGTCCACATCCACGTCCATATCAACGTCCACATCCACTTCCACTTCCACGTCCACGTCCACGTCCACATCCACGTCCACATCCATGTCCACATCCACGTCCACATCCACATCCACGTCCACGTCCACAGCCACATCCACATCCACGTCCATGTCCACATTCACGTCCACATTCACGTCCACGTCCACTTCCACGTCCACATCCACATCCACGTCCACATCCACATCACCGTCCATATCCACTTCCACGTCCACGTCCATGTCCACGTCCACATCCACGTCCACATCCACATCCACATCCACATCCACGTCCACATCCACATCCGCGTCCACATCGACGTCCACATCAATGTCCACGTTCACGTTCACTTCCACATCCACGTCCACGTCCACTTCCACGTCCACATTCACATCCACGTCCACGTCCACGTCCATGTCCACATCCACGTCCATGTCCACATCCACTTCCACATCCACGTCCACTTCCACTTCCACATCCACGTCCACATCCACTTCGACGTCCACATCGACGTTCACGTCCACATCCACGTCCATATCAACGTCCACATCCACTTCCACTTCCACGTCCATGTCCACGTCCACATCCACGTCCACATCCATGTCCACATCCACGTCCACATCCACATCCACGTCCACAGCGACATCCACATCCACGTCCACGTCCATGTCCACATTCACGTCCACATTCACGTCCACGTCCACATCCACGTCCACATTGAAATCCACATCCACGTCCACTTCCACGTCCATTTCCACATCCACGTCCATGTCCACATCCACTTCCACATCCACGTCCACATCCACGTCCACATCAATGTCCACATCCACGTCCATGTCCACATCCATGTCCACATCGATGTCCACTTCCACATCCACGTCCACATCCACATCCACATCCACATCCACATCCACTTCCACGTCGATGTCCACATCCACTTCCACGTCCACGTCCACGTCCACATCCACGTCCACATCCACATCCACATCCACATCCACGTCCACGTCCATGTCCACATTCACGTCCACATTCACATCCATGTCCACATCCACATCGATGTCCACGTCCATGTCCACGTCCACGTCCACATCCACGTCCACATCAATGTCCACGTCCACATCCACGTTCACGTCCACATCCACGTCCACATCCACGTCCACATCATTTTCCACGTCCACTTCCACGTCCACATCCACATCCACATCCACTTCCACATCCACGTCCACGTCCACGTCCATGTCCACATCCACGTCCATGTCCACATCCACTTCCACATCCACGTCCACTTCCACTTCCACATCCACGTACACATCCACTTCGACGTCGATCTCCACATCCACATCGACGTCCACATCGACGTTCACGTCCACATCCACGTCCATATCAACGTCCACATCCACTTCCACTTCCACGTCCATGTCCACGTCCACATCCACGTCCACATCCATGTCCACATCCACGTCCACATCCACATCCACGTCCACAGCGACATCCACATCCACGTCCACGTCCATGTCCACATTCACGTCCACATTCACGTCCACGTCCACATCCACGTCCACATCCACATCCACATCCACGTCCACGTCCACTTCCACGTCCACGTCCATGTCCACATCCACTTCCACATCCACGTCCACATCCACGTCCACATCAATGTCCACATCCACGTCCATGTCCACATCCATGTCCACATCGATGTCCACTTCCACATCCACGTCCACATCCACATCCACATCCACTTCCACGTCGATGTCCACATCCACTTCCACGTCCACGTCCACATCCACGTCCACATCCACATCCACATCCACATCCACGTCCACGTCCACATTCACGTCCGCATTCACATCCATGTCCACATCCACATCGATGTCCACGTCCATGTCCACGTCCACGTCCACGTCCACATCCACGTCCACATCAATGTCCACGTCCACATCCACGTTCACGTCGACATCCACGTCCACATCCACGTCCACATCATTTTCCACGTCCACTTCCACGTCCACATCCACATCCACATCCACATCCACATCCACTTCCACGTCCACATCCACGTCCATGTCCACGTCCACATTCACGTCCATGTCCACATCCACTTCCACGTCCACGTCCACATCCACGTCCATGTCCACTTCCACGTCCATGTCCACATCCACGTCCATGTCCACATCCACTTCCACATCCACGTCCACATCCACATCCACGTCCACATCCACGTCCACATCCACATCCACGTCCACATCCACATCCACGTCCACTTCCACGTCCACATCCATGTCCATGTCCACGTCCACATCCACGTCCACATCCACATCCACATCCACGTCCACGTCCACATCCACTTCCACGTCCACGTCCACATCCACGTCCATGTCCACTTCCACGTCCATGTCCACATCCACGTCCATGTCCACGTCCACTTCCACATCCACGTCCACATCCACATCCACGTCCACATCCACGTCCACATCCACATCCACGTCCACATCCACATCCACGTCCACTTCCACGTCCACATCCATGTCCATGTCCACGTCCACATCCACGTCCACATCCACATCCACGTCCACATCCACATCCGCGTCCACATCGACGTCCACATCAATATCCATGTCCACATCCACGTTCAAGTCCACATCCACGTCCACATCCACATCCACGTCCACGTCCACATCCACTTCCACTTCCACGTCCACGTCCACATCCATGTCCACATCCACGTCCACATCCATGTCCACATCTATGTCCATGTCCACATCCACGTCCACATCCACGTCAACTTCCACGTCCATGTCCACATTCACGTCCACATTCACGTCCACGTCCACATCCACGTCCACATCCACATCCACATCCACATCCACGTCCACGTCCACTTCCACGTCCACGTCCATGTCCACATCCACTTCCACATCCACGTCCACATCCACGTCCACATCAATGTCCACATCCACGTCCATGTCCACATCCATGTCCACATCGATGTCCACTTCCACATCCACGTCCACATCCACATCCACATCCACTTCCACGTCGATGTCCACATCCACTTCCACGTCCACGTCCACATCCACGTCCACATCCACATCCACATCCACATCCACATCCACGTCCACGTCCACATTCACGTCCGCATTCACATCCATGTCCACATCCACATCGATGTCCACGTCCATGTCCACGTCCACGTCCACATCCACGTCCACATCAATGTCCACGTCCACATCCACGTTCACGTCGACATCCACGTCCACATCCACGTCCACATCATTTTCCACGTCCACTTCCACGTCCACATCCACATCCACATCCACATCCACTTCCACGTCCACATCCACGTCCATGTCCACGTCCACATTCACGTCCATGTCCACGTCCACATCCACTTCCACGTCCACGTCCACATCCACGTCCATGTCCACTTCCACGTCCATGTCCACATTCACGTCCATGTCCACATCCACTTCCACATCCACGTCCACATCCACTTCCACGTCCACATCCACGTCCACGTCCACATCCACGTCCACATCCACATCCACGTCCACTTCCACGTCCACATCCATGTCCATGTCCACATCCACATCCACGTCCACATCCACATCCACGTCCACATCCACATCCGCGTCCACATCGACGTCCACATCAATATCCATGTCCACATCCACGTTCAAGTCCACATCCACGTCCACATCCACATCCACGTCCACGTCCACATCCACTTCCACTTCCACGTCCACGTCCACATCCATGTCCACATCCACGTCCACATCCATGTCCACATCTATGTCCATGTCCACATCCACGTCCACATCCACGTCCACATCCACGTCCACTTCCACGTCCATATCCACATCCACGTCCATGTCCATGTCCACATCCACTTCCACATCCACGTCCACATCCACATCCACATCCACGTCCACATCAATGTCCACGTCCACATCCATGTCCACATCGATGTCCACATCGATGTCCACTTCCACATCCACGTCCACATCCACTTCCACTTCCACGTCCACTTCCACTTCCACGTCCACATCCACTTCCACGTCCACATCCACGTCCACATCCACATCCACGTCCACTTCCACGTCCACATCCATGTCCATGTCCACATCCACATCCACGTCCACATCCACATCCACGTCCACATCCACATCCACGTACACATCCACTTCGACGTCGATCTCCACATCCACATCGACGTCCACATCGACGTTCACGTCCACATCCACGTCCATATCCACATCCACGTCCATGTCCATGTCCACATCCACTTCCACATCCACGTCCACATCCACATCCACATCCACGTCCACATCAATGTCCACGTCCACATCCATGTCCACATCGATGTCCACATCGATGTCCACTTCCACATCCACGTCCACATCCACATCCACATCCACTTCCACGTCGATGTCCACATCCACTTCCACGTCCACGTCCACATCCACGTCCACATCCACATCCACATCCACATCCACATCCACGTCCACGTCCACATTCACGTCCGCATTCACATCCATGTCCACATCCACATCGATGTCCACGTCCATGTCAACGTCCACGTCCACGTCCACATCCACATCCGCGTCCACATCGACGTCCACATCAATGTCCATGTCCACATCCACGTCCACGTCCACGTCCATGTCCACATCCACGTCCATGTCCACATCCACTTCCACATCCACGTCCACTTCCACTTCCACATCCACGTCCACATCCACTTCCACGTCGATCTCCACATCCACATCGACGTCCACATCGACGTTCACGTCCACATCCACGTCCACATCCACTTCCACGTCGATCTCCACGTCCACATCAACGTCCACATCCACTTCCACTTCCAAGTCCACGTCCACGTCCACGTCCATAACCACGTCCACATCCATGTCCACATCCACGTCCACATCCACGTCCACATCCACATCGATATCCACGTCCATGTCCACATCCAAGTCCACGTCCATGTCCACATCCACGTCCACATCCACATCCACGTCCATATCAACGTCCACGTCCACGTCCACGTCCACTTCCACTTCCACGTCCACATCCACATCCACGTCCACATCCACGTCACCGTCCATATCCACTTCCACGTCCACGTCCATGTCCACATCCACATCCACGTCCACATCCACATCCACATCCACGTCCATGTCCACATCCACATCCGCGTCCACATCGACGTCCACATCAATGTCCACGTTCACGTTCACGTTCACTTCCACATCCACGTCCACGTCCACGTCCACTTCCACGTCCACATCCACATCCACATCCACGTCCACGTCCACGTCCATGTCCACATCCACGTCCACGTCCATGTCCACATCCACTTCCACGTCGAACTCCACATCCACATCGACGTCCACATCGACGTTCACGTCCACATCCACGTCCATATCCACGTCCACATCCACTTCCACTTCCACGTCCACGTCCACGTCCACATCCACGTCCACATCCATGTCCACATCCACGTCCACATCCACATCCACGTCCACGTCCACAGCCACATCCACATCCACGTCCACGTCCATGTCCACATTCACGTCCACATTCACGTCCACGTCCACTTCCACTTCCACTTCCACTTCCACGTCCACATCCACATCCACGTCCACATCCACGTCACCGTCCATATCCACTTCCATGTCCACGTCCATGTCCACGTCCACATCCACGTCCACATCCACATCCACATCCACGTCCGCGTCCACATCCACATCCGCGTCCACATCGACGTCCACATCAATGTCCACGTTCACGTTCACTTCCACATCCACGTCCACGTCCACTTCCACGTCCACATTCACATCCACGTCCACGTCCACGTCCATGTCCACATCCACGTCCATGTCCACATCCACTTCCACATCCACGTCCACATCCACTTCGACGTCGATCTCCACATCCACATCGACGTCCACATCGACGTTCACGTCCACATCCACGTCCATATCAACGTCCACATCCACTTCCACTTCCACGTCCATGTCCACGTCCACATCCACGTCCACATCCATGTCCACATCCACGTCCACATCCACATCCACGTCCACAGCGACATCCACATCCACGTCCATGTCCACATTCACGTCCACGTCCACATCCACGTCCACATCCACATCCACATCCACGTCCACGTCCACTTCCACGTCCATTTCCACATCCACGTCCATGTCCACATCCACTTCCACATCCACGTCCACATCCACGTCCACATCAATGTCCACATCCACGTCCATGTCCACATCCGTGTCCACATCGATGTCCACTTCCACATCCACGTCCACATCCACATCCACATCCACATCCACTTCCACGTCGATGTCCACATCCACTTCAACGTCCACGTCCACGTCCACATCCACGTCCACATCCACATCCACATCCACATCCACGTCCACGTCCATGTCCACATTCACGTCCACATTCACGTCCATGTCCACATCCACATCGATGTCCACGTCCATGTCACCGTCCACGTCCACATCCACGTCCACATCAATGTCCACGTCCACATCCACGTTCACGTCGACATCCACGTCCACATCCACGTCCACATCATTTTCCACGTCCACTTCCACGTCCACATCCACATCCACATCCACTTCCACGTCCACGTCCACATCCACGTCCATGTCCACGTCCACATTCACGTCCATGTCCACGTCCACGTCCACTTCCACTTCCACGTCCACATCCACATCCACGTCCACGTCCACATCCACTTCCACGTCCACGTCCACATCCACGTCCATGTCCATGTCCACATCCACGTCCACATCCATGTCCACATCGATGTCCATGTCCACATCCACGTCCACATCCACGTCCACTTCCACGTCCATGTCCACATCCACGTCCATGTCCATGTCCACATCCACTTCCACATCCACGTCCACATCCACGTCCACATCAATGTCCACGTCCACATCCATGTCCACATCGATGTCCACATCGATGTCCACTTCCACATCCACGTCCACATCAACATCCACTTCCACGTCGATGTCCACATCCACTTCCACGTTCACGTCCACGTCCACATCCACGTCCACATCCACGTCCACGTCCACGTCCATGTCCACATTCACGTCCACATCCACGTCCACATCCACGTCCACATCCACATCGATGTCCACGTCCATGTCCACATCCACATCCACATCCACGTCCACATCCACATCCACGTCCATGTCCACATTCACGTCCACATTCACGTCCACGTCCACATCCATGTCCACATCCACGTCCACATCCACATCTATGTCCACGTCCATGTCCACATCTAAGTCCACGTCCATGTCCACATCCACGTCCACATCCACATCCACGTCCACATCAACGTCCACGTCCACGTCCACGTCCACTTCCACTTCCACGTCGATGTCCACATCCACTTACATGTCGATGTCCACATCCACATCCACGTCCACATCAACGTCCACGTCCACATCGACGTCCACTTCCACTTCCACGTCCATGTCCACATCCACGTCCATTTCCACTTCCACATCCACTTCCACGACCACATCCATGTCCACATCCATGTCCACATCCACGTCCACATCGACGTCCACATCCACATCGATGTCCACGTCCATGTCCACATCCAAGTCCACGTCTATGTCCACATCCACGTCCACATCCACATCCACGTCCACATCAACGTCCACGTCCACGTCCACTTCCACTTCCACGTCCACATCCACATCCACGTCCACATCCACGTCACCGTCCATATCCACTTCCACGTCCACGTCCACGTCCATGTCCACGTCCACATCCACGTCCACATCCACATCCACATCCACGTCCACGTCCACATCCACATCCGCGTCCACATCGACGTCCACATCAATGTCCACGTTCACGTTCACTTCCACATCCACGTCCACGTCCACTTCCACGTCCACATCCACATCCACATCCACGTCCACGTCCATGTCCACATCCACGTCCATGTCCACATCCACTTCCACATCCACGTCCACTTCCACTTCCACATCCACGTCCACATCCACTTCCACGTCGATCTCCACATCCACATCCACGTCCACATCGACGTTCACGTCCACATCCACGTCCATATCAACGTCCACATCCACTTCCACTTCCACTTCCACGTCCATGTCCACGTCCACATCCACGTCCACATCCATGTCCACATCCACGTCCACATCCACATCCACGTCCACAGCGACATCCACATCCACATCCACGTCCACGTCCATGTCCACATTCACGTCCACATTCACGTCCACGTCCACGTCCACATCCACGTCCACATCCACATCCACATCCACATCCACGTCCACGTCCACTTCCACGTCCATGTCCACATCCACGTCCATGTCCACATCCACTTCCACATCCACGTCCACATCCACGTCCACGTCCACATCAATGTCCAAGTCCACGTCCATGTCCACATCCATGTCCACATCGATGTCCACTTCCACATCCACGTCCACATCCACATCCACATCCACTTCCACGTCGATGTCCACATCCACTTCCACGTCCACGTCCACGTCCACATCCACGTCCACATCCACATCCACATCCACGTCCACGTCCATGTCCACATTCACGTCCACATTCACGTCCATGTCCACATCCACATCGATGTCCACGTCCATGTCCACGTCCACGTCCACGTCCACATCCACGTCCACATCAAAGTCCACGTCCACATCCACGTTCACGTCCACATCCACGTCCACATCCACGTCCACGTCCACATCCACGTCCATGTCCACATCCACTTCCACATCCACGTCCACTTCCACTTCCACATCCACTTCCACGTCGATCTCCACATCCACATCCACGTCCACGTCCACTTCCACTTCCACGTCCACGTCCACATCCACGTCCACATCCATGTCCACATCCACGTCCACATCCACATCCACGTCCACGTCCACAGCGACATCCACATCCACATCCACGTCCACATCAATGTCCACGTCCACATCCATGTCCACATCCATGTCCACGTCCACATCCACGTCCACTTCCACGTCCATGTCCACATCCACGTCCATGTCCACATCCACTTCCACATCCACGTCCACATCCACATCCACGTCCACATCCACGTCCACATCCACATCCACGTCCACATCCACATCCACGTCCACTTCCACGTCCACATCCATGTCCATGTCCACGTCCACATCCACGTCCACATCCACATCCACGTCCACATCCACATCCGCGTCCACATCGACGTCCACATCAATGTCCATGTCCACATCCACGTTCACGTCCACATCCACGTCCACATCCACATCCACGTCCACGTCCACATCCACTTCCACGTCCACGTCCACATCCATGTCCACATCCACGTCCACATCCATGTCCACATCGATGTCCATGTCCACATCCACGTCCACTTCCACGTCCATGTCCACATCCACGTCCATGTCCATGTCCACATCCACTTCCACATCCACGTCCACATCCACATCCACATCCACGTCCACATAAATGTCCACGTCCACATCGATGTCCACATCGATGTCCACATCGATGTCCACATCGATGTCCACTTCCACGTCCATGTCCACATCGATGTCCACATCGATGTCCACATCGATGTCCACATCGATGTCCACTTCCACGTCCACGTCCACATCCACATCCACATCCACATCCACATCCACGTCGATGTCCACATCCACTTCCACGTTCACGTCCACGTCCACTTCCACGTCCATGTCCACATCCACGTCCATGTCCACATCCACTTCCACATCCACATCCACATCCACGTCCACATCCACGTCCACATCCACATCCACGTCCACATCCACATCCACGTCCACGTCCACGTCCACATCCATGTACATGTCCACGTCCACATCCACGTCCACATCCACATCCGCGTCCACATCGACGTCCACATCAATGTCCATGTCCACATCCACGTTCACGTCCACATCCACGTCCACATCCACATCCACGTCCACATCCACTTCCACGTCCACATCCATGTCCACATCCACGTCCACATCCATGTCCACATCCATGTCCATGTCCACATCCACGTCCACATCCACGTCCACGTCCACATCCACATCCACATCCACGTCCACATCAATGTCCACGTCCACATCCATGTCCACATCGATGTCCACTTCCACATCCACGTCCACATCCACATCCACTTCCACGTCAATGTCCACATCCACTTCCACGTTCACGTCCACGTCCACATCCATATCCACATCCACATCCACATCCACGTCCATGTCCACATTCACGTCCACATTCACGTCCACGTCCACATCCACGTCCACATCCACATCGATGTCCACGTCCATGTCCACATCCACATCCACGTCCACATCCACATCCACGTCCACGTCCACATCCATGTCCACATCGATGCGATGTCCACATCGATGTCCACTTCCACGTCGATGTCCACATCCACTTCCACGTCCACGTCCACATCCACGTCCACATCCACGTCCACGTCCACATCCATGTCCACATCCACGTCCACATCCACATCCACGTCCACATCAACGTCCACGTCCACATCGACGTCCACTTCCACTTCCACGTCCACATCCACGTCCATTTCCACTTCCACATCCACTTCCACGTCCACATCCATGTCCACATCCATGTCCACATCCACGTCCACATCGACGTCCACATCCACATCGATGTCCACGTCCATGTCCACATCCAAGTCCACGTCCATGTCCACATCCACGTCCACATCCACATCCACGTCCACATCAACGTCCACGTCCACGTCCACTTCCACTTCCACGTCCACATCCACATCCACGTCCACATCCACGTCACCGTCCATATCCACTTCCTCGTCCACGTCCACGTCCATGTCCACGTCCACATCCACGTCCACATCCACATCCACATCCACGTCCACGTCCACATCCACATCCGCGTCCACATCGACGTCCACATCAATGTCCACGTTCACGTTCACTTCCACATCCACGTCCACGTCCACATCCACATCCACGTCCACGTCCACGTCCATGTCCACATCCACGTCCATGTCCACATCCACTTCCACATCCACGTCCACTTCCACTTCCACATCCACTTCCACATCCACTTCCACGTCGATCTCCACATCCACATCCACGTCCACGTCCACGTCCACTTCCACGTCCACGTCCACGTCCACATCCACGTCCACATCCATGTCCACATCCACGTCCACATCCACATCCACGTCCACGTCCACAGCGACATCCACATCCACATCCACGTCCACGTCCATGTCCACATTCACGTCCACATTCACGTCCACGTCCACCTCCACATCCACGTCCACATCCACATCCACATCCACGTCCACGTCCACTTCCACGTCCATGTCCACATCCACGTCCATGTCCACATCCACTTCCACATCCACGTCCACATCCACGTCCACGTCCACATCAATGTCCACGTCCATGTCCACATCCATGTCCACATCCATGTCCACTTCCACATCCACGTCCACATCCACATCCACATCCACTTCCACGTCGATGTCCACATCCACTTCCACGTCCACGTCCACGTCCACATCCACGTCCACATCCACATCCACATCCACGTCCACGTCCATGTCCACATTCACGTCCACATTCACGTCCATGTCCACATCCACATCGATGTCCACGTCCATGTCCACGTCCACGTCCACATCCACGTCCACATCAAAGTCCACGTCCACATCCACGTTCACGTCGACATCCACGTCCACATCATTTTCCACGTCCACTTCCACGTCCACATCCACATCCACATCCACTTCCACGTATACATCCATGTCCATGTCCACGTCCACATCCACGTCCATGTCCACGTCCACATCCACTTCCACGTCCATGTCCACTTCCACGTCCATGTCCACATCCACTTCCACATCCACGTCCACATCCACATCCACGTCCACATCCACGTCCACATCCACATCCACGTCCACATCAATGTCCACGTCCACATCCATGTCCACATCCATGTCCACGTCCACATCCACGTCCACTTCCACGTCCATGTCCACATCCACGTCCATGTCCACATCCACTTCCACATCCACGTCCACATCCACATCCACATCCACGTCCACGTCCACATCCACGTCCACATCCACATCCACGTCCACATCCACATCCACGTCCACTTCCACGTCCACATCCATGTCCATGTCCACGTCCACATCCACGTCCACATCCACATCCACGTCCACATCCACATCCGCGTCCACATCGACGTCCACATCAATGTCCATGTCCACATCCACGTTCACGTCCACATCCACGTCCACATCCACATCCACGTCCACGTCCACATCCACATCCACGTCCACGTCCACATCCACTTCCACGTCCACGTCCACATCCATGTCCACATCCACGTCCACATCCATGTCCACATCGATGTCCATGTCCACATCCACGTCCACATCCACGTCCACTTCCACGTCCATGTCCACATCCACGTCCATGTCCATGTCCACATCCACTTCCACATCCACATCCACATCCACATCCACGTCCACATCAATGTCCACGTCCACATCGATGTCCACATCGATGTCCACATCGATGTCCACATCGATGTCCACTTCCACGTCCACGTCCACATCCACATCCACATCCACATCCACGTCGATGTCCACATCCACTTCCACGTTCACGTCCACGTCCACTTCCACGTCCACGTCCATGTCCACATCCACGTCCATGTCCACATCCACTTCCACATCCACATCCACATCCACATCCGCGTCCACATCCACGTCCACATCCACATCCACGTCCACGTCCACGTCCACATCCATGTACATGTCCACGTCCACATCCACGTCCACATCCACATCCGCGTCCACATCGACGTCCACATCAATGTCCATGTCCACATCCACGTTCACGTCCACATCCACGTCCACATCCACATCCACGTCCACATCCACTTCCACGTCCACATCCATGTCCACATCCACGTCCACATCCATGTCCACATCCATGTCCATGTCCACATCCACGTCCACATCCACGTCCACGTCCACATCCACATCCACATCCACGTCCACATCAATGTCCACGTCCACATCCATGTCCACATCGATGTCCACTTCCACATCCACGTCCACATCCACATCCACTTCCACGTCGATGTCCACATCCACTTCCACGTTCACGTCCACGTCCACATCCATATCCACATCCACATCCACATCCACGTCCATGTCCACATTCACGTCCACATTCACGTCCACGTCCACATCCACGTCCACATCCACATCGATGTCCACGTCCATGTCCACATCCACATCCACGTCCACATCCACATCCACGTCCACGTCCACATCCATGTCCACATCGATGCAATGTCCACATCGATGTCCACTTCCACGTCGATGTCCACATCCACTTCCACGTCCACGTCCACATCCACGTCCACATCCACGTCCACTTCCACGTCCACATCCACATCCACGTCCACATCCACATCCACGTCCACATCCACATCCGCGTCCACATCGACATCCACATCAATGTCCACGTCCACATCCACGTTCACATCCACGTCCACATCATTGTCCACGTCCACTTCCACTTCCACATCCACATCCACATCCACGTCCACGTCCACATCCACTTCCACGTCCACGTCCACATCCACGTCCATGTCCACATCCACGTCCACATCCATGTCCACATCGATGTCCATGTCCACATCCACGTCCACATCCACGTCCACTTCCACGTCCATGTCCACATCCACGTCCATGTCCACATCCACTTCCACATCCACGTCCACATCAATGTCCACGTCCACATCCATGTCCACATCGATGTCCACATCGATGTCCACTTCCACATCCACATCAACATCCACTTCCACGTCGATGTCCACATCCACTTCCACTTCCACGTTCACGTCCACGTCCACATCCACGTCCACATCCACGTCCACGTCCACGTCCACGTCCATGTCCACATTCACGTCCACATCCACGTCCACATCCACATCGATGTCCACGTCCATGTCCACATCCACATCCACGTCCACATCCACATCCACGTCCACGTCCATGTCCACATTCACGTCCACATTCACGTCCACGTCCACATCCACGTCCACATCCACATCGATGTCCACGTCCATGTCCACATCCACATCCACGTCCACATCCACATCCACGTCCACATCCATGTCCACATCGATGTCCACATCGATGTCCACTTCCACGTCGATGTCCACATCCACTTCCATGTCGATGTCCACATCCACGTCCACATCCACGTCCACGTCCACGTCCACATCCACGTCCACATCCACATCCATGTCCACATCCACGTCCACATCCACATCCACATCCACATCCACGTCCACATCCACATCCACGTCCACATCAACGTCCACATCAACGTCCACGTCCACATCGACGTCCATTTCCACTTCCACATCCACTTCCACGTCCACATCCATTTCCACATCGCAGTCTTATGATCTTGATCTTATGATCATATGATTCCAAAAGTATACGAGGAATGCTAGGCCTACAAACAGACTAACTTCTGATACTGTATAGAGGCATAGTGACTGAAACTAATATTTACTCACAGTATACTGTGGTGTAGTATATAGTGTAGTCATACAGTAATTGCTGAGTACATATACATACTGTGTCAAATGAGGAAATGGTCTGCTCTCTACACTTTGGGATTAAGGTGGACACAGTGAATTTGATTGTCCACCCTTCCTCATGCTCACACTATGGACAAGAAAATGGTCACTTGCTCTGGTTTCTGGTAGCGGAATAACCTGTGTCCGTTGCAGGTCTCCTGATCCTGCCCACCCCCATCACAGATAAGTGCTGTGTGGTCATTTTGATGAGTGCTGGGGGAACGTTGTTTGAGGTTGTATCTCCATTCTGCAGCAGGTTGCTGCTGTTCAGAGCGAACACCTGTTTGTCCATCTGGGGAGGGTTGGAGCACTTCACCAGTTCACCAGGTCTGACGAACTGTGAGAGTGCTGATATGTTGTTGTTCATGAAAGCACAGCCAGGCTTGCTGTAGGAGGACATGGCAGCCTGAGGACTTCTGGAACAGACCAAAGTGGGCACGTTTGGTCCTGTAAATGTCTGTTTATCTAACATGGAGAGTTCTACATCTGCTGTTGTCTTTCTTTTGAGGGCAATGTGTGAAACTCTAACACCGAGATTTCTTTCTGACTTGCTTTTTCCTGTCAGGTTTAGAGTTCACATGAACTCTAAAAAGAGCTCATCTTTGAGAACGTGGAGTCGCTTTACACGTGACGTGCGTTCGGCACGCGAGCAGCATGGTGTTGCAGAGTGACCACAAGATGGCGCCAGTAACCTGCCCTGTCCACGCGCACGGAGCTCAGAGGCTGCTGGTGCAAACGTGTCCGACTGGAACTGGGACTGGTGATCTGACTGGAACTGGGACTGGTGGTCTGACTGGAACTGGGACTGGTGGTCTGACTGGAACTGGGACTGGTGGTCTGACTGGAACTGGGACTGGTGATCTGACTGGAACTGGGACTGGTGGTCTGACTGGAACTGGGACTGGTGATCTGACTGGAACTGGGACTGGTGGTCTGACTGGGACCAGTCAGACTGGTGGTCTGACTGGAACTGGGACTGGTGATCTGACTGGAACTGGGACTGGTGATCTGACTGGAACTGGGACTGGTGGTCTGACTGGTGGCCTGACTGGAACTGGGACTGGTGGCCTGACTGGAACTGGGACTGGTGGTCTGACTGGTGGTCCGACTGGAACTGGGACTGGTGGTCTGACTGGAACTGGGACTGGTGGTCTGACTGGAACTGGGACTGGTGATCTGACTGGAACTGGGACTGGTGGTCTGACTGGAACTGGGACTGGTGGTCTGACTGGAACTGGGACTGGTGATCTGACTGGAACTGGGACTGGTGATCTGACTGGAACTGGGACTGGTGGTCTGACTGGTGGCCTGACTGGAACTGGGACTGGTGGCCTGACTGGAACTGGGACTGGTGGTCTGACTGGTGGTTCGACTGGAACTGGGACTGGTGGTCTGACTGGAACTGGGACTGGTGGTCTGACTGGTGGCCTGACTGGAACTGGGACTGGTGATCTGACTGGAACTGGGACTGGTGGTCTGACTGGAACTGGGACTGGTGATCTGACTGGAACTGGGACTGGTGGTCTGACTGGAACTGGGACTGGTGGTCTGACTGGAACTGGGACTGGTGATCTGACTGGAACTGGGACTGGTGGTCTGACTGGTGGCCTGACTGGAACTGGGACTAGTGGTCTGACTGGTGGCCTGACTGGAACTGGGACTGGTGGTCTGACTGGTGGTCCGACTGGAACTGGGACTGGTGGTCTGACTGGAACTGGGACTGGTGGTCTGATTGGTGGCCTGACTGGAACTGGGACTGGTGGTCTGACTGGAACTGGGACTGGTGGTCTGATTGGAACTGGAACTAGTGGTCTGACTGGAACTGGGACTGGTGGTCTGATTGGAATTGGGACTGGTGGTCTGACTGGTGGTCTGACTGGAACTGGGACTGGTGATCTGACTGGAACTGGGACTTGGACTGGTGATCCAACTGGAAATTGGACTGGTGGTCTGACTGGAAATTGGACTGGTGGTCTGACTGGAACTGGGACTTGGACTGGTGATCCAAATGTAAATCGTACTGGTGGTCTGACTGGAACTGGGACTGGTGGGTGTGACTGGAACTCGGACTGGTAATCCGACTGGAACTCGGACTGGTGGTCTGACTGGAACTGGGACTGGTGATCCAAATGTAAATCGGACTGGTGGTCTGACTGGAACTGGGACTGGTGGTCTGACTGGTGATCTGACTGGAACTGGGACTGGTGGTCTGACTGGTGGTCTGACTGGAACTGGGACTGGTGGGTGTGACTGGAACTGGGACTGGTGGTCTGACTGGTGATCTGACTGGAACTGGGACTGGTGGTCTGACTGGTGGTCTGACTGGAACTGGGACTGGTGGGTGTGACTGGAACTGGGACTGGTGGTCTGACTGGAACGCGGACTACTGACCTTCTGTTTCTGAGTTTAAAGAGATTTTTCAGCCTGAATTGATATCAGTCCAAACAGTGAGTCTTGTTCTTGCAACGCAGCAGCTTCAGTCTGAGTGGTCCTGCAGGAAGCCAGAGCAGTCCTGCAAAAGGAAATCCTGCCTAATCTCATGTCTGCATCACATTAAAACGAGAATCTAAGCTCAGTGAAAGTAATAAAACACAGTGGACTGCTCACACCATGGAAATCTTCATATCATCGTGATATCAGACATTTCTATGCAAGGGTATTATTCTGTCGATAAAACTCACATCTTTCAAGGGCCAACAACTTGCAGTTTAAACCACGGAAATGTTCAACTTTTGTTTTCCTCTGTAAAATAATATAACTCCCTTTCAGGGAGTCATCAAGCGTTTGAAGAAAATTATACATACTGATTTATTAAAATCTAATTGAACATTAGTCTTATGTTATGTTTGTCCCATTTAAAGGCATTTTTCTTTTATTACATTTAATTTAATTTCTCTAATGATTGCTGGGACAGGCTCCAGCTTCCCTGCAACCCTTAAGCGGTTCAAAATTTAATGATTGAATAAATGAAAGAACGGACAAATGAATGAATGCATTTAATCAATTGAATTCATAGATATAAAATTGATAAAGATTTTACAGTGATTGCACAACTGAACAAAAACGGAAGAATAAACACGGGATAATAAAATGGCAGCATTGTCAGATTTTAAAGGGATGATTAGAAACCTAAAGGATCATAAATTGAGGATACAAAAGGAATAAAAGATGAAAATATGGTTGTATTTGGATTACTTGTTTAAAATTTAATGATTTTTTAAAACATATTTTCTTTTATTCCTTAGCAAAATGTGTATCAGGAGAAACGTATATAATGAATAATCCCAACAGAAATAATTTTCTGATGAAATACTGCTGTAATGATAAAATTAAATCATGAAACTACAGAAAAAAAAACATTTTGTCACTGACAACTTTTATAAATTTAGTCATTTATATTGTACATCATAATTAGATTTAATATTTACTTTTATTTACCTGGTTTTATATTTCTTTTAATTTTGTCATCATCCCTCAATCATATTTCTCCTTGGATGGATCTTTTTTTTTTATCTTTTTTTAAAATAAAAATGACTATTTATTTAAATAATGTATAACTTTTTTTATTTTAAATGTATTATTCCTGTATTTAATTTAATTTAATTGGGTTTAATTTCATTTAATTAGTTCTAAATGGGGCAAATATGGACCAATGGGAGGTGAGTGCGTTGCTCTACGTCAGACGCAAGGGGCGTATGTGACGCGTGTACGCTCCTCCCCTGGCTGTAGTACCGCCGGCTGGAGCTCCACCTGAAGCGGCTCTCCGGCACCAGAGACGCGGGCGGACCAGGGGGCGGTCCGGCGAAAGGAAACTTGGCAGAAAACAATAGCAGTTATTCCGCTGACCTCCCCAGAACTGATACTTTTATCAGTGAGAGGCTTTCTGGAGACAAACAACTCTGAGCGAGCAGTTCCCACGGAGGCGTTCCCGCTTCGCGAACCGCGTCGCAAGGACACCGAGAGGCGGCCGGGAGTAGGCGGAGGACCGCAGGTAGGACCGCGGCGCAGGTAGCTCCGCGGGGACCCAGGATAACCGGCAGAACGGCGGCAGGTCATGAGGATTTCTCCCGTCGCTGACCGCAGCGGCGCGTGGCAGCAGTAAACAGCGAAGAAGAGAGAAGAAGAGCCAGGTCCAGCGGTCCGTGGGGGGAGAGAAGAGCCAGCATGTCCCGCAGGAAGCAGAGCAAACCCCGGCAGATAAAGCGTGAGTCCGCCCGCAGTGTTCGCTCCTTTCCCCGTGAGTGTTAGCGCGTGGAGGCGCCGCGCGTGCTTTCATGTTGGAGTCTGAAACTCTAAAAGGTTCATTTTAACTCCTGCTGAACACGCACGTTCCCCCTTTCACGCACTTTTCACGTTTTCTAGCATAACACGGGGAAACGCGTCCACGGAGACTTTCTGTCCACAGACAGCTGCGTCTCTGTCCACAGACAGCTGTGTCTCTGTCCACAGACAGCTGTGTCTCTGTCCACAGACAGCTGTGTCTCTGTCCACAGACAGCTCTGTGTCTCTGTCCACAGACAGCTGTGTCTCTGTCCACAGACAGCTCTGGGTCTCTGTCCACAGACAGCTGTGTCTCTGTCCACAGACAGCTGTGTCTCTGTCCACAGACAGCTGTGTCTCTGTCCACAGACAGCTCTGTGTCTCTGTCCACAGACAGCTGTGTCTCTGTCCACAGACAGCTCTGGGTCTCTGTCCACAGACAGCTGTGTCTCTGTCCACAGACAGCTGTGTCTCTGTCCACAGACAGCTCTGGGTCTCTGTCCACAGACAGCTGTGTCTCTGTCCACAGACAGCTGTGTCTCTGTCCACAGACAGCTCTGGGTCTCTGTCCACAGACAGCTCTGTGTCTCTGTCCACAGACAGCTCTGGGTCTCTGTCCACAGACAGCTCTGTGTCTCTGTCCACAGACAGCTGTGTCTCTGTCCACAGACAGCTCTGTGTGTCTGTCCACAGACAGCTGTGTCTCTGTCCACAGACAGCTCTGTGTCTCTGTCCACAGACAGCTGTGTCTCTGTCCACAGACAGCTGGGTCTCTGTCCACAGACAGCTCTGGGTCTCTGTCCACAGACAGCTCTGGGTCTCTGTCCACAGACAGCTCTGGGTCTCTGTCCACAGACAGCTCTGGGTCTCTGTCCACAGACTGCTCTGGGTCTCTGTCCACAGACAGCTGTGTCTCTGTCCACAGACAGCTCTGTGTCTCTGTCCACAGACAGCTCTGTGTCTCTGTCCACAGACTGCTCTGGGTCTCTGTCCACAGACAGCTGTGTCTCTGTCCACAGACAGCTCTGTGTCTCTGTCCACAGACAGCTCTGGGTCTCTGTCCACAGACAGCTCTGGGTCTCTGTCCACAGACAGCTCTGTGTCTCTGTCCACAGACAGCTGTGTCTCTGTCCACAGACAGCTCTGGGTCTCTGTCCACAGACAGCTCTGGGTCTCTGTCCACAGACAGCTCTGTGTCTCTGTCCACAGACAGCTCTGGGTCTCTGTCCACAGACAGCTCTGGGTCTCTGTCCACAGACAGCTCTGGGTCTCTGTCCACAGACAGCTCTGTGTCTCTGTCCACAGACAGCTCTGTGTCTCTGTCCACAGACAGCTGTGTCTCTGTCCACAGACAGCTCTGGGTCTCTGTCCACAGACAGCTGTGTCTCTGTCCACAGACAGCTCTGGGTCTCTGTCCACAGACAGCTCTGGGTCTCTGTCCACAGACAGCTCTGGGTCTCTGTCCACAGACAGCTCTGTGTCTCTGTCCACAGACAGCTGTGTCTCTGTCCACAGACAGCTCTGTGTCTCTGTCCACAGACAGCTCTGTGTCTCTGTCCACAGACAGCTGTGTCTCTGTCCACAGACAGCTCTGTGTCTCTGTCCACAGACAGCTCTGTGTCTCTGTCCACAGACAGCTCTGTGTCTCTGTCCACAGACAGCTGTGTGTCTCTGTCCACAGACAGCTGTGTGTCTCTGTCCACAGACAGCTCTGGGTCTCTGTCCACAGACAGCTGTGTGTCTCTGTCCACAGACAGCTCTGTGTCTCTGTCCACAGACAGCTCTGTGTCTCTGTCCACAGACAGCTGTGTCTCTGTCCACAGACAGCTCTGGGTCTCTGTCCACAGACAGCTGCGTGTCTGTCCACAGACATCAGGACAGCTTGTTGCCGTGGAAACGTCAGACATTGTGAGACAGAGGTGATGTGAGGAGAGATGATCTGATGTGAGATAAAGTTTGATGTGTTTCGGGTGACAGAGCCCCCCCCCCCCCCCCTCCCAAGATCTCTGCAGCTGATAGCTGCTGAGATCTGATGTTTTCATCGTTAAGTGAAGCAGTGTGTGTGTGTGTGTGTGTGTGTGTGTGTGTGTGTGTGCTGCCTGACGAGCTTTTCCTGTTTATAAAAGTGAGGTCTATCAGGTGCACGGCGATGTTGGGCCGTGATAAAAGCACTTTAATGAAGTTGTGGCGTTGCGGCGGCGTGCTGAGCTGATGAGGACGGCTGGAGAGAAGAGTTGCAGCTGGAAGGTCTTATCGCCTTGTTTCTGAGCTGATTGTGTCAGCGTGTCCTCAGAAAGCTGCTGTCTGAAAGCAACACTTGGAAAGTTTAGTCTGCCGTCTATCGCTGCGTGAAATGCCCTTGTGTGGGGTTATCTCCGTCACATCCCGGCTGCAGCAGGTGGTAAACCAGAGAAGATGTCTGATCACACCAAGCATCTGGAGGAAACGGCTTTTCTCACCATCTGCCTGCCTCACGCGCCGCTTTATTCACGTTCATACGCTGTGAGACTGGAAGAATGGGAGATCCGTCCAGCCAGACCAGCTGACTAATGTGTGTCATCACCCCCCCCCCCCCCATGACTTCTGATACCCTAAACATGTTTCCTGTCACGTATGACCGTCCCTCCGCCTGTCTGTCCATCAGTCTGTCTGGTTCATATATGAAATGTGTGTATAATGTATATAATGTGTGTGTATAATGTGTGTGTGTAAAACGCGTGTGTATATGTGTATAACGTGTGTGTATATGATGTGTGTGTGTGTATTACGTGTGTGTATAATGTGTGTGTGTGTGTATTACGTGTGTGTATAATGTGTGTGTGTATAACGTGTGTGTATTACGTGTGTGTATATAACGTGTGTGTGTATAACGTGTGTGTGTGTTACGTGTGTATATAACGTGTGTGTGTATTACGTGTGTGTGTTACGTGTGTATATAACGTGTGTGTGTATTACGTGTGTGTATAATGTGTGTGTGTATTACGTGTGTGTATAATGTGTGTGTGTATTACGTGTGTGTATAACGTGTGTGTGTATTACGTGTGTATATATAACGTGTGTGTGTATAACGTGTGTATATAACGTGTGTGTGTATTACGTGTGTGTGTATTACGTGTGTGTATAATGTGTGTGTGTATTACGTGTGTATATAACGTGTGTGTGTATTACGTGTGTGTATAATGTGTGTGTGTATTACGTGTGTGTATAACGTGTGTGTGTATTACGTGTGTATATATAACGTGTGTGTGTATAACGTGTGTATATAACGTGTGTGTGTATTACGTGTGTGTGTATTACGTGTGTGTATAATGTGTGTGTGTATTACGTGTGTATATAACGTGTGTGTGTATTACGTGTGTGTGTATTACGTGTGTGTATAATGTGTGTGTGTATTACGTGTGTATATAACGTGTGTGTGTATTACGTGTGTGTATAATGTGTGTGTGTATTACGTGTGTGTATAACGTGTGTGTGTATTACGTGTGTATATATAACGTGTGTGTGTATAACGTGTGTATATAACGTGTGTGTGTGTATATGAATTTACCATGAAGAGAGAAGACGTGTAAGTGTACATGGGACGGTGTTTATACCAAGTAAAGGATTTATTGTATGGTAATGTGAAAAGTGTCATTTCTGTTGTTTATGTCTGCATTTTGTTTATTTGATGTGTTTGTGTTTTTATTGACGTGTTTTATATGTGATCGATCAGTGTGATCACATGTCGGCAGGACTTGTGTCCACACTGTTCCTGTTAGAAACACGGTGGATTGATATCCTATCAGATGGTGACTTCCGGCTTCTGGGAACCACTGCTGTGTTCTTCTGAGGAGTCCTCGTGTCTTCACACCGTCTCTGCCAGGACACGGCGTAGACCGCCTGGTTCAGGATGAGGGTCTCTGTAGACCGCCTGGTTCAGGATGAGGGTCTCTGTAGACCGCCTGGTTCAGGATGAGGGTCTCTGTAGACCGCCTGGTTCAGGATGAGGGTCTCTGTAGACCGCCAGGTTCAGGATGAGGGTCTCTGTAGACCGCCTGGTTCAGGATGAGGGTCTCTGTAGACCGCCTGGTTCAGGATGAGGGTCTCTGTAGACCGCCAGGTTCAGGATGAGGGTCTCTGTAGACCGCCTGGTTCAGGATGAGGGTCTCTGTAGACCGCCTGGTTCAGGATGAGGGTCTCTGTAGACCGCCTGGTTCAGGATGAGGGTCTCTGTAGACCGCCTGGTTCAGGATGAGGGTCTCTGTAGACCGCCTGGTTCAGGATGAGGGTCTCTGTAGACCGCCTGGTTCAGGATGAGGGTCTCTGTAGACCGCCAGGTTCAGGATGAGGGTCTCTGTAGACCGCCTGGTTCAGGATGAGGGTCTCTGTAGACCGCCTGGTTCAGGATGAGGGTCTCTGTAGACCGCCTGGTTCAGGATGAGGGTCTCTGTAGACCGCCTGGTTCAGGATGAGGGTCTCTGTAGACCGCCTGGTTCAGGATGAGGGTCTCTGTAGACCGCCTGGTTCAGGATGAGGGTCTCTGTAGACCGCCTGGTTCAGGATGAGGGTCTCTGTAGACCGCCTGGTTCAGGTCTCTGCATGTTTCTGATGGTTCCACACACTATATTAACCCGTTTGATGACCATCAAATGGACCGGACCGCCACGTGGTCCATCTTCAGGTGGTCCCTGGTCTGCCTGTGTTTCAGACCCAGGCTGAAAGTGGATTCATACATGTGGAGATATAAAAACCTGGATCTCCTCAGAGACACGGGTCCTGCTGCTCGCGTCACGTTTTACTGCACATGAACAGCGAAGAGGAAGCAAAGTATTCAGGCAATGTTCAAAGTAAATATTGTATTAGTCTCTTTATGTGTAAATATATCCAGCGTTATATTATATTATATTATATTATATTATATTATATTATATTTTTATTATTATTATTATTATTATTATTATTATATTATCTTATATTATCCAACATTATATTATTGTCATATTCCAGCAGGCGCTGCAGAGACCTGCCTTCTCGTAGAACTTCTGCGGATCAGAATACAGTACAGAGGCCCTTCCCTCTGGAAGGCCTGCAGGTTGTAACCGCATCAACTGATAAAATGTTCCAGGTATGAAACACTGACCGGCCTGCTGGTGATGCCCGCTTCGCTGGCCAGACCCGGCGGCGATCCCGCTCTTCCCGCGCAGTATGTCGTCTCAGCTGTTAGAAATGTACCTGCTGTTACCTGTAAAATGAAAAGACGTGAAGTTCGGATGTTAAGCATGACAGATGTGGAGTCAGATCCAGTTTCCCAGCCAGGCCGTACGGTGCTGGTCAGACAGGGCTGCGATGTGACGTTCAGGTACAGGTAAATCCCAGCTTCCTGCTGCTCTGCGGACATCCGGAGTTTTCTGCTTTGTGTTTGTGGGAGCAGCAGCTTGTCGGGTCCAGAGATGGAAAGGCAGAACTAAACGCTGAGAGGAAGCCGTGCGGACATGACGGCGTTTACATGGCTCTGAACTGGCCTCTTCTTTCCACCAACAAAGGGTTCAGTCCGGGGCTTTGTGGAGGCCTGTAGCGGGGAGGAGAAGGGTGTTTGTGTTGCAGATAGATATTTGTCTATGTCTCTTTGTGCGTCATCCTCCCCAACGGTTGGAGATGTTTCAGCCTGATATGGCAGCTCTCTTTGATGGGGAGATAGCGGCGGCCCACTGAGGCTGCATCCCTGGGCTTATATTTTTTGGCGGTTGAGATGGGAGACGAGATAAAAGTTGGCGGCGATGGTTTGCTGCTGATAGCTGAGAGAGGGGGGGAGGGGGTTTGGAGGAGGAGACGGAGGGCTCAGTGTAATTACATCTGGCCTTTTTTCCCACCGTTGACGCGTCGTCGTCGGTGGTTTTGTTTGGCTGTGAATGGATGTCTAGATAATTAAAAGAAATGCTGGAGGAAGAGCGGCTGAAAGAGTGATAAGAGGAAGGAAAAGTAGAGTAGTGGTGTGTTTTTAATGGCAGCCCAGCCAGCTCTGCCGCTCCCGCCCCTCTGAGAAAGATGTTTGAGGCCGATAAGGAGGCCTGCTGATGGTAGATAGATAACACTCTGCAGATCCTCGCAGCTGATTGGCCCTCCCGCTGTGTGTGCGTGTTTATGCATGAATGTGTGTCTATGACATCAGCTGAAGAGCTCAGAGGTCAGCATGAATAATAGCAGGACGCCTGTAGAGACCAGACAAGGAAGTCAGCTTGAGGACCTCCCCTTTTTCTTCTTCTACTATTTATTTGTTTAACCCTTAAACCTGCAGCAGATACCCGAGGTCTATCCTGCCACCAGAACGGCAGTGTGGAACTCTGTGGTGGCTTTGTGACCTTTCAGCTGATTTATAAAAGTTTTCCAGCGTTTCTATCCGTCCAGGAGGTTTACAATCCAGACACAACATGTAGTGTTTATTCAGAGACTCTAGATGGTAAATCCACCATTATTTATCACATCTTCATCACCATCACTACCATGTTGCTAAGAAACAACACCTGGACATGATGATGAAGACACTTCCTGTCAGACTTTCCACCAATCAGAGAGCTTAAACTGACGGTAACGTCCAATCAGGAGCAGCCAAAGATCAACAAGTGATGAGAAAAGCAGGAAAATAATGATCCTCTATGGCTGGAATAAAGCCAAGAAGACGTTTGGGATGCAGCTGAGGTGGAGGTGCTGCAGTGAGGAGAGCAGGTAGATAGTAGCAGGAAGACGTGTGTGTGTGTGTGTGTGTGTGTGTGTGTGTGTTTCAGATGTGAGAGGATGATGTGCAGATGAGAAAAGACTTGGTCACTGCTGATCTGTGTGTGTTATTTCTACAAACTTCTGGTTTCTCTTTATGCTGCTTTATCTGTTCATACGTTCATTTTACATCATTTTAGCCTGAGGCTGAAAACGTCATGTCTCCATGGAAACGTCAGGTCTGCATGGAAACATCATGTCTCCATGGAAACATCATGTCTCCTTGGAAACATCTTGTCTCCATAGAAACATCACATCTCCAAGGAAACGTCATGTCTCCAAGGAAACGTCATGTCTCCATAGAAACATCACATCTCCAAGGAAACGTCATGTCTCCAAGGAAACGTCATGTCTCCAAGGAAACGTCATGTCTCCAAGGAAACGCCATGTCTCCATGGAAACGTCATGTCTCCATGGAAACGTCATGTCTGCATGCTGACTGGGATTGAGGGTACATTCCCATCAGGATAGGCCTTGCCTACATCTGCCCCCATTTCTTTTTAAGGTGGATTTTGACCTGAGAAATGGAGTTTTTAGTGTGCTTTACTTTTATTTTGGTGATAGATTTATCATTAGAAATTAGACTAAATTGGTGTTTATTTATCGTCATTTTTATCATTAGTCTGCTTCTTTGATCGGAATCAGAGTTGTTCTGCGTGTTGGCAGTATTCCATACAAAGCCACTTTTCGAGCAAACGGACCGGGGTTTTGGTGTGATTGAGCTTAAAGCTCGTACAGGCTGGTTTAGCTACAAATGAGTTGAATAATAAAAAATAATTTGGAGTTTAAAGGGTTAAATTGGTGTAAAAGCTTTAAATGAGTCAGGTTCTGGTGACGACGGAGAGATGAATTCATTGTTTTAGGCGTGACTAAACTCCACGCACACGCCTGTAGGGCTGCTGCAGCGCCTTGGTGGCTCTCTGTGTTTGCTTCTCTTTGTTCTGCTTTTAGCTTGATGTGAACTTTAGATAAGCTGCGGGGCCCGATCGCACAGCAGATAGAGATGGCCGGCGTGATTAGAGTTGTTATCAGGCCGGAGCAGGCAGGAGCCCAGGCTCCACGGCAACAACAAGAGGCCCGGGTGGGAGCGTGGGGTCCAGACCCTGGCAATCAGTTCCAGTCCTAATGGGATTAATGTTGTTGTATAATCAGATGATAGGTGTGAATGCATATTCCTTTTCACTCCCCCCACCCTCCTTTCTCCCTCACTTTCCTCCCTAACAAGCGTTGTCATTGATTAATTTAATTAAAATTAATACCACATATTACTCATTGCAGATTGTGTGTAAAGATAGCGCAGACACGTAGGGAAATTTTGGTGTTAGGAGATGATTATCTGCAGGGTTTTTTAGTTTTGCTCTCGCTGAGAAGCGTGAAGAGCATCCAGTAAGAAAATGCCTGCATCAGCAGGAGGATCCGCGCTAGCTTGATGGCAGATATTAACCCAGCTCTGTGGTGTCTGATCGGTTATCGCTTAGATAACTGTGTGGGAGCAGCCGTGCACTCTTCGTGCACGTTCACACAGCACCCGAGAGTCTGAACAATCAATGTTTGAGACACGAGGTGAATTTTTCTGAGTTCCGGACTAGACCTGATGTGATGGAAGCAGCGGTTCCTGATCAGGAACAAAGACCTGAGAACGCTTTCTTGGTGTGTGTGGTCCGATGCAGCGAGAAGCTGGAGCTGGATAAGTTCTGGTCAGTTCCAGCTGATGGTTCCTGGAGCAGTTGGTTCAGATGTTCAGGTCCTGCTGGTGGTTCCTGGAGCAGTTGGTTCAGATGTTCAGGTCCTGCTGGTGGTTCCTGGAGCAGTTGGTTCAGATGTTCAGGTCCTGCTGATGGTTCCTGGAGCAGTTGGTTCAGATGTTCAGGTCCTGCTGGTGGTTCCTGGAGCAGTTGGTTCAGATGTTCAGGTCCAGCTGATGGTTCCTGGAGCCGTTGGTTCAGATATTCAGGTCCAGCTGATGGTTCCTGGAGCCGTTGGTTCAGATATTCAGGTCCAGCTGATGGTTCCTGGAGCAGTTGGTTCAGATGTTCAGGTCCTGCTGGTGGTTCCTGGAGCCGTTGGTTCAGATGTTCAGGTCCAGCTGGTGGTTCCTGGAGCAGTTGGTTCAGATGTTCAGGTCCAGCTGATGGTTCCTGGAGCAGTTGGTTCAGATGTTCAGGTCCAGCTGATGGTTCCTGGAGCAGTTGGTTCAGATGTTCAGGTCCTGCTGGTGGTTCCTGGAGCCGTTGGTTCAGATGTTCAGGTCCAGCTGGTGGTTCCTGGAGCAGTTGGTTCAGATGTTCAGGTCCAGCTGGTGGTTCCTGGAGCAGTTGGTTCAGATGTTCAGGTCCAGCTGATGGTTCCTGGAGCAGTTGGTTCAGATGTTCAGGTCCAGCTGGTGGTTCCTGGAGCAGTTGGTTCAGATGTTCAGGTCCAGCTGATGGTTCCTGGAGCAGTTGGTTCAGATGTTCAGGTCCAGCTGATGGTTCCTGGAGCAGTTGGTTCAGATGTTCAGGTCCTGCTGGTGGTTCCTGGAGCCGTTGGTTCAGATGTTCAGGTCCAGCTGGTGGTTCCTGGAGCAGTTGGTTCAGATGTTCAGGTCCAGCTGGTGGTTCCTGGAGCAGTTGGTTCAGATGTTCAGGTCCTGCTGGTGGTTCCTGGAGCAGTTGGTTCAGATGTTCAGGTCCTGCTGGTGGTTCCTGGAGCCGTTGGTTCAGATGTTCAGGTCCAGCTGATGGTTCCTGGAGCAGTTGGTTCAGATGTTCAGGTCCAGCTGGTGGTTCCTGGAGCAGTTGGTTCAGATGTTCAGGTCCAGCTGATGGTTCCTGGAGCAGTTGGTTCAGATGTTCAGGTCCAGCTGATGGTTCCTGGAGCAGTTGGTTCAGATGTTCAGGTCCTGCTGGTGGTTCCTGGAGCCGTTGGTTCAGATGTTCAGGTCCAGCTGGTGGTTCCTGGAGCAGTTGGTTCAGATGTTCAGGTCCAGCTGGTGGTTCCTGGAGCAGTTGGTTCAGATGTTCAGGTCCAGCTGATGGTTCCTGGAGCAGTTGGTTCAGATGTTCAGGTCCAGCTGGTGGTTCCTGGAGCCGTTGGTTCAGATGTTCAGGTCCTGCTGGTGGTTCCTGGAGCAGTTGGTTCAGATGTTCAGGTCCAGCTGATGGTTCCTGGAGCAGTTGGTTCAGATGTTCAGGTCCAGCTGGTGGTTCCTGGAGCCGTTGGTTCAGATGTTCAGGTCCTGCTGGTGGTTCCTTGAGCAGTTGGTTCAGATGTTCAGGTCCTGCTGGTGGTTCCTGGAGCAGTTGGTTCAGATGTTCAGGTCCTGCTGGTGGTTCCTGGAGCAGTTGGTTCAGATGTTCAGGTCCAGCTGGTGGTTCCTGGAGCAGTTGGTTCAGATGTTCAGGTCCAGCTGATGGTTCCTGGAGCAGTTGGTTCAGATGTTCAGGTCCAGCTGATGGTTCCTGGAGCAGTTGGTTCAGATGTTCAGGTCCTGCTGGTGGTTCCTGGAGCCGTTGGTTCAGATGTTCAGGTCCAGCTGGTGGTTCCTGGAGCAGTTGGTTCAGATGTTCAGGTCCAGCTGGTGGTTCCAGGAGCCGTTGGTTCAGATGTTCAGGTCCAGCTGGTGGTTCCTGGAGCCGTTGGTTCAGATGTTCAGGTCCAGCTGGTGGTTCCTGGAGCAGTTGGTTCAGATGTTCAGGTCCAGCTGATGGTTCCTGGAGCAGTTGGTTCAGATGTTCAGGTCCAGCTGATGGTTCCTGGAGCAGTTGGTTCAGATGTTCAGGTCCTGCTGGTGGTTCCTGGAGCAGTTGGTTCAGATGTTCAGGTCCTGCTGGTGGTTCCTGGAGCCGTTGGTTCAGATGTTCAGGTCCAGCTGGTGGTTCCTGGAGCAGTTGGTTCAGATGTTCAGGTCCAGCTGATGGTTCCTGGAGCAGTTGGTTCAGATGTTCAGGTCCAGCTGGTGGTTCCTGGAGCAGTTGGTTCAGATGTTCAGGTCCAGCTGATGGTTCCTGGAGCAGTTGGTTCAGATGTTCAGGTCCAGCTGATGGTTCCTGGAGCAGTTGGTTCAGATGTTCAGGTCCAGCTGGTGGTTCCTGGAGCAGTTGGTTCAGATGTTCAGGTCCAGCTGGTGGTTCCTGGAGCAGTTGGTTCAGATGTTCAGGTCCAGCTGATGGTTCCTGGAGCAGTTGGTTCAGATGTTCAGGTCCTGCTGGTGGTTCCTGGAGCAGTTGGTTCAGATGTTCAGGTCCAGCTGGTGGTTCCTGGAGCCGTTGGTTCAGATGTTCAGGTCCTGCTGGTGGTTCCTGGAGCAGTTGGTTCAGATATTCAGGTCCTGCTGGTGGTTCCTGGAGCAGTTGGTTCAGATGTTCAGGTCCTGCTGGTGGTTCCTGGAGCAGTCGGTTCAGATGTTCAGGTCCTGCTGGTGGTTCCTGGAGCAGTTGGTTCAGATGTTCAGGTCCAGCTGGTGGTTCCTGGAGCCGTTGGTTCAGATGTTCAGGTCCTGCTGGTGGTTCCTGGAGCAGTTGGTTCAGATGTTCAGGTCCTGCTGGTGGTTCCTGGAGCAGTTGGTTCAGATGTTCAGGTCCTGCTGGTGGTTCCTGGAGCAGTTGGTTCAGATGTTCAGGTCCTGCTGGTGGTTCCTGGAGCAGTTGGTTCAGATGTTCAGGTCCAGCTGGTGGTTCCTGGAGCAGTTGGTTCAGATGTTCAGGTCCAGCTGGTGGTTCCTGGAGCAGTTGGTTCAGATGTTCAGGTCCTGCTGGTGGTTCCTGGAGCCGTTGGTTCAGATGTTCAGGTCCAGCTGGTGGTTCCTGGAGCAGTTGGTTCAGATGTTCAGGTCCAGCTGATGGTTCCTGGAGCAGTTGGTTCAGATGTTCAGGTCCAGCTGATGGTTCCTGGAGCAGTTGGTTCAGATGTTCAGGTCCAGCTGATGGTTCCTGGAGCAGTTGGTTCAGATGTTCAGGTCCAGCTGGTGGTTCCTGGAGCAGTTGGTTCAGATGTTCAGGTCCTGCTGGTGGTTCCTGGAGCAGTTGGTTCAGATGTTCAGGTCCAGCTGATGGTTCCTGGAGCAGTTGGTTCAGATGTTCAGGTCCTGCTGGTGGTTCCTGGAGCAGTTGGTTCAGATGTTCAGGTCCAGCTGGTGGTTCCTGGAGGAGGTGCATCAGTGAGACAGCAGGTGTTATGTCTTGCCCCCAACTGCAGCAGACTGATAGTTGGTCTTGCTGTACTGAGGAGGAGTCTGCAGAGGGGTTAATGTGGGCGTGATGACGTAACAAACGGCATGCAGAGGGGTTAATGTGGGCGTGATGACGTAACAAACGGCATGCAGAGGGGTTAATGTGGGCGAGATGACGTAACAAACGGCATGCAGAGGGGTTAATGTGGGCGTGATGACGTAACAAACGGCATGCAGAGGGGTTAATGTGGGCGTGATGACGTAACAAACGACATGCAGAGGGGTTAATGTGGGCGAGATGACGTAACAAACGGCATGCAGAGGGGTTAATGTGGGCGTGATGACGTAACAAACGGCATGCAGAGGGGTTAATGTGGGCGTGATGACGTAACAAACGACATGCAGAGGGGTTAATGTGGGCGTGATGACGTAACAAACGGCATGCAGAGGGGTTAATGTGGGCGTGATGACGTAACAAACGGCATGCAGAGGGGTTAATGTGGGCGTGATGACGTAACAAACGGCATGCAGAGGGGTTAATGTGGGCGTGATGATGTAACAAACGGCATGCAGAGGGGTTAATGTGGGCGTGATGACGTAACAAACGGCATGCAGAGGGGTTAATGTGGGCGTGATGACGTAACAAACGGCATGCAGAGGGGTTAATGTGGGCGTGATGATGTAACAAACGGCATGCAGAGGGGTTAATGTGGGCGTGATGACGTAACAAACGGCATGCAGAGGGGTTAATGTGGGCGTGATGATGTAACAAACGGCATGCAGAGGGGTTAATGTGGGCGTGATGACGTAACAAACGGCATGCAGAGGGGTTAATGTGGGTGTGATGACGTAACAAACGGCATGCAGAGGGGTTAATGTGGGCGTGATGACGTAACAAACGGCATGCAGAGGGGTTAATGTGGGCGTGATGACGTAACAAACGGCATGCAGAGGGGTTAATGTGGGTGTGATGACGTAACAAACGGCATGCAGAGGGGTTAATGTGGGCGTGATGACGTAACAAACGGCATGCAGAGGGGTTAATGTGGGCGTGATGACGTAACAAACGGCATGCAGAGGGGTTAATGTGGGCGAGATGACGTAACAAACGGCATGCAGAGGGGTTAATGTGGGCGTGATGACGTAACAAACGGCATGCAGAGGGGTTAATGTGGGCGTGATGACGTAACAAACGGCATGCAGAGGGGTTAATGTGGGCGTGATGACGTAACAAACGGCATGCAGAGACAGCCTGAGCACAGGTGCTACAACGCCACTAACACAGTGTCACTACATTAAACACAGAGCTCAGCTTTACACCATTCACCTCCTGCATCTCATTTTAAATCCCTCTCGACTCTTCCACCTCCACTTCTCTATCACCCCCTCTTTCATTCTATCTATCTGCCCCCCTCCCCCCTCAGACCCCTGGCCCTGGCGAACCAGGTCTTGGCGCTATGATAATGTGGAAAGTTGAACTGGCCCCATTACAGCGAGGCTGATGGTAGGCTCGATAACGCTGTTGATAATGGGTGCAGATAGCGCTGACACAGCGGTCCAATAGCCTGGCCCTGCCTCCCCCCTCTCCTACCCCTCAACCTCCCTCCCCATTATCATTCCTGCCCACCGATGGGCTCCCAGAACGCTATCTCCTCTCCATTTCCACTCCTGCGACAGATAAGAATGGAAATACTGACTTCATAGCTGACTGATTAAAGTGTCTGCCTTTCTTGATAATACACAGATAAATTATGTTTTTTTTCCTCCCCTTCTTTCGCTCTCTCTCTCTCTCTCTCTCGCCCTCTCTCCCTCTCTGTGTGTCTCTCTCTCTCTCTTTCAAAGGGTGGGGCGCAGCAGAAAAAGGAAAATCCTCTGGTCTTTTCATTTTTTATGCTGGAGGAGTTAGCGATTCAGCGGTGTTGTGTTGGACCAGGTGGGGGAGAAAAGAAACTTGTGTTACTGGCTTTTTCAGGTGGTATAAAGGCAGCAGAGGCGTGTGAAGGCAGAGGGTTAGGTGGTAGGGTACATTGAGATGAGGAGAGATTAGGGCCAGACAGGCCTATTTGCAGCCCAGTGAACTCCCACTGCCGCTACAGCTGTTTTCTAGGTTGACTTTCTATCACCAAACCAAAGGTTTGATACCAGGAGAGATCCTGATGGAGATGCTCCCTTATCTCCATCAGTCCAAGTAAACTTCTGTCCTCCACTTCACCGTCCTCATTTTCACCCCTTCATCAGGACTGTGAGAGGTTTCTGGGATTTTTCTAGTTTCCGGTTCAGAGCTTGTTCTGGGATTGTTCCTGTTTCCAGGTTCAGAGCTGTTTTCTTGGATTGTTCCAGTTTCCAGGTTCAGAGCTGTTTTCTGCTATGGTTCTGGTTTGAAGGTCGTTTCCTACAGGAATTATCGTGCTAGTGTTAAACGTTGGACAGAGACCAGAGCTATCAGTCCTGTCCTTCCTCTCACATAATTGAAATAAAATATGTAAGAGATAATGCCCTCCAAGGTGTCCATTATTAGGAATTAATGGACAAGATGGAGACGTGAGCATCAGACGGTTGGCTCCGCGAAAGTCCATTAATTTCTGATAATGGACACCTCGTCGGGCATTATTCCGCTTATATCATGGTCACTTACAAAAGAAATGATAGAAGCTCAATTACGAATGTTGTTTTTACTGTTAAAAAATGTTTTTAACAAGAAGCGGCTGAGCGGACTATTTTATGTCTCTTAGATAACCGCCATTTGCAGCACCTGCCACTCGTTCGGTAGCAGATACTATTGCAACAAATCACAGCTGATGGTGAAATATGATAGTGTTGCGGGATGTGTGTGACTGTGTGGTCCAGTGAGCTCAGTGTGTATGAACGTGAGTGAGTGTGTGCGCACGGTGCGCCATCAGGTGATCGAGCCTGAAATATAAGAGTATTGAACGGAAATGCCGCCCCCTCCTTTTAACGGATTCCAATGAAAATATGGCGATTTTCTGAATATGCATATTTCTTCACAATATAAAGGAAATCGGGGAGGACATGCAGTGGTTGGTTTCTATAACAGTATAAGAAAGATTCGGCCATAGTAAAATCTAAATGCAAATAGCATAGACATTTTCAATTCTTGAAGATCGCTGTGAAATTGGCGTAACCACTGGAGCGTTAATGCAGAGAAACACACGCAGGGTCTGCTGCACCGCTGCAGGGTGACGTCAGAACAGCTCTATCCCTCTTTGAAAGATCTGGAGCTTCATTACAAATTAACTGATTAATTATTATTTAATACGGTTGAAACAATATAATAGATATTTTATCTGCAGTGACTGATTTCAACTAACAATCTCGGTAGATCATCAACACAATACAGTCCTGAGATGGGGAGACTTTTTTTTCCTTTCTCCCTTTTGTATTCTGGTTATTGTTCAACCGATGGTCTAAATTAGCTTAAAAAAATAAGAAAACTTAAAAACTGACAGATCAGATGCATTCATGAGTAACCACAGGCCGCTGCTTGACATCGTCCTTCCAGATATTCTTTCTGCTTTCTGTTTTGTCCATTCCGATCATCCGGTCAGCTAACATTTCTGTTGCCAGTTACCAACTGGCGTTTGAGCCAGCTCAAAGATATAGAATTATTTGGCTATTTGACAGAACTTTTTTTAACTGGTGTCCATTATCACTTTTTCACGGACACCTTTCAACCCATTAGAATTGAGTATTCACTCGGCTCATGGTATAAGTGGTTTTAATACATGTATAATGGGACAGTTTAGTTTACCAAGGTCCTTGGAGGGACCATAAATATGCAATCCTATCAGTTTGGTCGTTTTGGGCAGGTTTGGAGGTTGTTTACATGATTCATCAAATAAAAATGATCTAAACTTTGTGGTTTGACTATCCCTTCGACAATCCTCTCTCAGGTTATTCGGTCTCTCTGATTATCCCTTCAGCGGGTGGGTTGGTGGTTTGGTCCGGTTGGGTTGGTAGTTTCGTCCTCCCTCCAGCAGGTGGGTTGGTGGTTGGGTCCTCCCTCCAGCGGGTGGGTTGGTGGTTGGGTCCTCCCTCCAGCGGGTGGGTTGGTGGTTGGGTCCTCCCTCCAGTGGGTGGGTTGGTGGTTGGGCCCTCCCTCCAGCGGGTGGGTTGATGGTTGGGCCCTCCCTCCAGCGGGTGGGTTGGTGGTTGGGACCTCCCTCCAGCGGGTGGGTTGGTATTTTGGTCTTTCTCCCAGTGGTTGGGTTGGTAGTTTGGTCTTTCTCCCAACGGTTGGGTTAGTAGTTTGATCCTCCCTCCAGCAGGTGGGTTGGTTGTTTGGGTGGGTTGGTCTCTCTCCGGTGATCCGGTCAGGAAGCAGCAGGATGGAATGCTGTTCCAAGGCCAGCTAGCTGACCTTGGTAGATTAAACCCAGAGAGGCTTTTCTGTGTGACAGAGCAGTGATAAGTCTCTGGGTGAAATAGTTTTTCCTTTTCTCAGAAACATGGCTGGAAGGAGATTGTGCCTCTACCAACCAATCTTCCTGTCTCTGTCTGCTAATAAGCACCCCCCCCCCTAGATCACTTATCTTAACATATTTTCTTTCCTGCCCACAGCCTGCTTACATGTGGTGGTCTGTCGTCGCCCTGCACGCTGCGTTTTACACATTAACAGGCTCAAGATGCAGAAAATCTCCATAAAGGTTAATTTGATACTGAAAACCTGGAGTTTTAACTTTTTAAGGGCAGCGCTCCTTTTTTGTCCTGTGAGTCCACAAAGGAGGAGGAGGAAAGGCTGGGAAAGAATGAAGGGAAAAAAGCAAACTGTGATAAAAAGGCCAGATAAGGGGCCGCTGCCTTGTGTAGGAGTTGATATCAGTGTTATCTATCTGTCTTTCTTTCACTCTGCAAGCCCTTCTCTTGTTTTTAGCTCTTATCTGGCTCCACCAAAATGCCAGGAACAGAAAGGGGAGAAAGAAAGACATTAGCGTGCAGATTATTCATGATGCAGAAATGAAGACCGGCCTCTGCAAAGCTTTCATCACCTTATTATTTATTTGTGTTGAAGCTTGAGTGTTGATAACGCCTCAACGTTTGATTGGACTCAAACCAGTTCATGTATGTTCTGCTGGGCCATCTGTCACCAGTAGAAGACCTCCAACCAGGACTTCCAACCAGCTGCTACCTGGAGGTTCGGCCACTTTCCATGTCCGAGTAAACACGTTTAGATACCAGATAAAGGATCCATCACGCTGGAACATGTGATGTGGTTGGAATCACACCATCCTGCTGGATTCTGTACATCTTAGTCTGATACTGATACTACTACTTCTACTACTGCTACTATTACTTCTACTACTGCCACTATTACTTCTACTAATGCCACTATTACTTCTACTACTGCTACTATTACTATTACTTCTACTACTGCCACTATTACTTCTACTACTGCCACTATTACTTCTACTACTGCTACTATTACTTCTACTACTGCCACTATTACTTCTACTACTGCTACTATTACTTCTACTTCTACTACTGCTACTATTACTTCTACTAATGCCACTATTACTTCTACTACTGCCACTATTACTTCTACTACTGCTACTATTACTTCTACTACTGCCACTATTACTTCTACTACTGCTACTACTACTTCTACTACTGCTACTATTACTTCTACTACTGCCACTATTACTTCTACTACTGCTACTATTACTTCTACTACTGCCACTGTTACTTCTACTACTGCTACTATTACTTCTACTTCTACTACTGCCACTATTACTTCTATTACTGCCACTATTACTTATACTACTGCCACTATTACTTCTACTACGACTACTATTACTTCTACTACTGCCACTATTACTTCTACTAATGCCACTATTACTTCTACTACTGCTACTATTACTTCTACTACTGCCACTATTACTTCTATTACTGCTACTATTACTTCTACTACTGCCACTATTCTACTACTGCTACTATTACTTCTACAAATGCCACTATTACTTCTATTACTGCTACTATTACTTCTATTACTGCTACTATTACTTCTACTACTGCTACTATTACTTCTACTACTGCCACTATTACTTCTACTACTGCTACTATTACTTCTACTACTGCCACTAGTACTTCTACTACTGCCACTATTACTTCTACTACTGCTACTATTACTTCTACAAATGCCACTATTACTTCTATTACTGCTACTATTACTTCTATTACTGCTACTATTACTTCTACTACTGCTACTATTACTTCTACTACTGCCACTAGTACTTCTACTACTGCCACTATTACTTCTACTACTGCTACTATTACTTCCACAAATGCCACAATTACTTCTATTACTGCTACTATTACTTCTATTACTGCTACTATTACTTCTACTACTGCCACTATTACTTCTACTACTGCTACTATTACTTCTACAAATGCCACTATTACTTCTATTACTGCTACTATTACTTCTACTACTGCCACTATTACTTCTACTACTGCTACTATTACTTCTACAAATGCCACTATTACTTCTATTACTGCTACTATTCTATTACTGCTACTATTACTTCTACTACTGCTACTATTACTTCTACTACTGCCACTATTACTTCTACTACTGCTACTATTACTTGTACTACTGCTACTATTACTTCTACTACTGCTACTATTACTTCTACTACTGCCACTATTACTTCTACTACTGCCACTATTACTTCTACTACGACCACTATTACTTCTACTACTGCTACTATTACTTCTACTAATGCCACTATTACTTCTACTAATGCCACTATTACTTCTACTACTGCTACTATTACTTCTACTACTGCTACTATTACTTCTACTACTGCCACTATTACTTCTACTACTGCCACTATTACTTCTACTACTGCTGCTACTATTACTTCTACTACTGCCACTATTACTTCTACTACTGCTACTATTACTTCTACTAATGCCACTACTACTTCTACTACTGCCACTATTACTTCTACTTCTACTACTGCTACTATTACTTCTACTAATGCCACTATTACTTCTACTACTGCTACTATTACTTCTACTACTGCTACTATTACTTCTACTACTGCTACTATTACTTCTACTACTGCCACTATTACTTCTACTACTGCTGCTACTATTACTTCTACTACTGCCACTATTACTTCTACTACTGCTACTATTACTTCTACTAATGCCACTACTACTTCTACTACTGCCACTATTACTTCTACTTCTACTACTGCTACTATTACTTCTACTAATGCCACTATTACTTCTACTACTGCTACTATTACTTCTACTACTGCTACTATTACTTCCACTTCTGCCACTATTACTTCTACTACTGCCACTATTACTTCTACTACTGCTACTATTACTTCTACTACTGCTACTATTACTTCTACTACTGCCACTATTACTTCTACTACTGCTACTATTACTTCTACTACTGCCACTATTACTTCTACTACTGCTACTACTACTTCTACTACTGCTACTATTACTTCTACTACTGCCACTATTCTACTACTGCTACTATTACTTCTACTACTGCTACTATTACTTCTACTACTGCCACTATTACGTCTACTACTGCTACTATTACTTCTACTAATGCCACTATTACTTCTACTACTGCTACTATTACTTCTACTAATGCCACTATTACTTCTACTACTGCTACTATTACTTCTACTAATGCTACTATTACTTCTACTACTGCTACTATTACTTCCACTACTGCCACTATTACTTCTACTACTGCCACTATTACTTCTACTACTGCTACTATTACTTCTACTACTGCTACTATTACTTCTACTACTGCTACTATTACTTCTACTACTGCTACTACTACTTCTACTACTGCTACTATTCTACTACTGCTACTATTACTTCTACTACTGCTACTATTACGCAGCACTGCTCCATACAGAGACGGTATTAGCAGGTGAATGTGTCAGTGAACGCAGCACCGTCTGACCCTGTCAGCATGTACGTAGCGGTGATTCCAGTCGGTGCGATGTTTTGTGCGGACGGAGACCTGCAGTTTGAAGAAACCAGAACAGAAAGTTGGGGTAGAAAGATAAACGGTAAATTTCACGTCTTTGATTCGAACTTATCGTTCTTATTGTCTCAGATTCGGATCTCGGACTGAACCCGGATTTTGTTAAGCTGTAACGGCCGGCGCACCGTCCTGGAGGTCACCTGCCGACCCCCCCGTCCCATCAGCTTTTGCCTGTAAAATGAGTTTTTCCTCCACAGGTTTGTGTGTGTGTGTGTGTGTGTGTGTGTGTGTGTGTGTGTGTGTGTGTGTGTGTTTACTGTGAAGCCAGGCCGTGTGGAGCTCTCTGGTCCCTCCCTTCCATCACGGCGAGTCGTCTTGTCTGTGTATTAGTATTAGCAGCAGCAGAGTCCCCTGAAGTAAAACAATCTGCTGTAATCTATCAGTGCCTTATCGGGCCTATCTGAGAGCTGAGAAAGCCGGGGCCGGGGCCATGGCGCCGCTCTCCGGAGCTGATAAAGTTTCAGAGTTCAGCCATGATGAATGTTAAGAAACTACACCCTCCTTACCAGCCATGCGGACTTGGCAAAGCCTCCTGAAAGGGAGGGTGAGGAGGTGGAAAGTGGAGAAAAAGGGAAGGAGAGGAGGGTGGTGGTGATGTGGGGGGAGCGCGAGAGGAAAAAGAGGTTTTATTGGACTGCTGGGTTTCCTCTGCTGTCCCCGGTTTCTCTCTTCAGATACCTGCCAGGTGGGGGCTCAGCCTTTATCTTCCAGCCATCGGACCGTCGGCCCGCAAACTTCCCCGATTATGATGCAGGTGATAAGAGAGGCGGCGCACAAAGCAACGGCTCAAATGGCAGATAAAGCATCCGTTAGTCCATCAGTGATTAGTGACCCGCTTTACATGGGCCATATCTCTTACACGCTTTTCATGTACACAGCAGTGTTTATCTGGAGCCGGTGCGTTTGAGGCTGCTGGGAAAGTAGAACTCTGGACACGGTTTGCCATCATGGCTGACAGGAAGGGGACGACATGACAGCAGAGTCCAGACAGAGCAGGTGTTTAAGGACTGGCAGCAGGAGATTGGACGCGGTTAGCACCGGGACCGGTCCCAGGTCCTCGTCCTGGTACCGGTCCCAGGTCCTCGTCCTGGTACCGGTCCCAGGTCCTCGTCCTAGTACCGGTCCCAGGTCCTCGTCCTGGTACCGGTCCCAGGTCCTCGTCCTAGTACCGGTCCCAGGTCCTCGTCCTGGTACCGGTCCCAGGTCCTCGTCCTGCTACCGGTCCCAGGTCCTCGTCCTGCTACCGGTCCCAGGTCCTCGTCCTGGTACCGGTCCCAGGACCTGGTACTGCTACCGGTCCCAGGTCCTCGTCCTGCTACCGGTCCCAGGTCCTCGTCCTGCTACCGGTCCCAGGACCTGGTACTGCTACCGGTCCCAGGTCCTCGTCCTGCTACCGGTCCCAGGACCTGGTACTGCTACCGGTCCCAGGACCTGGTACTGCTACCGGTCCCAGGTCCTCGTCCTGCTACCGGTCCCAGGACCTGGTACTGCTACCGGTCCCAGGTCCTCGTCCTGGTACCGGTCCCAGGTCCTCGTCCTGGTACCGGTCCCAGGTCCTCGTCCTGGTACCGGTCCCAGGTCCTCGTCCTAGTACCGGTCCCAGGTCCTCGTCCTGGTACCGGTCCCAGGTCCTCGTCCTAGTACCGGTCCCAGGTCCTCGTCCTGGTACCGGTCCCAGGTCCTCGTCCTGGTACCGGTCCCAGGTCCTCGTCCTGCTACCGGTCCCAGGTCCTCGTCCTGCTACCGGTCCCAGGTCCTCGTCCTGCTACCGGTCCCAGGTCCTCGTCCTGGTACCGGTCCCAGGACCTGGTACTGCTACCGGTCCCAGGTCCTCGTCCTGCTACCGGTCCCAGGTCCTCGTCCTGCTACCGGTCCCAGGACCTGGTACTGCTACCGGTCCCAGGACCTGGTACTGCTACCGGTCCCAGGTCCTGGTACTGCTACCGGTCCCAGGACCTGGTACTGCTACCGGTCCCAGGTCCTCGTCCTGCTACCGGTCCCAGGACCTGGTACTGCTACCGGTCCCAGGTCCTCGTCCTGCTACCGGTCCCAGGACCTGGTACTGCTACCGGTCCCAGGTCCTCGTCCTGCTACCGGTCCCAGGTCCTCGTCCTGCTACCGGTCCCAGGACCTGGTACTGCTACCGGTCCCAGGTCCTCGTCCTGCTACCGGTCCCAGGACCTGGTACTGCTACCGGTCCCAGGTCCTCGTCCTGCTACCGGTCCCAGGACCTGGTACTGCTACCGGTCCCAGGTCCTCGTCCTGCTACCGGTCCCAGGTCCTCGTCCTGCTACCGGTCCCAGGTCCTCGTCCTGCTACCGGTCCCAGGTCCTCGTCCTGGTACCGGTCCCAGGTCCTCGTCCTGCTACCGGTCCCAGGTCCTCGTACTGGTACCGGTCCCGGTGCTAACCGGTCCTGGTACCGGTCCCGGTGCTGGGGACGTTGTGGTGAATGTATCACGGGGACTCACGTCGGGTCTGGTGGCGTTTCCACTCAGTCTCAGATGAAAGCTCTTCTGATTGGACAGAGATGTTTTCCTCCGTACCGGGATGGTTGTTGAGATAAACGTAACCATGGTAACGTCGATGTAATTCTATGGATCATGTGATTAGAAGTAAGATGGCTGATGTAAATCAGCTGGTGAAAGGTGGAGCAGTCAACAGAATAAAAGTTTTCCGTTTCAACGTTTATGAATGAATTAATCTCATCATTATTCCGAGTCTTATCCAGCATGATGATCTGTCTGCTCTGTCCTGCTGAACGCGTTGGCTCTGCTGAGAGGAGCTGTAAACACATCCACATATCCTTAATAATCAGAATTTTTATTGTTTATTCAGAATGAATGTTTGTTTTATGGAATTTACATAAAACAAACATGTCCCCTCCCTGACTGAGGGGACATGAAGAGGATGGGAGGTTGGTGGAAATGGACTGTTTGTCTCTGAACGGGAAGCAGCAGATCGGAGACGTGGCTGAACGGGAGGACGTTGGACAGACGGCGATGCTGGAGGACGGCGTGATGTCCCCGTCCCAGCGTCCCACACTCCTGCAGAGTGGAGCATTAATCCTGTACGAGAAGAGCTGAAGAGTTTCTGCTCGACATGCTGTCGTGGTCGTCCAACGCACACACACGGACACACACACCAGCTCAGTTCCTGCGACGCACAAAGCAGCCTGAACATCTGCAGAGAGAAATGGGGACAATTGTGACAAAGTTCATGAGCGTATAATAGCGGTTAATGTGCGGCGCAGCGCGAGCAGCTTTGTTCGCCAAAGTGCCGAGCTCTTAATAGAATCTGATAGATAGACGCCCATCTCCTCAGGCCTGATGGGGGGGGGGGGGGGGGGGGGGGGGGGGGGCTGGCTTCTAACTTCTTGTCTTACTGTCATTCTATGAAGGAATAATTTGTCAATAATTGGCCGTGTCATTCTCGTCAAGACGGTTTGATAAGAGCGGCGGCTCTTCGGGGGCCGGCCCAGAAAATCTGTTTAAATGGAGAACAGGAATAAAGAGTGTGTGTGTGTGTGTGTGTGTGTGTTGGGGGGGCAGCATGTGGCAGCAGATCTGAGGCTGCGATAGGTCCATTAAGCGCTTTAGAAGTATTTTAGCTGAATTCACACAAAGCAGAAATAGATAAATAAATAATGAAAGAGGGGAAAGTGGAACGTCAAGCGGCAGCCAAGTGATACAGACTTTAAGAAATCATTTGGGAGGGTGGAAGATAAAAGATTATCCCTCTTTTCTGCCAACTTATTGCCTCCTCAGCCGGCGCTCAGGCTAATTCGCTTACTCCAGCAACGCGGCCTGCCATCCCCGATTCCCCGTGCGAGTCGCTCTGCCTTCAAAGTGCTGAACCCAGCAGCCACATGCACAACCTGATCCTGCCTCCATTATCTGGCCCACGCTCCCACATCCCACGATGCTGATTATCTGTCACACATCTCTGGATGGCCGACACTTGTCTGATTGGCTCAGTCACCCGGGCCGTCGCCTTCCTCTGCAGGCTGGGAGACCCGAGCTTAAACCTGACAAACGGTACCGCCGCCGCGTCCCATAATCCGCTCATCTCAGAGACGCCATGTGGACAGGATACGTAGCGCCAGGAACCGCTGCGGCGCTCCTCCTGAAACCTCCGGCCAGATGAGTGTCTGCTGGAGGCTGCCGTCTGCAGGACAGGCAGCAGATCTAACACGCCTCCTTCACACCTCCTGGTCCAGTCCTGGACGTCCTGGGGGTCCTGGTCTCCAGGACTGGAACCAGACTTCTCTGATCTGGTTTGGTCTGAGCAGGATGAGCAGGATCTAACCTGTTCCTGGACGGTCCTCCTGTCTGTCTGTTTCCTCCTCCTGTCTGTCTGTTTCCTCCTCCTGTCTGTCTTTGTCCTCCTCCTGTCTGTCTGTTTCCTCCTCCTGTCTGTCTTTGTCCTCCTCCTGTCTGTCTGTTTCCTCCTCCTGTCTGTCTGTTTCCTCCTCCTGTCTGTCTTTGTCCTCCTCCTGTCTGTCTGTTTCCTCCTCCTGTCTGTCTGTTTCCTCCTCCTGTCTGTCTGTCTGTTTCCTCCTCCTGTCTGTCTGTCTGTTTCCTCCTCCTGTCTGTCTGTGTCCTCCTCCTGTCTGTCTGTTTCCTCCTCCTGTCTGTCTGTTTCCTCCTCCTGTCTGATGTCTGTTTCCTCCTCCTGTCTGATGTCTGTTTCCTCCTCCTGTCTGATGTCTGTTTCCTCCTCCTGTCTGATGTCTGTTTCCTCCTCCTGTCTGTCTGTTTCCTCCTCCTGTCTGTCTGTTTCCTCCTCCTGTCTGTCTGTTTCCTCCTCCTGTCTGTCTGTTTCCTCCTCCTGTCTGTCTGTTTCCTCCTCCTGTCTGATGTCTGTTTCCTCCTCCTGTCTGTCTGTTTCCTCCTCCTGTCTGTCTGTCTGTTTCCTCCTCCTGTCTGTCTGTTTCCTCCTCCTGTCTGTCTGTTTCCTCCTCCTGTCTGTCTGTCTGTTTCCTCCTCCTGTCTGTCTTTGTCCTCCTCCTGTCTGTCTTTGTCCTCCTCCTGTCTGTCTGTTTCCTCCTCCTGTCTGTCTGTTTCCTCCTCCTGTCTGTCTGTCTGTTTCCTCCTCCTGTCTGTCTGTCTGTTTCCTCCTCCTGTCTGTCTGTGTCCTCCTCCTGTCTGTCTGTTTCCTCCTCCTGTCTGTCTGTTTCCTCCTCCTGTCTGATGTCTGTTTCCTCCTCCTGTCTGATGTCTGTTTCCTCCTCCTGTCTGATGTCTGTTTCCTCCTCCTGTCTGATGTCTGTTTCCTCCTCCTGTCTGTCTGTTTCCTCCTCCTGTCTGTCTGTCTGTTTCCTCCTCCTGTCTGTCTGTTTCCTCCTCCTGTCTGTCTGTTTCCTCCTCCTGTCTGATGTCTGTTTCCTCCTCCTGTCTGTCTGTTTCCTCCTCCTGTCTGATGTCTGTTTCCTCCTCCTGTCTGTCTGTTTCCTCCTCCTGTCTGTCTGTCTGTTTCCTCCTCCTGTCTGTCTGTTTCCTCCTCCTGTCTGTCTGTTTCCTCCTCCTGTCTGTCTGTTTCCTGGCTGTTTATCCGGACGGCTGTTTATCCGGACGGTTGTTTATCCGGACGGCTGTTTATCCGGACGGCTGTTTATCTGGACGGTTGTTTATCCGGACGGTTGTTTATCCGGACGGCTGTTTATCCGGACGGCTGTTTAACCGGACGGTTGTTTATCTGGACGGTTGTTTATCCGGACGGCTGTTTATCCGGACGGTTGTTTATCCGGACGGTTGTTTATCCGGACGGCTGTTTATCTGGACGGCTGTTTATCTGGACGGTTGTTTATCCGGACGGTTGTTTATCCGGACGGCTGTTTATCCGGACGGTTGTTTATCCGGACGGTTGTTTATCCGGACGGCTGTTTATCTGGACGGCTGTTTATCTGGACGGTTGTTTATCCGGACGGCTGTTTATCCGGACGGTTGTTTATCCGGACGGTTGTTTATCCGGACGGTTGTTTATTCGGACGGCTGTTTATCTGGACGGCTGTTTATCTGGACGGTTGTTTATCCGGACGGTTGTTTATCTGGACGGCTGTTTATCTGGACGGTTGTTTATCCGGACGGTTGTTTATCTGGACGGCTGTTTATCTGGACGGTTGTTTATCCGGACGGCTGTTTATCCGGACGGTTGTTTATCTGGATGGTTGTTTATCCGGACGGTTGTTTATCCGGACGGCTGTTTATCCGGACGGCTGTTTATCCGGACGGTTGTTTATCCGGACGGCTGTTTATCTGGACGGTTGTTTATCCGGACGGTTGTTTATCCGGACGGCTGTTTATCCGGACGGCTGTTTATCCGGACGGCTGTTTATCTGGACGGTTGTTTATCCGGACGGTTGTTTATCCGGACGGCTGTTTATCCGGACGGTTGTTTATCCGGACGGCTGTTTATCCGGACGGTTGTTTAGCCGGATGGTTGTTTATCCGGACGGTTGTTTATCCGGACGGCTGTTTATCCGGACGGCTGTTTATCCGGACGGCTGTTTATCTGGACGGTTGTTTATCCGGACGGTTGTTTATCCGGACGGCTGTTTATCCGGACGGCTGTTTATCCGGACGGCTGTTTATCCGGACGGTTGTTTATCTGGAATGCCAGCTGAGTCGTCTGATTTCCATCAGCTTAGAGGGAATCCTGGTGAAACATTTTGTTTATTTTCAGAAACAGCAGATTTTAAGTTTTAGTCGTAAACGGATCTAAAATCCAGATTCTTCAGGACTTTGTGAAACTTTTCATAGATCTCTGGACTGCTGGAGGATTTTCTCACCTTTTTGTTTGGGAGTTTCATTCTGTCCAAGCTGGACAGGTTCTGGACAAGTCTGTCTCCATCCCAATCCCAGTCTCCATCTCAGTCCCAGTCTTCATCCCAGTCCCAGTCTCCATCTCAGTCCCAGTCTTCATCCCAGTCCCAGTCTCCATCTCAGTCCCAGTCTCCATCCCAGTCCCAGTCTCCATCTCAGTCCCAGTCTCCATCCCAGTCCCAGTCTCCATCCCAGTCCCAGTCTCCATCTCAGTCCCAGTCTCCATCTCAGTCCCAGTCTCCATCTCAGTCCCAGTCTCCATCTCGGGTCCCAGTCTCCATCTCGGGTCCCAGTCTCCATCTCAGTCCCAGTCTCCATCCCAGTCCCAGTCTCCATCTCGGGTCCCAGTCTCCATCTCAGTCCCAGTCTCCATCCCAGTCCCAGTCTCCATCCCAGTCCCAGTCTCCATCTCGGGTCCCAGTCTCCATCTCAGTCCCAGTCTCCATCTCAGTCCCAGTCTCCATCTCGGGTCCCAGTCTCCATCCCAGTCCCAGTCTCCATCTCGGGTCCCAGTCTCCATCTCAGTCCCAGTCTCCATCTCAGTCCCAGTCTCCATCTCGGGTCCCAGTCTCCATCCCAGTCCCAGTCTCCATCCCAGTCCCAGTCTCCATCTCGGGTCCCAGTCTCCATCTCAGTCCCAGTCTCCATCTCAGTCCCAGTCTCCATCTCGGGTCCCAGTCTCCATCCCAGTCCCAGTCTCCATCCCAGTCCCAGTCCCAGTCTCCATCCCAGTCCCAGTCTCCATCCCTGTCCCAGTCCCAGTCTCCATCCCAGTCTCCATCTCAGTCCCAGTCTCCATCTCAGTCCCAGTCTCCATCTCGGGTCCCAGTCTCCATCTCAGTCCCAGTCTCCATCCCAGTCCCAGTCTCCATCCCAGTCCCAGTCCCAGTCTCCATCCCAGTCCCAGTCTCCATCCCAGTCCCAGTCTCCATCCCAGTCCCAGTCCCAGTCTCCATCTCAGTCCCAGTCTCCATCCCAGTCCCGGTCTCCATCCCAGTCCTGGTCTCCATCCCAGTCCCGGTCTCCATCACAGTCCTGGTCTCCATCTCAGTCCCGGTCTCCATCCCAGTCCTGGTCTCCATCCCAGTCCTGGTCTCCATCTCAGTCCCAGTCTCCATCTCAGTCCCAGTCTCCATCCCAATCCCAGTCTCCATCTCAGTCCCAGTCTCCATCTCAGTCCCAGTCTCCATCCCAGTCCCAGTCTCCATCCCAATCCCAGTCTCCATCCCAATCCCAGTCTCCATCTCAGTCCCAGTCTCCATCTCAGTCTCAGTCCCAGTCTCCATCTCAGTCTCAGTCCCAGTCTCCATCTCAGTCCCAGTCTCCATCCCAATCCCAGTCTCCATCCCAGTCCCAGTCTCCATCTCAGTCCCAGTCTCCATCTCAGTCCCAGTCTCCATCTCAGTCTCAGTCCCAGTCTCCATCCCAATCTCAGTCTCCATCCCAGTCCCAGTCTCCATCCCAATCCCAGTCTCCATCTCAGTCCCAGTCTCCATCCCAGTCCCCATGTTTACAGCAGGAATAAACATGTTTACAGCAGGAATAAACATGTTTACTGCAGAAATAAACATTTTTACAGCAGGAATAAACATGTTTACAGCAGAAATAAACATGTTTACAACCTGGTTCAAAAATCCATTTTAGGTTTAATAGGTCAGGTTTACCTTCATGACAACTGTGGGGGGAGTGAATTTTTCTTCTAATTTGCCTGTTTAAAAGTAATTTAATCTCGAAATTTGGCATATTTAGGGGCGTGTCCTTTTGATTGACAGGTACCCGATCTCGCGCTTCAAGTAAGAAGAACGTAGAACAACCGCGGTTTTTAGCCGGCTAACAGTATGACATAGCTTTAGCCCTCCGTTAGCAGGTTAGCTTGGTTAGCTCTTAGCTACAGGCAAGTCGAAGTTCGCTCGATGTCAATCATCCACCATGACGCTCACAGCCCCCCTCTCAGCTCCACCTCTTTGCCCATATTTGTATTTTCCAGGCGAGACGACACTGTCTCTGCTAAGATGGTGATGGTAGGAACCGCCCACCGAGCTTCAGTTCAGCTCTTCAGAAACCTACAGGTGTCTGTTTTTCTTTCTTTCTTTCTTTCTCTCTCTATCTCTCTCTATGATGTGTTTTCTTTCTCTTTCCCTTTGTCTTTCTGTCTCTCTTCTATCTGCTCCGGTCTGGTCCAGCAGTAGAAACTCTGTATTACAATTATACAAAATAAATAAAGATATAAAATAAGAATCCAGAAAATCCAGGGGATCATCACACCAGTAAAGCTTCCCTTGGCAAAGTAAATTTGCTCATCAGAACAGCATCCAGACCATCATTCTGCTGCTGAAATGCTGGACAAGACACGAAAAAAGAAACCTATGGGTGACGTCACGGAGGCCCCGCCCATCTTTTATATACAGTCTATGGTTTTATCGTCTCCCTAGTCCACCAGGACCCCCTCCATCTCCCCAGTCCACCAGGACACCCTCCATCTCCCCAGTCCACCAGGAGGTTGATCCATTACTCCTGGAGCCAGGTCCAGGTCTAATGGGGACTATTGGCGTCTAGAGGGGTCTAATGGGGTTCATTGGGCTCTAGAGGGGTCTAATGGGGTCCATTGGGGTCTAATGGGGTCCATTGGGGTCGAGAGGGATCTAGTGGGGTGTAATGAGGTTTAGTAGGGTCTAGTGGGGTCCATTGGGGTCTAGTGGGGTCAATTGGGGTCTAGTGAGGTCTAGTTGGGTCTAGAGGGTTCTAGTTGGGTCTAATGGGGTCCATTGAGGTCTAAAGGGGTTTAGTGGTGTCTAGGGGGTCTAGTGGTGTCTAATGGGCTCTAATGAGGTATAGAGGGGTCTAGTGGGGTCCATTGGGCTCCATCCCAGTCCTGGTCTCCATCTCAGTCCTGGTCTCCATGTCAGTCCCAGTCTCCATCTCAGTCTCAGTCCCAGTCTCCATCTCAGTCCCAGTCTCCATCTCAGTCCCAGTCTCCATCTCAGTCTCAGTCCCAGTCTCCATCTCAGTCCCAGTCTCCATCCCAGTCCCAGTCTCCATCTCAGTCTCAGTCCCAGTCTCCATCTCAGTCCCAGTCTCCATCCCAGTCCCAGTCTCCATCCCAGTCCCAGTCTCCATCCCAGTCCCAGTCTCCATCTCAGTCCCAGTCTCCATCCCAGTCCCAGTCTCCATCCCAATCCCAGTCTCCATCTCAGTCCCAGTCTCCATCTCAGTCCCAGTCTCCATCCCAGTCCCAGTCTCCATCTCAGTCCCAGTCTCCATCTCAGTCCCAGTCTCCATCCCAATCCCAGTCTCCATCTCAGTCCCAGTCTCCATCCCAATCCCAGTCTCCATCTCAGTCCCAGTCTCCATCTCAGTCCCAGTCTCCATCCCAATCACAGTCTCCATCTCAGTCCCAGTCTCCATCCCAGTCCCAGTCTCCATCTCAGTCTCAGTCCCAGTCTCCATCCCAGTCCCAGTCTCCATCCCAGTCCCAGTCTCCATCTCAGTCCCAGTCTCCATCCCAGTCCCAGTCTCCATCTCAGTCCCGGTCTCCATCCCAATCCCGGTCTCCATCCCAGTCCCGGTCTCCATCCCAGTTCCGGTCTCCATCCCAGTCCCGGTCTCCATCTCAGTCCCAGTCTCCATCCCAGTCCCGGTCTCCATCCCAGTCCCGGTCTCCATCCCAGTCCCAGTCTCCATCCCAGTCCCAGTCCCAGTCTCCATCTCAGTCCCAGTCTCCATCCCATTCCCAGTCCCCGTCTCCACCCCAGTCTCCACCCCAGTCCCCGTCCCGTTGAGTATCAGCTTAGGGATCTGAGCGATGATGCTGGTCCAGGTGTTGCACCCTGACCTTTCAGTCAACCGGCTCTGCTTTGCATGGCTACTCAGCGCTTCCCCATTATGCAAATAGAGGCAGATACCCAGCAGGCTTCCCAGGAGTAGGGAGGGAGAACGCCGTTTGAAGAGCTGATGATTAACAGGCTGGATGATCATCAAGCTTTACTTTCTGTTCAAACACAGCTTCCAGTCCAAACCAGTTTAAAACCAGAGCTTCAGCGTGGCGATGAAACACATTTTATCATCCAGAACTGAGAGCATCCTTCATCTGCAGCCTAGATCCTCCAGTATGTCTCTGTACGCAGGGTTAAGGTTAGGTTTGGATTTCCATCAGATGGTAAAATTTCTGTTTTATGTAGGCAATAACCTCCGGTGGTTATAGAGTAAACCTATACTAAAGTACCAACCACTGCAGTTCCCCCTTCATCCACTAGGGGCTCCAAAACAGAGCAAATCCCCATAGACTCCCATGTTAAAAAGACCAACTTCACAGCAGAAATAAACATGTTTACAGCAGAAATAAACATGTTTACAGCAGAAATAAACATGTTTACAGCAGGAATAAACATGTTTACAGCAGAAAAAAACATGTTTACAGTATAAATAAACGTGTTTACAGCAGAAATAAACATTTTTACAGCAGAAATAAACATTTTTACAGCAGGAATAAACATGTTTACAGCAGGAATAAACATGTTTACAGCAGGAATAAACATGTTTACAGCAGAAATAAACATGTTTACAGCAGAAACAAACATTTTTACAGCAGGAATAAACATATTTACAGCAGGAATAAACATGTTTACAGCAGAAAAAAACATGTTTACAGCAGGAATAAACATGTTTACAGCAGGAATAAACATGTTTACAACAGGAATAAACATGTTTACAGCAGGAATAAACATGTTTACTGCAGAAATAAACATTTTTACAGCAGGAATAAACATGTTTACAGCAGAAATAAACATGTTTACAACCTGGTTCAAAAATCCATTTTAGGTTTAATAGGTCAGGTTTACCTTCATGACAACTGTGGGGGGAGTGAATTTTTCTTCTAATTTGCCTGTTTAAAAGTAATTTAATCTCGAAATTTGGCATATTTAGGGGCGTGTCCTTTTGATTGACAGGTACCCGATCTCGCGCTTCAAGTAAGAAGAACGTAGAACAACCGCGGTTTTTAGCCGGCTAACAGTATGACATAGCTTTAGCCCTCCGTTAGCAGGTTAGCTTGGTTAGCTCTTAGCTACAGGCAAGTCGAAGTTCGCTCGATGTCAATCATCCACCATGACGCTCACAGCCCCCCTCTCAGCTCCACCTCTTTGCCCATATTTGTATTTTCCAGGCGAGACGACACTGTCTCTGCTAAGATGGTGATGGTAGGAACCGCCCACCGAGCTTCAGTTCAGCTCTTCAGAAACCTACAGGTGTCTGTTTTTCTTTCTTTCTTTCTTTCTCTCTCTATCTCTCTCTATGATGTGTTTTCTTTCTCTTTCCCTTTGTCTTTCTGTCTCTCTTCTATCTGCTCCGGTCTGGTCCAGCAGTAGAAACTCTGTATTACAATTATACAAAATAAATAAAGATATAAAATAAGAATCCAGAAAATCCAGGGGATCATCACACCAGTAAAGCTTCCCTTGGCAAAGTAAATTTGCTCATCAGAACAGCATCCAGACCATCATTTTGCTGCTGAAATGCTGGACAAGACACGAAAAAAGAAACCTATGGGTGACGTCACGGAGGCCCCGCCCATCTTTTATATACAGTCTATGGTTTTATCGTCTCCCTAGTCCACCAGGACCCCCTCCATCTCCCCAGTCCACCAGGACACCCTCCATCTCCCCAGTCCACCAGGAGGTTGATCCATTACTCCTGGAGCCAGGTCCAGGTCTAATGGGGACTATTGGCGTCTAGAGGGGTCTAATGGGGTTCATTGGGCTCTAGAGGGGTCTAATGGGGTCCATTGGGGTCGAGAGGGATCTAGTGGGGTGTAATGAGGTTTAGTAGGGTCTAGTGGGGTCCATTGAGGTGTTAAGGGGTTTAGTGGTGTCTAGGGGGTCTAGTGGTGTCTAATGGGCTCTAATGAGGTATAGAGGGGTCTAGTGGGGTCCATTGGGGTCCATTGGTGTCTAGTGGGGTCTAGTGGGGTCCATTGGTGTCCAATGGGGTCCATTGGGGTCTAGTGGGGTCCATTGGGGTCCATTGGTGTCTAGTGGGGTCCATTGGTATCCAATGGGGTCTAGTGGGGTCCATTGGTATCCAATGGGGTCTAGTGGGGTCCATTGGGGTCTAGAGGGGTCCAGATTGTTATGCAAAGGCTTTTATTTCACTTTCAACTGACAGTCTTCTTCATTATTCTTGCCAACCTCATCATCCTCATCCTCCCCTTCTTCATCAACCTCCTCCTCTTCATCCTTGGCCTCCTCCTGATTATTATTATCAAGCTCATCATCCTCTTGCTTCTCTTCATCCTCCTCCTTTTCATCCTCATCATCGCCTCCATTCTACTCTTCTTCATGATCCTTATCTTCATCATCCTCCTCCTCCTCATCTTTATCATCCTCGTCCTCATTATTTGCATCAACCTCCATCTTCATCATCTTCATCGACCTCATGATCCTCTTCCTACCACTCTTCATCATCCTTATCCTCATCATCACTTTATCAACCTCTTCCCTCCCTTCTTCATCCTCCTCCTCTTCCTCTTCCAGATCAGCATATGAAGGACTGTTATTAATCCTCTCTTTACAGCTACTAGCTGTTTAATAACTAAGGGGGGGGGGGGGGGGAGGTTGCCATAGTCACCAGATGGAAAGGTCAGCCGTGGTTTATCTTATCAGTGATGGAGGATGGTTGCTAATTACAGATACCTGCTGGCAGCGCGGCTCCACCGGTCGTCCGCAGAGTTCACCGGTCTGATACCTGATGCCAAAACACCTGGTCCACAAGGCACTGGAACCCAGACCTGCTGGTAGAACCGGACCTGCTGATAGACCAGACCTGCTAGTAGACCCAGACCTGCTGGTAGAACCGGACCTGCTGATAGACCAGACCTGCTAGTAGACCCAGACCTGCTGGTACACGCAAACCTGCTGGTAGACCCAGACCTGCTGGTAGAACCAGACCTGCTGGTAGACCAGACCTGCTGGTAAACCAGACCTGCCGGTAGACCCAGACCTGCCGGTAGAACCAGACCTGCTGGTAGACCCAAACCTGCTGGTACACGCAGACCTGCTGGTAGACCCAGACCTGCTGGTAGAACCAGACCTGCTGGTAGACCCAAACCTGCTGGTAGACCCAAACCTGCTGGTACACGCAAACCTGCTGGTAGACCCAGACCTGCTGGTAGAACCAGACCTGCTGGTAGAACCAGACCTGCTGGTAGACCCAAACCTGCTGGTACACGCAAACCTGCTGGTAGACCCAGACCTGCTGGTAGACCCAGACCTGCTAGTAGACCAGACCTGCTGGTAGACCCAGACCTGCTGGTACACGCAGACCTGCTGGTAGACCCAGACCTGCTGGTAGACCCAGACCTGCTGGTAAACCAGACCTGCTGGTAGACCCAAACCTGCTGGTAGACCCAAACCTGCTGGTACACGCAAACCTGCTGGTAGACCCAGACCTGCTGGTAGAACCAGACCTGCTGGTAGACCAGACCTGCTGGTAGACCCAGACCTGCTGGTAAACCAGACCTGCTGGTAGACCCAGACCTGCTGGTACACGCAGACCTGCTGGTAGACCCAGACCTGCTGGTAGAACCAGACCTGCTGGTAGACCCAGACCTGCTGGTAGAACCAGACCTGCTGGTAAACCAGACCTGCTGGTAGACCCAAACCTGCTGGTACACGCAAACCTGCTGGTAGACCCAGACCTGCTGGTAGAACCAGACCTGCTGGTAGACCCAGACCTGCTGGTAGACCCAAACCTGCTGGTACACGCAGACCTGCTGGTAGACCCAGACCTGCTGGTAGAACCAGACCTGCTGGTAGACCCAGACCTGCTGGTAGAACCAGACCTGCTGGTAAACCAGACCTGCTGGTAGACCCAAACCTGCTGGTACACGCAAACCTGCTGGTAGACCCAGACCTGCTGGTAAACCAGACCTGCTGGTAGACCCAGACCTGCTGGTAAACCCGACCAGCGGGGGATACTGGCCCTGTTGGGCTCCTCGCTGTGGGCCCTGTGGTCCATCAGGCAGCGTGTTCCTCCAGCAGAGTAATTATGTCCTCTGCAGACTCTTAACATGGATGTTATCTGGGCAGCGAGGGCTTCAGTGATGCCCTGCCTCTTGAAAATACCCCTTTCTTTGCTGCTGCCAGCCGTGCAGCGGGTTATATTTAACCAGTTATCTCCTTTCCATCCCTCTCCATGCTCCACGGGGCTATCGCAGCACACTGCTGCCACCATCTCACTTTATTTTTATTTTTATTTAAGCCTTGTGACAGGAGGCATAGATAACACATGCAAAGCCAACTGGTGAGTGGCGTGCCCCCCTTCTTTTCCTCTCTTTCATAAAGACCTCCCTCCCTCTCCATCTCTCTTCCCTTGTTTTTTCTTTGCCTGCCTGTCTCTTATCTTTATCATTTCTCTGCCCTTTTATCTCCCCACGCACCCCTCCTCTCCCGTTCCCTCTCGTGGTATTTCTCGACTTGTCACAGAGGGTTTCCTGGTAGAGGCTTCCTCTTCTTGGTGAAGCAGATGTACGGCAGGCTGATCGCACAGATGTGCAGCAGAAACATTCAGCTTTTACTGTATGCACCCTCCTCCGTCACGGTTCTGCCTTCACATGCCCAAAACGCCTGTGTCAGGGCCGGAAGACCTTCCAGGTCCCGTTTTCCTTCCACATCGCTCCTTCGGCTGATTAGAGGAACACGCGACCGAACTTCATGAGAAGGAATCGGAGCGCTTCTCCGCTGCAGAAAGGAGAGGCAGCGTGAGGAAGGTTCTCCCTGCAGGATGAGCTGCAGATAAGACGCCAGACAAGAAGCAGTGATAAAGTTGCTGAAGCGTTGGTGAAAAATAATCATCTGATAGAGGTTTCAGCTGGAATAAGTTCACTTGCTGGATGTTATTGATCAGGACTGATTGCAGCTCAGATTCACATCAAAACTGATCTGGTTGCAGCAGAGTCTTGTCTCCATGTCCTCTGCAGGAACGTTATGCTGTTTACGCCACTTTCACACGTCCTTTCTGATTGGCCGTCACGCTGCCACATTAAACCACTTTTATTCCATTTTCTATTTCATCTCATTTTTGCTTTTTTTTTTTTTTTTTTATCTCCTTGTTGTATTTAGATGAAATTTGGATGTTTTGCTTTTAGTTGAACGTAGACTTTGTTACAGATTTTTATGTTTTATATGCAGCTAGGTGGTTTGTCATTTTTTGCTTTATTAGATTTTCTGTTATTTGAAATAATTTTCTTTTTGTGAAATTTATATATTATTTAAAACTTAGAAGAAGTTCTCCATCATTAAAACAACTTTTTTGTTCAAGTTTTGTTCAAATTGAAAACATTTAAGATATTTTCTTAAAGGACGGCAGGACAGTGTCTCGAACCAGTCCTCTGCCTCCCGTCTTTGGCCCGGCTGGGTTCTTGTTCCAGACCAACAAAGTTCCTGGAAAACTCCCCTCATGTTGGACGTTGTTGGTCTACAAATGTCTTATCAAATCAAACCACATCAAATAAAACTTTATTAATACAGGAGTTTTACATAACAAACACAAGTTGTACACATAAAACCAACACACACCTGATCATGTCACACACCTACTAGTTGCTGTCTCTCAGTAAACAGGAAGGTAAAACAACCTGGCTTCATGCTCAGGTGAGGAAACCACATGTTGGGAATCCGTCCACCAGGATCCGTCACACCTTCACAGAAACATGGAGGTCACATGACCAGAACAAAGCGGCACACCTGTCTCTGTGGACACGAGGTGGACAGAAAATGATTCCCGTCCGCAGAGTTGACATTTCCACTTCCATTGTGTGTCTGGAGATTCCCAGTGTCTCCATCAAGGCCGACTGGTTTCTATCAGAGAGGATGATGACGGTGGTGAAGATTATGATGATTTTAATTATGGTTGTGATGATGGTGATGATGATGATTATGATGAAGGTGGTAATAATGCTGGTGGTGATGATGATGATGGTAATAATAGTGATGATGATGATAGTAATGATGGTGATGATGATGATGAAGCTGGTAATAATGCTGATGGTGATGATGATGATGGTGGTAATGATGGTGATGATGATGATGAAGCTGGTAATAATGCTGATGGTGATGATGATGGTGGTAATGATGGTGATGATGATGATGCTGGTAATAATGATGGTGGTGATGATGATGATGGTAATAATGATGGTGGTGATGATGATGATGGTAATGCTGGTGGTGATGATGATGGTGATGATGATGATGCTGGTAATAATGCTGGTGGTGATGATGATGATGGTAATAATGGTGATGATGATGATGGTAATGATGGTGATGATGATGATGGTAATGATGATGGTAATAATGGTGATGATGATGATGGTAATGATGGTGATGATGATGATGGTAATGATGGTGATGATGATGATGGTAATAATGCTGGTGGTGATGATGATGATGGTAATAATGCTGGTGGTGATGATGATGAGGATGTAATGATGGTGATGATGATGATGCTGGTAATAATGCTGGTGGTGATGATGATGGTAATAATGGTGATGATGATGATGGTAATGATGGTGATGATGATGATGGTAATGATGGTGATGATGAAGCTGGTAATGCTGGTGGTGATGATGATGATGGTAATGATGGTGATGATGATGATGGTAATAATGCTGGTGGTGATGATGATGATGGTAATGATGGTGATGAAGCTGGTAATAATGCTGGTGGTGATGATGATGATGGTAATAATGCTGGTGGTGATGATGATGGTAATAATGCTGGTGGTGATGATGATGATGATGATGGTAATGATGGCGATGATGCTGGTGGTGATGATGATGAGGATGTAATGATGGTGATGATGATGATGATGGTAATAATGCTGGTGATGATGATGAGGATGTAATGATGGTGATGATGATGATGCTGGTGGTGATGATGATGATGATGATGGTAATGATGGTGATGATGCTGGTAATAATGATGGTGATGATGATGAAGCTGGTAATAATGCTAGTGGTGATGATGATGATGGTAATAATAATGATGATGATGATGCTGGTAATAATGCTGATGGTGATGATGATGATGGTAATAATGGTGATGATGATGATAGTAATGATGGTGATGATGATGAAGCTGGTAATAATGCTAGTGGTGATGATGATGATGGTAATGATGGTGATGATGATGATGCTGGTAATAATGCTGGTGGTGGTGATGATGATGATGATGGTAATGCTGTTGGTGATGATGATGATGATGGTGATGATGATGATGATGCTGGTAATAATGCTGATGTGATGATGATGATGCTGGTAATAATGCTGGTGGTGATGATGATGATGGTGATGATGATGATGATGCTGGTAATAATGCTGATGTGATGATGATGAAGCTGGTAATAATGCTAGTGGTGATGATGATGATGGTAATGATGGTGATGATGATGATGCTGGTAATAATGCTGGTGGTGGTGATGATGATGATGATGGTAATGCTGTTGGTGATGATGATGATGATGGTGATGATGATGATGATGCTGGTAATAATGCTGATGTGATGATGATGATGCTGGTAATAATGCTGGTGGTGGTGATGATGATGATGGTAATGATGGTGATGATGATGATGTAATGCTGGTGATGATGATGAAGCTGGTAATAATGCTGGTGGTGATGATGATGATGGTAATAATGGTGATGATGATGATGGTAATGATGGTGATGATGATGATGGTAATGATGGTGATGATGATGATGGTAATGATGGTGATGATGATGCTGGTGGTGATGATGATGATGAAATGCTGGTGATGATGATGAAGCTGGTAAAAATGCTGATGGTGATGATGATGATGGTAATAATGGTGATGATGATGGTAATGATGGTGATGATGATGATGGTAATGACGGTGATGATGATGAAGCTGGTAATAATGCTGGTGGTGATGATGATGATGATGATGCTAATGATGGTGATGATGATGATGGTAATAATGGTGATGATGATGATGGTAATGATGGTGATTATGATGATGGTAATGATGGTGATGACGATGATGATGGTAATGATGGCGATGATGCTGGTAATAATGCTGGTGGTGATGATGATGAGGATGTAATGATGGTGATGATGATGATGATGCTGGTAATAATGCTGGTGGTGATGATGATGAGGATGTAATGATGGTGATGATGATGATGATGCTGGTAATAATGCTGGTGGTGATGATGATGAGGATGTAATGATGGTGATGATGATGATGATGCTGGTAATAATGCTGGTGGTGATGATGATGAGGATGTAATGATGGTGATGATGATGAAGCTGGTAATAATGCTGGTGGTGATGATGATGATGGTAATGATGGTGATGATGATGATGATGGTAATGATGATGATTATGATGATGGTAATGATGGTGATGACGATGAAGCTGGTAATAATGCTGGTGATGATGATGATGGTAATGATGGTGATGATGATGGTAATGATGGCGATGATGCTGGTAATAATAATAATGATGATGATGAAGCTGGTAATAATGCTGACGGTGATGATGATGATGGTAATGACGGTGATGATGATGAAGCTGGTAATAATGCTGATGGTGATGATGAAGCTGGTAATAATGCTGGTGGTGATGATGATGGTAATAATGGTGATGATGATGATGGTAATGATGGTGATGATGATGATGGTAATGATGGTGATGATGATGAAGCTGGTAATAATGCTGGTGGTGATGATGATGATGGTAATGATGGTGATGATGATGATGGTGATGATGATGATGGTAATAATGCTGGTGGTGATGATGATGATGGTAATAATGGTGATGATGATAATGATGGTGATGATGATGAAGCTGGTAATAATGCTGGTGGTGATGATGATGGTAATGATGGTGATGAAGCTGGTAATAATGCTGGTGGTGATGATGATGATGGTAATAATGCTGGTGGTGATGATGATGATGGTAATAATGCTGGTGGTGATGATGATGATGATGATGATGATGGTAATGATGGCGATGATGCTGGTAATAATGCTGGTGGTGATGATGATGATTATGATGATGATGGTAATAATGCTGGTGGTGATGATGATGATGGTAATAATAATAATGATTATGATGATGATGCTGGTAATAATGATGGTGATGATAATGAAGCTGGTAATAATGCTAGTGGTGATGATGATGATGGTAATAATAATGATGATGATGATGCTGGTAATAATGCTGATGGTGATGATGATTGTAATAATGGTGATGATGATGATAGTAATGATGGTGATGATGATGAAGCTGGTAATAATGCTGGTGGTGATGATGATGATGATGATGGTAATAATGCTGGTGGTGATGATGATGAGGATGTAATGATGGTGATGATGATGATGCTGGTAATAATGCTGGTGGTGATGATGATGATGATGATGGTAATGATGGTGATGATGCTGGTAATAATAATAATGATTATGATGATGATGCTGGTAATAATGATGGTGATGATGATGAAGCTGGTAATAATGCTAGTGGTGATGATGATGATGGTAATAATAATGATGATGATGATGCTGGTAATAATGATGGTGATGATGATGAAGCTGGTAATAATGCTAGTGGTGATGATGATGATGGTAATAATGGTGATGATGATGATAGTAATGATGGTGATGATGATGAAGCTGGTAATAATGCTAGTGGTGATGATGATGATGGTAATGATGGTGATGATGATGATGCTGGTAATAATGCTGGTGGTGGTGATGATGATGATGATGGTAATGCTGGTGGTGATGATGATGATGATGGTGATGATGATGATGCTGGTAATAATGCTGATGGTGATGATGATGATGATGCTGGTAATAATGCTGGTGGTGATGATGATGATGGTAATGATGGTGATGATGATGATGTAATGCTGGTGATGATGATGAAGCTGGTAATAATGCTGGTGGTGATGATGATGATGGTAATGATGGTGATGATGATGATGGTAATGACGGTGATGATGATGAAGCTGGTAATAATGCTGGTGGTGATGATGATGATGGTAATAATGGTGATGATGATGATGGTAATGATGGTGATTATGATGATGGTAATGATGGTGATGACGATGAAGCTGGTAATAATGCTGGTGATGATGATGATGGTAATGATGGTGATGATGATGATGATGGTAATGATGGCGATGATGCTGGTAATAATGCTGGTGGTGATGATGATGAGGATGTAATGATGGTGATGATGATGATGCTGGTAATAATGCTGGTGGTGATGATGATGATGGTAATGATGGTGATGATGATGATGATGGTAATGATGATGGTGATGATGCTGGTAATAATGCTGGTGGTGATGATGATGATGGTAATGACGGTGATGATGATGAAGCTGGTAATAATGCTGGTGGTGATGATGATGATGGTAATAATGCTGGTGATGATGATGATGATGATGATGGTAATGATGGTGATGATGCTGGTAATAATAATAATGATGATGATGAAGCTGGTAATAATGCTGACGGTGATGATGATGAAGCTGGTAATAATGCTGGTGGTGATGATGATGATGGTAATAATGCTGATGGTGATGATGATGATGATGGTAATGATGGTGATGATGCTGGTAATAATAATAATGATGATGATGAAGCTGGTAATAATGCTGACGGTGATGATGATGAAGCTGGTAATAATGCTGATGGTGATGATGATGATGGTAATGATGGTGATGATGATGAAGCTGGAATAATGCTGGTGGTGATGATGATGATGGTAATGATGGTGATGATGATGATGGTAATAATGCTGGTGGTGATGATGATGATGATGGTAATGATGGTGATGATGCTGGTAATAATAATAATGATGATGATGAAGCTGGTAATAATGCTGGTGGTGATGATGGTAATAATAATGATGATGATGATGATGCTGGTAATAATGCTGCTGGTGGTGATGATGGTGATGATGATGATGGTAATGACGGTGATGATGAAGCTGGTAATAATGCTGGTGGTGATGATGATGATAGTAATGATGGTGATGATGATGATGGTAATAATGCTGGTGGTGATGATGATGATGGTAATGACGGTGATGATGATGAAGCTGGTAATAATGCTGGTGGTGGTGATGATGGTGATGATGATGATGGTAATGATGGTGATGATGAAGCTGGTAATAATGCTGGTGGTGATGATGATGATGGTAATGATGGTGATGATGATGATGGTAATAATGCTGGTGGTGATGATGATGATGGTAATGATGGTGATGATGATGAAGCTGGTAATAATGCTGGTGGTGATGATGATGATGGTAATAATAATGATGATGATGATGAAGCTGGTAAGGATGGTAATGATGAAGCTGAAGCCAGCGGCGTGTGAATGAAGCTTCCTGACCTCTGTCTGACCAGGAAGCGCGTTATCAGCGCTGCAGCGTGCGATCCTGCGGCTGCATGTGCTTCTCCTTCATCATCACGAGCTCACAGCCTCTTCTGGAAGAATCCAGGAATTGTGGAGACTTCTCTGAATGGCGCTTGTATTCCCGCCGGGGTCCTGGTGGTAGATAGGAGGGATTGGACGAGGAGCTGCCCTCCCCCCCTCCCCTGGTGGATCTCAGGACGGTGGGAAAGTTCAAATCTGCTGCTATTTTCTATCTTTTATCAGAGCAGCTTATCGGCCGGCTTCTCGTCTGCATGCCTGGTTTCAATGGTCCAGGGTCTCGGCTCTCTATCTCCTCCCTCCCTCTTCCTCGCTCTTATCCTCCCTCACACACCACCTGCTCTCACTCCCTCGCTCCGTTTCATCATCAGACAAACGACAAACTGGACGTCTAGTCCATCAGGAGGACAGCGGAGGGTCTGGAGGTCTTTATCTCCTGGAGCCGTTGGCCAGTTCCACCAGCAACTGGTTTCTGTGTTTTTAGGGAGTCCCTTGTGGGTGCATGAAATGAAAGCAGCAGGCTTGTAGGCAGATGTTGTCCCTGCAACGTCTCGTCTCTGAGACAGCGAACATCTGGAGACTCCAGCTCTGGACTTCAGGTCTGGACTTCAGGTCTGGACTTCAGCTCTGCTTCAGGTCTGGACTTCAGGTCTGGACTTCAGCTCTGCTTCAGGTCTGGACTTCAGGTCTGGACTTCAGCTCTGCTTCAGGTCTGGACTTCAGGTCTGGACCTCAGCTCTGCTTCAGGTCTGGACTTCAGGTCTGGACTTCAGGTCTGGACTTCAGGTCTGGACTTCAGCTCTGCTTCAGGTCTGGACTTCAGCTCTGGACTTCAGCTCTGCTTCAGGTCTGGACCTCAGGTCTGGACCTCAGGTCTGGACTTCAGCTCTGCTTCAGGTCTGGACTTCAGGTCTGGACCTCAGGTCTGGACTTCAGGTCTGGACTTCAGCTCTGCTTCAGGTCTGGACTTCAGGTCTGGACTTCAGGTCTGCTTCAGGTCTGGACTTCAGGTCTGGACCTCAGGTCTGGACCTCAGGTCTGGACTTCAGGTCTGGACTTCAGGTCTGGACCTCAGGTCTGGACTTCAGCTCTGCTTCAGGTCTGGACTTCAGGTCTGGACCTCAGGTCTGGACTTCAGCTCTGGACTTCAGGTCTGGACCTCAGGTCTGGACTTCAGGTCTGGACTTCAGCTCTGCTTCAGGTCTGGACTTCAGGTCTGGACTTCAGGTCTGGACCTCAGGTCTGGACTTCAGGTCTGGACCTCAGGTCTGGACTTCAGCTCTGCTTCAGGTCTGGACTTCAGGTCTGGACCTCAGGTCTGGACTTCAGCTCTGCTTCAGGTCTGGACTTCAGGTCTGGACCTCAGGTCTGGACTTCAGGTCTGGACTTCAGCTCTGCTTCAGGTCTGGACTTCAGCTCTGCTTCAGGTCTGGACTTCAGGTCTGGACCTCAGGTCTGGACTTCAGCTCTGCTTCAGGTCTGGACTTCAGGTCTGGACTTCAGGTCTGGACTTCAGGTCTGGACTTCAGCTCTGCTTCAGGTCTGGACTTCAGGTCTGGACCTCAGGTCTGGACTTCAGGTCTGGACTTCAGGTCTGGACTTCAGGTCTGGACCTCAGCTCTGGACTTCAGGTCTGGACTTCAGGTCTGCTTCAGGTCTGGACCTCAGGTCTGGACTTCAGCTCTGCTTCAGGTCTGGACGTCAGGTCTGGACTTCAGGTCTGGACTTCAGCTCTGCTTCAGGTCTGGACTTCAGGTCTGGACCTCAGGTCTGGACTTCAGGTCTGGACTTCAGGTCTGGACTTCAGCTCTGCTTCAGGTCTGGACTTCAGGTCTGGACTTCAGCTCTGCTTCAGGTCTGGACTTCAGGTCTGGACCTCAGGTCTGGACTTCAGCTCTGCTTCAGGTCTGGACTTCAGGTCTGGACCTCAGGTCTGGACTTCAGGTCTGGACCTCAGGTCTGGACTTCAGGTCTGGACTTCAGGTCTGCTTCAGGTCTGGACTTCAGGTCTGGACCTCAGGTCTGGACTTCAGGTCTGGACTTCAGGTCTGCTTCAGGTCTGGACTTCAGGTCTGGACTTCAGGTCTGGACCTCAGGTCTGGACTTCAGGTCTGGACTTCAGGTCTGCTTCAGGTCTGGACTTCAGGTCTGGACTTCAGGTCTAGACCTCAGGTCTGCTTCAGGTCTGGACTTCAGGTCTGCTTCAGGTCTGGACTTCAGGTCTGGAGTTCAGGTCTGGACTTCAGGTCTGGACTTCAGGTCTGGACCTCAGGTCTGCTTCAGGTCTGGACTTCAGGTCTGGACCTCAGGTCTGGACTTCAGCTCTGCTTCAGGTCTGGACTTCAGGTCTGGACCTCAGGTCTGGACTTCAGGTCTGGACTTCAGGTCTGCTTCAGGTCTGGACTTCAGGTCTGGACCTCAGGTCTGGACTTCAGGTCTGGACCTCAGGTCTGGACTTCAGGTCTGGACCTCAGGTCTGGACTTCAGGTCTGGACTTCAGGTCTGGACCTCAGGTCTGGACTTCAGGTCTGGACTTCAGGTCTGCTTCAGGTCTGGACTTCAGGTCTGGACTTCAGGTCTGGACTTCAGGTCTGCTTCAGGTCTGGACCTCAGGTCTGCTTCAGGTCTGGACTTCAGGTCTGGACCTCAGGTCTGCTTCAGGTCTGGACTTCAGGTCTGGACCTCAGGTCTGGACTTCAGGTCTGGAGTTCAGGTCTGGACTTCAGGTCTGGACTTCAGGTCTGGACTTCAGGTCTGCTTCAGGTCTGGACCTCAGGTCTGGACTTCAGGTCTGGAGTTCAGGTCTGCTTCAGGTCTGGAGTTCAGGTCTGGACTTCAGGTCTGGACCTCAGGTCTGGACTTCAGGTCTGGACTTCAGGTCTGGACTTCAGGTCTGGAGTTCAGGTCTGGACCTCAGGTCTGGACTTCAGGTCTGGACTTCAGGTCTGGACCTCAGGTCTGGAGTTCAGGTCTGGACCTCAGGTCTGGACTTCAGGTCTGGACTTCAGGTCTGGACCTCAGGTCTGGACTTCAGGTCTGGACTTCAGGTCTGGACCTCAGGTCTGGACTTCAGGTCTGGAGTTCAGGTCTGGACTTCAGGTCTGGACTTCAGGTCTGGACTTCAGGTCTGGACCTCAGGTCTGGACTTCAGGTCTGGACTTCAGGTCTGGACTTCAGGTCTGGACCTCAGGTCTGCTTCAGGTCTGGACTTCAGGTCTGGACCTCAGGTCTGGACTTCAGCTCTGCTTCAGGTCTGGACTTCAGGTCTGGACCTCAGGTCTGGACTTCAGGTCTGGAGTTCAGGTCTGGACCTCAGGTCTGGACTTCAGGTCTGGACTTCAGGTCTGGACCTCAGGTCTGGACTTCAGGTCTGGACTTCAGGTCTGGACCTCAGGTCTGGACTTCAGGTCTGGACTTCAGGTCTGGACCTCAGGTCTGGACTTCAGGTCTGGACTTCAGGTCTGGATGTCCAGACATCTCGGTCTGCATGCAGGACAAACATTACAAATGTATATTTTTTTTAATCATAAATAATAATTTCTGTCCAAAAAATTTCGGCCCCCCCCTCTACTACTTCCTGTTTCCAGTAAAACCCAACCAGCCAATCACCTGGCAGCTTGTAGTCGTGTGGACATATGGAACCTCCGTGTTTCTGGATACGTGTAGATGAACATCCACGTCAGTGTGACGCGTTTCGTCCAACAGAAAGCTGATGGAAGCGCGTCGTGTCGTCATGATGCTGCAGAGGAACATGTAGTGGAAGTGAGGACGCGTCTGAAGGTCCGCCTGTGAGACAGAAATAATCAGGAATAATCTGATTATTATTAGAAATAATCTAATCAATCTGCATTTCGCATCACTAATAGAAAGTGGACCTGATGTGGATCTGCACTGCTGGACAGAATAAATCCGTCCTACATGTTCTGTATCTGCTGCAGACATGATGAAACAGCAGAACAACGTGGAACAGGAAGGTTTTAATAGCAGCTTTATTCCACTTTCTGTCTATTATTCCATTTAATATTCCTGTCGTGTCTCCACCCGTCGTGTCTCCACCCGTCGTGTCTCCACCCGTCGTGTCTCCAACCCGTCGTGTCTCCAACCCGTCGTGTCTCCACCCGTCGTGTCTCCAACCCGTCGTGTCTCCACCCGTCGTGTCTCCAACCCGTCGTGTCTCAACCCGTCGTGTCTCAACCCGTCGTGTCTCCAACCCGTCGTGTCTCAACCCGTCGTGTCTCCAACCCGTCGTGTCTCCAACCCGTCGTGTCTCAACCCGTCGTGTCTCAACCCGTCGTGTCTCCAACCCGTCGTGTCTCAACCCGTCGTGTCTCCAACCCGTCGTGTCTCCAACCCGTCGTGTCTCCACCCGTCGTGTCTCCAACCCGTCGTGTCTCAACCCGTCGTGTCTCCACCCGTCGTGTCTCCACCCGTCGTGTCTCCAACCCGTCGTGTCTCAACCCGTCGTGTCTCCAACCCGTCGTGTCTCCACCCGTCGTGTCTCCAACCCGTCGTGTCTCAACCCGTCGTGTCTCCAACCCGTCGTGTCTCCACCCGTCGTGTCTCCAACCCGTCGTGTCTCCAACCCGTCGTGTCTCCACCCGTCGTGTCTCCAACCCGTCGTGTCTCAACCCGTCGTGTCTCCAACCCGTCGTGTCTCCACCCGTCGTGTCTCCAACCCGTCGTGTCTCCAACCGGTCGTGTCCCCGTCCGGTCGTGTCCCCGTCTGGCATGTCTCCAACCCGTCGTGTCCCCGTCCGGTCGTGTCCCCGTCTGGCATGTCTCCAACCCGTCGTGTCCCCATCTGGTCGTGTCCCCATCCGGCATGTCTCCAACCCGTCGTGTCTCAACCCGTCGTGTCTCAACCCGTCGTGTCTCCAACCCGTCGTGTCTCCAACCCGTCGTGTCTCCACCCGTCGTGTCTCCAACCCGTCGTGTCTCAACCCGTCGTGTCTCCAACCCGTCGTGTCTCCAACCCGTCGTGTCTCAACCCGTCGTGTCTCAACCCGTCGTGTCTCCACCCGTCGTGTCTCCAACCCGTCGTGTCTCCAACCCGTCGTGTCTCCAACCGGTCGTGTCCCCGTCCGGTCGTGTCCCCGTCTGGCATGTCTCCAACCCGTCGTGTCCCCGTCCGGTCGTGTCCCCGTCTGGCATGTCTCCAACCCGTCGTGTCCCCGTCTGGTCGTGTCCCCATCCGGCATGTCTCCAACCCGTCGTGTCTCAACCCGTCGTGTCTCCAACCCGTCGTGTCTCCAACCCGTCGTGTCGCCGTCCGGTCGTGTCCCCGTCTGGCATGTCTCCAACCCGTCGTGTCCCCGTCCGGTCGTGTCCCCGTCTGGCATGTCTCCAACCCGTCGTGTCCCCGTCTGGTCGTGTCCCCATCCGGCAGGTCTCCAACCCGTCGTGTCTCCAACCCGTCGTGTCTCCAACCCGTCGTGTCTCCAACCCGTCGTGTCCCCGTCCGGTCGTGTCCCCGTCTGGCATGTCTCCAACCCGTCGTGTCTCCAACCCGTCGTGTCTCAACCCGTCGTGTCTCCAACCCGTCGTGTCTCCACCCGTCGTGTCTCCAACCCGTCGTGTCTCCAACCCGTCGTGTCTCCACCCGTCGTGTCTCCAACCCGTCGTGTCTCCAACCCGTCGTGTCTCCACCCGTCGTGTCTCCAACCCGTCGTGTCTCAACCCGTCGTGTCTCCAACCCGTCGTGTCTCCACCCGTCGTGTCTCCAACCCGTCGTGTCTCCAACCGGTCGTGTCCCCGTCCGGTCGTGTCCCCGTCTGGCATGTCTCCAACCCGTCGTGTCCCCGTCCGGTCGTGTCCCCGTCTGGCATGTCTCCAACCCGTCGTGTCCCCATCTGGTCGTGTCCCCATCCGGCATGTCTCCAACCCGTCGTGTCTCAACCCGTCGTGTCTCAACCCGTCGTGTCTCCAACCCGTCGTGTCTCCACCCGTCGTGTCTCCAACCCGTCGTGTCTCCAACCCGTCGTGTCTCCAACCGGTCGTGTCCCCGTCCGGTCGTGTCCCCGTCTGGCATGTCTCCAACCCGTCGTGTCCCCGTCCGGTCGTGTCCCCGTCTGGCATGTCTCCAACCCGTCGTGTCCCCGTCTGGTCGTGTCCCCATCCGGCATGTCTCCAACCCGTCGTGTCTCAACCCGTCGTGTCTCCAACCCGTCGTGTCTCCAACCCGTCGTGTCGCCGTCCGGTCGTGTCCCCGTCTGGCATGTCTCCAACCCGTCGTGTCCCCGTCCGGTCGTGTCCCCGTCTGGCATGTCTCCAACCCGTCGTGTCCCCGTCTGGTCGTGTCCCCATCCGGCATGTCTCCAACCCGTCGTGTCTCCAACCCGTCGTGTCTCCAACCCGTCGTGTCTCCAACCGGTCGTGTCCCCGTCCGGTCGTGTCCCCGTCTGGCATGTCTCCAACCCGTCGTGTCCCCGTCCGGTCGTGTCCCCGTCTGGCATGTCTCCAACCCGTCGTGTCCCCATCTGGTCGTGTCCCCATCCGGCATGTCTCCAACCCGTCGTGTCTCAACCCGTCGTGTCTCCAACCCGTCGTGTCTCCAACCGGTCGTGTCCCCGTCCGGTCGTGTCCCCGTCTGGCATGTCTCCAACCCGTCGTGTCCCCGTCCGGTCGTGTCCCCGTCTGGCATGTCTCCAACCCGTCGTGTCCCCGTCTGGTCGTGTCCCCATCCGGCATGTCTCCAACCCGTCGTGTCTCAACCCGTCGTGTCTCCAACCCGTCGTGTCTCCACCCGTCGTGTCTCCAACCCGTCGTGTCTCCACCCGTCGTGTCTCCACCCGTCGTGTCTCCACCCGTCGTGTCTCCAACCCGTCGTGTCTCAACCCGTCGTGTCTCAACCCGTCGTGTCTCCAACCCGTCGTGTCTCAACCCGTCGTGTCTCCAACCCGTCGTGTCTCCAACCCGTTGTGTCTCCACCCGTCGTGTCTCCAACCCGTCGTGTCTCCAACCCGTCGTGTCTCCAACCCGTCGTGTCTCCACCCGTCGTGTCTCCACCCGTCGTGTCTCCACCCGTCGTGTCTCAACCCGTCGTGTCTCCAACCCGTCGTGTCTCAACCCGTCGTGTCTCAACCCGTCGTGTCTCCAACCCGTCGTGTCTCCAACCCGTCGTGTCTCCACCCGTCGTGTCTCCACCCGTCGTGTCTCCAACCCGTCGTGTCTCAACCCGTCGTGTCTCCAACCCGTCGTGTCTCCAACCCGTCGTGTCTCCAACCCGTCGTGTCTCCAACCCGTCGTGTCTCCACCCGTCGTGTCTCCACCCGTCGTGTCTCCAACCCGTCGTGTCTCAACCCGTCGTGTCTCCAACCCGTCGTGTCTCAACCCGTCGTGTCTCCACCCGTCGTGTCTCCAACCCGTCGTGTCGCCGTCCGGTCGTGTCCCCGTCTGGCATGTCTCCAACCCGTCGTGTCGCCGTCCGGTCGTGTCCCCGTCTGGCATGTCTCCAACCCGTCGTGTCCCCGTCTGGTCGTGTCCCCATCCGGCATGTCTCCAACCCGTCGTGTCTCAACCCGTCGTGTCTCCAACCCGTCGTGTCTCCAACCCGTCGTGTCGCCGTCCGGTCGTGTCCCCGTCTGGCATGTCTCCAACCCGTCGTGTCCCCGTCCGGTCGTGTCCCCGTCTGGCATGTCTCCAACCCGTCGTGTCCCCGTCTGGTCGTGTCCCCATCCGGCATGTCTCCAACCCGTCGTGTCTCAACCCGTCGTGTCTCCAACCCGTCGTGTCTCCAACCCGTCGTGTCTCCAACCCGTCGTGTCTCCAACCGGTCGTGTCCCCGTCCGGTCGTGTCCCCGTCTGGCATGTCTCCAACCCGTCGTGTCCCCGTCTGGTCGTGTCCCCATCCGGCATGTCTCCAACCCGTCGTGTCCTAGGCCCCTCTGTGAGGACGAGGGTTCATTAAGGATGTCTTGTCCCTCCATCTGTGGTGAACTGTGTGAATTCTTTAAATTTTGCAGCCTGTTATCACGGCGAGGAAAGATGGAAAGGGGGATATTTAATCATTTAAGTCGTCTTCCTGGGGACCAGATTTCTCTCCTCAGTAATGTAAAGAAAGCCGGCCCGGCTCAGTAATTCACTTTTTAAAGCACTGGGATGGAGGAGGGGGAGGATGAGGGGGGGCTGTGGTGGAAGAGGGAAAAAATCCGACTTGATGAAATTCCGCTATCAGCTCCGAACCAATATGCAAAATATCTCTCTGGAAATCAAATAGCTATTATGTTTTCATTTCCACGTCGGCGTATTTGCTTAATGAAGAGGAGACAGATCAGACCGGCAGAGAGTCTGCAGGAGGCGATAACCGCCAACGGCTCGCAGCTATCCGCTAGCTCTCCCAGTCACTTTCACCAGGAAAACACAGGGAGGGGGGAGGGAGGGATGGATGGATGGGGGAGAGATGGATGGAGGGAGGGAGGGAGGGAGAGATGTAGGGAGGGATGGAGGGAGGAAGGAGGAAGGATGGATTGAGGAGAGATGAAAGGATGGCGGGAGGACAAATGGAGAGAGAGGATGGAAGGAAGATGGAGGGAGGAAGGATGGAGGGAGTCACATCTGAGATTTAGAATACAGGATGAAGGGGAGGAGCTGAGACATCAGCATCATGAAGACCTTTTGATGTTTACTGTCCTGCTGCGTTGCCGTGCAACACATACGTTACTGCTGGAGGCCGAGCCGGGCGCCGAGCAGGGTGCCGGGCCGGGTGCCGTCTTTCTACAAGCGCCCAGCTCTCATCTCCAGGCCTCATCTTCACTCGCCGCATTTCCGTTAGTTTTTTTTAAAAACAAAAGCGACTTTTCTGAACTTGAAAGAAAGTAAAACCTGTCAGCCAGTGTTGTCACTGTTTTCCACTTCCTGCGAAGGATTCTTTAATTTTGTGTAAAACTGCATTTAGCTGTGAGTCTTTCAGAATATAAGTCAGAACAACAAGTAGGACTGGTTTAAACTGGAACATCATTTGTTCCAATTTCTGTAGTTTAATCTGAAAACCAGCAGAGATCAGGCAGACACTTCCCCAGAACCTGGACCTGAATTTGTTTAATGGATGGACCGATCCTCCCCAGAACCAGGACGTAACGTGTCATCTGGAACAAAGGGCAGAACTGTTCCTGGAATGTCCTTCAAAGATCCTGGAAACTTCATCCTGGGGACTGTGGCCTCTGTTCGGGCTAGAACAAAAACTTTCAGGTTTTTTGAACTGGTCTGGTTCTGTGGAACTGGGCTGAGTTGGTACTGTGGATCCAGAGTCTGTCTGGTTCTCTGGAACTTGAAGACGGTGAAGGCCTTACCGAGCCTGGAACACAGTGAAGGCCTTACCGTACCTGGAACGAGGGGAAGGCCTTACCGAGCCTGGAACACAGGGTAAGCCTTACCGAACCTGGAACACATGGTAGGCCTTACCGAGCCTGGAACACGGTGAAGGCCTTACCGAACCTGGAACACAGGGTAGGCCTTACCGAGCCTGGAACACGGTGAAGGCCTTACCGAACCTGGAACACGGGGTAGGCCTTACCGAGCCTGGAACACGGGGTAGGCCTTACCGAGCCTGGAACACGGTGAAGGCCTTACCGAACCTGGAACACGGTGAAGGCCTTACCGAACCTGGAACACGGTGAAGGCCTTACCGAACCTGGAACACAGGGTAGGCCTTACCGAGCCTGGAACACGGGGTAGGCCTTACCGAGCCTGGAACACGGTGAAGGCCTTACCGAGCCTGGAACACGGTGAAGGCCTTACCGAGCCTGTAACACGGGGTAGGCCTTACCGAGCCTGGAACACAAGGGTAGGCCTTACCGAGCCTGGAACACGGGGTAGGCCTTACCGAGCCTGGAACACGGTGAAGGCCTTACCGAGCCTGGAACACGGGGTAGGCCTTACCGAGCCTGGAACACGGGGTAGGCCTTACCGAGCCTGGAACACGGTGAAGGCCTTACCGAGCCTGGAACACGGGGTAGGCCTTACCGAGCCTGGAACACGGTGAAGGCCTTACCGAGCCTGGAACACGGTGAAGGCCTTACCGAGCCTGGAACACGGGGTAGGCCTTACCGAGCCTGGAACACAGGGGTAGGCCTTACCGAGCCTGGAACACGGGGTAGGCCTTACCGAGCCTGGAACACGGTGAAGGCCTTACCGAGCCTGGAACACGGGGTAGGCCTTACCGAGCCTGGAACACGGGGTAGGCCTTACCGAGCCTGGAACACGGTGAAGGCCTTACCGAGCCTGGAACACGGGGTAGGCCTTACCGAGCCTGGAACACGGGGTAGGCCTTACCGAGCCTGGAACACGGGGTAGGCCTTACCGAGCCTGGAACACGGGGTAAGCCTTACCGAGCCTGGAACACGGGGTAGGCCTTACCGAGCCTGGAACACGGGGTAGGCCTTACCGAGCCTGGAACACGGGGTAAGCCTTACCGAGCCTGGAACACGGGGTAAGCCTTACCGAGCCTGGAACACGGGGTAGGCCTTACCGAGCCTGGAACACGGGGTAGGCCTTACCGAGCCTGGAACACGGTGAAGGCCTTACCGAGCCTGGAACACGGTGAAGGCCTTACCGAGCCTGGAACACGGTGAAGGCCTTACCGAGCCTGGAACACGGGGTAGGCCTTACCGAGCCTGGAACACGGGGTAAGCCTTACCGAGCCTGGAACACGGTGAAGGCCTTACCGAGCCTGGAACACGGTGAAGGCCTTACCGAGCATGTATTGAGACAGT
>NC_136620.1:5645868-5675868 GCF_933228915.1 Telmatherina bonti
GGAAAATGGGAGCGCTGCTCCTCGGAAAGAAACTTTCTGCACCATTTGATGCTGCCATTGATTCATTAAAGCCAGACGTAATGAGGAAAGAAATCATAATTCAAACTTACATTTTAAACAAGAAATATAATTGGAATTTTACACAACGGTCTCTTTGTACAATTATGATTAAAGGAAAATTAATTGTATGAAAATGTCCTCACAGATACAGAAAATGAGATCTAGCAACGGCGAGGCGACATGGACCTAATTCTGGAATATTCCAGCATGATCGATCTCTCTCTCTTTTTTTACATGAAGGTCCAAATCTGGCCGTGTTAATTTTATCTGAAATGAGAGTGAAGCATGCGGGCGTGGAGGCTGAAATTAGCCTAAAGATGTTTCATTTACAGAGAGACGATTGTTTCCAGCATTATCTTTCCCGCTTTTAATTGCTTTGCAAGTGAAATTAACAGAATTAGAAAAACTGCCTTCCTCTTTCTCTACAAGCTGCTTTTATCCACCTCTATTGTTGTCTGTATGGATGGATTATACCGCCTTTTGTTCCAGGCTTGTAAATATATATACACACCCCCCAGTCACACACCCCCGTCCTCCCAGTCCGCCCTGCTGCTCCCATTCAATTACATCCTGGTCATCTTCCTCACCATCCTCATCCTCATCCTGCTGTCAGAGAGGAGGACTGGTCATCTTCCTCACCATCCTCATCCTCATCCTGCTGTCAGAGAGGAGGACTGGTCATCTTCCTCACCATCCTCATCCTCATCCTGCTGTCAGAGAGGAGGACTGGTCATCTTCCTCACCATCCTCATCCTCATCCTGCTGTCAGAGAGGAGGACTGGTCATCTTCCTCACCATCCTCATCCTCATCCTGCTGTCAGAGAGGAGGACTGGTCATCTTCCTCATCATCTTCATCCTCATCCTGCTGTCAGAGAGGAGGACTGGTCATCTTCCTCATCATCCTCTTTGTCCTACTCTTCATCCTCCTTTCTCTTCACTATCCTCCTCCACCACATCATCCTATTGGTCATCCTCCTCCTCCTCCTCGTCCTCCTCCTCCTCCTCCTCCTCGTCCTCCTCCTCGTCCTCCTCCTCCTCCTCGTCCTCCTCCTCCTCGTCCTCCTCCATGAGGCCGTTTTCCAGGCGGACCTGTGTGAAGGTTGCATGTTTCCTGATCGGATGTCTTCTAGGAGGAGGATCATTAGATCCATATTAAGTGGCTCCATTTCTCTGGATGTAATCTTCAAACAGTGTAAAATAGATGAGAAGTAGAGAATAATTACTGTGGTCAGCAGGGATTATGGAACTGTAATTGATAGCGATCAGCCCTGCACTAATCACTCTTTTAGCTGTAATTTTAGGTATACTGTAATTTGGCTTTAAGGTCCCCGTTGGCTTCTTGCTATTAATCTTCTGGATTAGAGCGTTCAGCGTGTCCAATTCTGGAAGCCGTTTCTGAGCGAGGCCATAGAAAGAAGTCCTATCAGTGTCTTCCGCCTCAATCCTCAGCTTCTTCATCCTCCCACAGGTTCCCTCGGAGATCTGGACGGAGGGGAGGACAACACCACCGACACTCCTAGCCTGTCTGGGGAGGACGGCGGCGCCTCAGACCCGGAAGATTCTGCAGAGGGTGACAGCTCCAGCCCGCCACTGCACTCACTGCTGGAGAGCGAAGGTAGAAAATAACAAATTATGAGAGAAAAGTTACCCTGAAACATCCTGCTTCTCCTTTTCTTCTAGTTTACACACACAGTTAATGAGAAAGCAGATGAGCTGGTTGATATATCACTGAATCTGCTACGTCTGCACATCTATACATCTACACTTCTATACATCTGCACATCTATACATCTATACATCTACACTTCTATACATCTGCACATCTACACATCTATACATCTATACATCTACACTTCTATACATCTGCACATCTACACTTCTATACATCTATACATCTACACTTCTATACATCTACACATCTATACATCTATACATCTACACATCTGCACATCTACACATCTATACATCTATACATCTACACTTCTATACATCTGCACATCTACACTTCTATACATCTATACATCTACACTTCTATACATCTACACATCTATACATCTACACTTCTATACATCTGCACATCTACACATCTATACATCTATACATCTACACTTCTATACATCTGCACATCTACACTTCTATACATCTGCACATCTACACTTCTATACATCTATACATCTACACTTGTATACATCTGCACATCTACACTTCTATACATCTGCACATCTACACTTCTATACATCTATACATCTACACTTCTATACATCTGCACATCTACACTTCTATACATCTGCACATCTACACATTTATACATCTATACATCTACACTTCTATACATCTACACATCTATACATCTATACATCTGCACATCTATACATCTATACATCTACACTTCTATACATCTATACATCTACACTTGTATACATCTGCACATCTACACTTCTATACATCTACACATCTACACTTCTATACATCTACACATCTATACATCTATACATCTACACTTGTATACATCTGCACATCTACACTTCTATACATCTGCACATCTACACTTCTATACATCTATACATCTACACTTCTATACATCTGCACATCTACACTTCTATACATCTGCACATCTACACTTCTATACATCTACACATCTACACTTCTATACATCTGCACATCTACACTTCTATACATCTGCACATCTACACTTCTATACATCTGCACATCTACACTTCTATACATCTGCACATCTACACTTCTATACATCTGCACATCTACACTTCTATACATCTACACATCTACACTTCTATACATCTGCACATCTACACTTCTATACATCTGCACATCTACACTTCTATACATCTGCACATCTACACTTCTATACATCTGCACATCTACACTTCTATACATCTACACATCTACACTTCTATACATCTACACATCTACACTTCTATACATCTGCACATCTACACTTCTATACATCTACACATCTACACTTCTATACATCTGCACATCTACACTTCTATACATCTGCACATCTACACTTCTATACATCTACACATCTACACTTCTATACATCTACACATCTACACTTCTATACATCTACACATCTACACTTCTATACATCTACACATCTACACTTCTATACATCTGCACATCTACACTTCTATACATCTACACATCTACACTTCTATACATCTACACATCTACACTTCTATACATCTACACATCTACACTTCTATACATCTACACATCTACACTTCTATACATCTACACATCTACACTTCTATACATCTGCACATCTACACTTCTATACATCTGCACATCTACACTTCTATACATCTGCACATCTACACTTCTATACATCTACACATCTACACTTCTATACATCTACACATCTACACTTCTATACATCTGCACATCTACACTTCTATACATCTGCACATCTACACTTCTATACATCTACACATCTACACTTCTATACATCTGCACATCTACACTTCTATACATCTGCACATCTACACTTCTATACATCTACACATCTACACTTCTATACATCTGCACATCTACACTTCTATACATCTGCACATCTACACTTCTATACATCTACACATCTACACTTCTATACATCTACACATCTACACTTCTATACATCTACACATCTACACTTCTATACATCTACACATCTACACTTCTATACATCTGCACATCTACACTTCTATACATCTGCACATCTACACTTCTATACATCTACACATCTACACTTCTATACATCTACACATCTACACTTCTATACATCTACACATCTACACTTCTATACATCTACACATCTACACTTCTATACATCTACACTTCTATACATCTACACATCTACACTTCTATACATCTGCACATCTACACTTCTATACATCTACACATCTACACTTCTATACATCTACACTTCTATACATCTACACATCTACACTTCTATACATCTGCACATCTACACTTCTATACATCTACACATCTACACATTTACGAAGCGTCTGTCTGGATGCGGTTTGGATGTAAAAAGAGCGACGTGGAACCGACAACAGACCAGCTCACAGTCCCGACAACGGACTCCGACACAACTAACTCCTTTTATCACCTGCAGGAATCAGGATGAAGAACACAGAATAAAGAATAGAGTCAATAAAAGCAGCATCTAGTGGAGGAGAAAGCTCAGAATAAACTCCAGACGCTGCAGCAGGTATTTACCTGTGGAACGTCATACGGCCATAGTTCCCCCAGATGGAAGGAGATCCCTGCTGCTGTTGCCTAGCAACATCTGATACATAACTGATGACTGACACAACATTACACAGTTTATATGGTTATGTGTCGCTATGGGATGTAAGAGGAGCGATGTCGGGAGGTTTTGGTCGTACCGCCCAGCCCTGGTTTTGACCAGTTTCTGGAGGTAGTTGGTGAGTTGTTGACAAGTTATTCCTGAGTTATTGTAAAAACATTGGTGAGTTTTTGTTTTCTGACTTTCTTTCCAGACCATCAGAAGCAGCAGTATTCTTTCTTCTCTCCCTTCATGTTATCGGTCTGGACTAGTCAAAGTTAAGCAAGTTAACCTGCTAGTTATGTGTAGAAGTGGAGCAGAGGTGCAACAAAACAGCAGCTATGGCTGCAGATGGGATCTAAGGCACTTTTATTAGTGCTTCTAATCTGGAAGTGCTGTAAACACACGGAAAAGCAACAAAGCAAAGCATGTGTGAGGCGTTGGGCGAGACCCCCACCCACCCCAGCCCTGTGCACCTCTTATCCCCCCTCCCAACCCCTCCTCCACCTGATAGCAGAGTTTTCACTCATATTCTTTTGACTTATTCAAGGTTTGAGCGACTGTGTTTTTTAATCTCAGAAATTCCTGCTCTTGTGAAATTTGGGGCTGAGGGTGATAAGCGTCTGCTGGTTGGCTCGCTGTGATAAACCCATGGAAATTCTGTCAGGTGCTAATCGAGACCAGATTAGAGATTAGCCAGAGGTGTATGTGCTGGAGGTGAGCAGCGGGTTATGTGTGTGTATTAGATAATAGAAGAAAAAGATGAGAGAAGTCAGGCATGCTGCACATGTGAGTCAGTCTGTCGATAGCAAGCCGTCCTTTTTTCTGCATTTACGCATGTTTAAACATCCTCACACACACCTTCACTGTCATGTTGATTTACTCCTCTTCCTCCTCTCCAGGGTTCCTCCGTTGCCCGGTGCTGCCATTATCAGTCCTCTGTAAGTCAGACATGTTTGACGAAGCTGCTCTTTCAACCTGGGATCAATACCAGTTCTTTATCTGGCCAGCGCTGGCTAATAAAGGCAGGGCCTCTTATCCGCCATCTGGAAACACACACACATCTGTGATAACCGTCTGATAACTTTAGCAAGAAAAACACATTTTCCCGGTAAGAGCTGCTGCAGCGCGCTGGCTGCTTTATTAACGTTCACACAAGCAGCAGCAGCATTCATGCTTCCTCCTCATCTCCCTTTTCTCAGAATCAACCTGCAAATAAATACCAAAGTTCCTTTTTTTTCTTCAAACAATCATTTTTCTACATCACAGGAAATCAGATAAAATACCCGATAAGTCGGCATGTCACCTCCCTCTGACCTCCTAATTGTTGCGTCCTGGTTTAGACCAATCAGAGTGCTCTCTGTAAATACTTTTTTCCTTCATCACTACCTGATTGTAGTGATAGGAGAAGTGTGTGTGATGCATAAAGGGACAAATGGCGGAGGTGGTAATCTGGGGTTTCATCACCATGAACTGTTGTCGTACGTAGCACAGGATTAGCAGCTAATATTCAGCTCCTTCACACTCAGGTCTGTTCTTTCAGATCCCTTTTATGAGATTGTAGAGTGATTGTGGTTGTTTGAGTGAAGTGAAGAGGAAGAACAAAAAGGTGAAGAGTCAGAGATAAACAGGTGGAAGATTTTAAAAGCATCTGCAGGGTTTTCTTGTTTTTACTGTTCTGAGATAATTTATGACAAGAAAGGTCCTAAAGAATCCAGTCTCTGAGTGGATGATGGAAATAAACCAGAATCATCAAGTCATATTTAATCCAGTAGAAGAAAAACAGCATGTCACATGATGAAACATTTTATCATCTGATGGAAAATTTTAATCTGATGCAGCAACACAACTGTAAAAAAGTAGTTCCAGGGTTATATTTAGCATTGTTAGCAGCTGTTAGTATGTGTAAAAAGTAGTTCCAGTGATATGTTTAGCATTGTTAACAGCAGTTAGCATGTGTAAAAGTAGTTCCAGGGTGATGTTTAGCATTGTTAGCAGCTGTTAGTATGTGTAAAAAGTAGTTCCAGTGATATGTTTAGCATTGTTAACAGCAGTTAGCATGTGTAAAAGTAGTTCCAGGGTGATGTTTAGCATTGTTAGCAGCTGTTAGTATGTGTAAAAAGTAGTTCCAGTGATATGTTTAGCATTGTTAACAGCAGTTAGCATGTGTAAAAGTAGTTCCAGGGTGATGTTTAGCATTGTTAGCAGCTGTAAGCGTGTATAAAAAGTAGTTCCAGGGTGATGTTTAGCATTGTTAGCAGCTGTAAGCGTGTATAAAAAGTAGTTCCAGGGTGATGTTTAGCATTGTTAGCAGCTGTAAGCGTCTATAAAAAGTAGTTCCAGGGTGATGTTTAGCATTGTTAGCAGCTGTTGGTATGTGTAAAAATCAGTTCTGGGGTGATGTTTAGCATTGTTAGCATGTGTAAAAAGTTGTTCCAGGGTGATGTTTAGCATTGTTAGCTGCTGTTAGCATGTGTAAAAAGCAGTTCTCTTCATCTTTTAATAACAGCCTGTAAACATATGAGAAATGAGGAAAGCAGTCACTGGGGTTTTAGAAGAGAAATGTTTGTCTGGTCTGATGCAGGATTAGCTGCTCTACAGTCATTGTTGCTCTACGTTGTGGATGGATTACTGCTTCCATTATGCTCCAGGTGTTCTGCATGTGGTGATAGGTTTGGGCTGCAGGCAGACCAGCGCCTATGTGAAGCCATGCAGGATGTGGTTCAGCATTGTTTTGCTAAAGTCTTGGGGACAGATGTTGTGAGATTCCTCCTGATTCTCTGAATATACAGATTCTACACAGTAGATGGTGGAGAAGATCTGCTTTGTCTCACATCAATGAAGATCTGTTCATTGTTGTATCTTGGAGACTCTGAAATGCTCCCGTTATCCCGTCAGTACCGGGGTTACAGCAGGAGTCGTAGACCTGAAGGGATCCGGTTCAGGCTGGGTCATGGACCAGTGGCCCGGTTAAAGAGAAAAACTCGGTCAGAAGTTGGAAGGTGTAAAAATGTTGGGTGACTTTGCCCTCCAGGTGTGAGGAGGGAAGTTCAGCTTATCAGATTTGATGGAGACTGTCTCTCTGAAAGGGGGGAAGAGGAGCAGGTGGGGGTTTTGCAGAAAAGTGTCTGTCGACTCCTCCTGATACCTGCCTCCCTGTCTGAGATGATATGGGAGATAATATTGATAATATTAAATGCAATAACTGTGTCTGCAGCTCCCCTCCTCCTGCAGCCCTGCAGGATAAAATCAATGTGCCATTCAACGTGATTTATAGCTGAAAATAATGGTGCCGTTTGGGGGGGGGGGGGGGGGGGGGGGGTACAGTATGATGTGTGTGTGTTTGTATGTGGACGTGATGTGAAACTCTATGGGATTTATCCGACCGGCCTCTCAGCTGTGTGGCATTAATAATAATGGTGGCGTGTGATGGCGTCACGTGTTTGCATGGCGTTTATGGCCGCCATTGATCGGCGCTATCGCTGGTTATCACGGCCGGAATTTGATGGTAAACATGGCCTTTGTGCACACGGCTGAGGGGTGGAGGCTGAAATAGGGGGGTGACGAGAATTTAGGGGGAAGGAGAGTAGGAGAAGCAGGAGAAGTTAGGATGTAATAGTTAGGATTACATGCATGTATGTAACATGTTATTACATATGTGTGTTTAACCCTTACATCCCGTCTTGATATGAGGCTTTTAAACTCTGATCGGTTGTTTTCCAACGGCGCGGACTGTTTTCGTCTCGCGGGAACTGGGAATGACCATGTAATAAAAACTGTAATGTGGTTTCTGATTAATCTACAGGAAACACATTAAAGTTTTATAACATTCCTGTTGTTAGTCCCCCCTCCTCTCACCTCTGTGTGACTACATTCTGGTTTTCATGGCTGTCAACTCAACTCACCTTTATTTATAAAGCCCTTTAAAACAAGCGGAGTCGAAACAAAGTGCTGTACACAATCAGCCAAAATAAAAACAGAATAAAGCAGTTCAAATGCAAATAAATAACACAAAAAAACAGGCCATACAAGGAATGTGGAATTAAAATAATAAAACAAACTGTAAGTAAAACCAATAATAAAAATAAACTATAACACACTGACTGGAAACCGTCTTACGTTGGGTTGAAGACCAAGGAATAAAAATGGGTTTACTGGGTTGTTACTGGGATTTCACTGGTCTGAATGGTTGGAGAGAAAATTTTCATAGAAATGTTGAATCAATCCCGAAATCTTGACGTTACAAAATAAAGTCACTATATCTAAATAAATTTGAAACTTTTTCTTTCTTTGCAGTGAGATAATTTCAGCATGAATTTGGCGCTGAGGAAAATATTTTCCTCTCATGTCATGTTTTCATCAGACATGATGCTTTTTCCTGTATATCACATTTATGCTTTTCATCAAGATGCATGTCCAGAAAATATGAAGCAATTTCATTCTTTCTCTAAAACTTAAGGATTACAGGTTTCGACCAATTGCATTTTAAAGTTCTACATGGACTTTTTTTTTGTCACTTTTGTTTTTTCAAAGAATTCTGTATTATACATATGGTATTATACAATATACAATATGCATATATATATGTATATATATATATATATATATATATATATATATATATATATATGTTAGTAGTTCCAGGGTGATGTTTAGCATTGTTAGCTGCTGTTAGCATGTGTAAAAAGTAGTTCCAGGGTGATGTTCAGCATTGTTAGCTGCTCTTAGCATGTGTAAAAAGTTGTTTTTATATATATATATATATATATATATATATATATATATATATATATATATATATATATATATATATATATATATATATAATATGTGCATATGTATAAATTTGTTGAAAATGTGAAAAGGAAGAACTGACTAAATTTAGGTGGTGATCCAGATAACTGCTTGGGTCTAGGAATTTTTTAAAAGGATTCTTTAACATAGTGCTTGGTGGAGGTTTGCGCTCTCCGAGTGTTTTTCTCGTTAAAGAAAAAAAAACTAGAAGATTAGGGGGAAAAAAAAGAAAAAAGGTTAGTCATTTTACAACCCAATCCCCTTTGGCTTGTTTAAAGTTTGAATGATGTTTCTTGCTGAAGATTTTAAAGCTGAAAGGGCTGAAATTTTTTGTAGCATTTTTAGCTATTTTAATTAATTTCAATTGGAATTATCAAATCAATACATCGTTAATATCAATAATATCTATAATATAGCAATAATGACACCCATCTACCTCTTTTTCACTTTTAAATTTGTTGGTACAAATTTTTTAAATTGCTTTTATAAAAGGTTTTTTTGTATGATATTGTGTTCATTTATTCTGTTTAGTTGTGTTAATGCTCTACTGTTTTGCACAAGGGAATGTCCTTTATGAGCTGAACATTTTGATGCCAAAATTGTATAAATTGTTGAACATAGCTGAAGATTTTGTGTCTTAGGTACATATATATATATATATATATATATATATATATATATATATATATATATATATATATATATATATCTAGGGATCCCAAGGGGTTATCGGCAGGTATCCGAGGGTCTGTTGGCAGGTATCCAAGGGGGCTATCTGCAGGTATCCAAGGGGGCTATCTGCAGGTATCCAAGGGGGCTATCGGCAGGTATCCAAGGGGGCTATCGGCAGGTATCCAAGGGCTATCGGCAGGTATCCCATGGGGCTATCGGCAGGTATCCAAGGGAGCTATCGGCGGGTATCCGAGGGGTTATCGACAGGTATCCTTTGGGGCTATCGGCAGGTATCCCATGGAGCTATCGGCAGGTATCCAAGGGGCTATCGGCAGGTATCCCATGGAGCTATCGGCAGGTATCCAAGGGGGCTATCGGCAGGTATCCAAGGGGGCTATCGGCAGGTATCCGAGGCCTATCGGCAGGTATCCAAGGGGGCTATCGGGGGGTATCCGAGGGGCTATCGCCGGGTATCCGAGGGGTTATCGACAGGTATCCTTTGGGGCTATCGGCAGGTATCCCATGGAGCTATCGGCAGGTATCCAAGGGGGCTATCGGCAGGTATCCGAGGGGCTATCAGCAGGTATCTCATGGGGCTATCGGCAGGTATCCCATGGGGCTATCGGCAGGTATCCAAGGGGGCTATCTGAATTAAAACTAGGGGCTATCAGCAGGAACCTGAGTGGCTATCTATATGTCCACTATTTTTTTTTTTTACCTCATAGTAGCTTAAGTTAGCTTCCTTGTGTTAGGTTTTATGGATCTTTTGTTTTGCCATTTTGTGACCAATATGTCTGCCAAAGACTCTCAGGTCCTTCAGTTACAACCAACCTTATCTGTTATCCCTTTTCATTTAAGTTCTTAATGCATCCTATTTAGTGAAAGAAACATAAATATCTGCATGTTTTTTCCGTCATTTTTAACTACATCTAGCATCTACAACTAACATTTCCCTCTGAAATGTGTGATCCAGTTCCATGCTGTCAGCCGACCTTTGGCTTAGTGATGGTGTAAGACAGATCTCATGTCAGATAACATGGACTGCAGTGATGTAAAAATTAATCTCATCTAACTAATCATGAGTCTAGCTAATAGGGAGGTGCCCAGCACTGTGATGAACTGACTGATACCAGCTGCACAGGCAAAGTTCAGGGTTCGCATATCTTCTGCACACTGGATAAATGCATCACACACATGCAGATATTGAGATTAAAGCAGGTCAAGCCAGGTGCAGCAGCAGCCAGGGATATGTTTGATCAGCCAGCAAGAGGCTTGTAATCAACTTGATCAATGGCAGGAATATCAGCTATGATTAGAGGAACACAGGCAGTCTCAGTCTCTGCTGAAGGTGACGGGCTGATGGGAGGAGGGGAAGGAGATGGGAAGATAGCAGGGAAATACGACCAGCCTTCACTCGATGAGAGAAAGAAAAGAAGGGAGGATGAAGAAAACAAGTGGAGGAAAATAACTAAAGATGAGGTGAAGATGTGAATGAATGAAGCAGAGATTCAGCTGTGTTTTGGCTTCTTGTGTTTCCAGAACCCAGGACTCAGGACTCTGGAGGAGGACCAGACGATGACGATAATGAAGATGACGAAGTTGAAGAACAAGCTCCTATAAACCATGGTAGCAAGGAGGACGAGGACAGGGAGGAAGAACAGGAGGGGCTAACATGGAGAGGTCCAGGTCAGTATCTTCACACATCTGTAGCAGAGCAGGAGATTCTGTAAAACCTATTTAGAGGTGAAGCTTCAGAAACGTTTAGTAAACATCATAGGAATGAGTTAGTTGATCCTAGAGAGGAGTTAAGTAACACATAGGCTCTGTCCACCTTATTCCCTACGTAGTGCCTATATAGTGCTCCAGGGGTGTCCGAATGTACAGAGAGAAAAAAGTAGTGCACTCAAAATTACCCACAATGCATCTTGAAAAGTAGTGAGCAACGTTGGTCACTTGACCACAATGCGTTGCAAGTGACACGAATGTCACAGCAGGTTTAGAAAAAACCACAAATCATTCATTTTATATCTTTATGAGTTGAAAAAATCTGCAGCAAAGAATAAAACACAACTTAAGAAAATACCGTTTTTGTTACACGAGTTTGGATTGGATTTGGAACGATACATGATCAATGCTGTGTTGACATCCAGTAGTCACGTGATCTGCAACCAGGTTTGTGTCTGATTCACAAAAAGAAATTAGTTCAGTATATAGTCTACTATATGGTGTAGCCTTTTGGCGTAAACCAGAGGCTAGCGACCACTGTGGACTTTTGGACACACCCATGCAACGAGACAAAGATCTCCAGGGGTTTCCATCCCATGGTGATGAGACACGGTGATGAGACATGGTGATGAGACACGGTGATGAGACACGGTGATGAGACATGGTGATGAGACATGTGATGAGACACGGTGATGAGACATGTGATAAGACATGTGATGAGACACGGTGATGAGACATGTGATAAGACGTGATGAGACACGGTGATGAGACATGTGATGAGACATGTGATGAGACACGGTGATGAGACATGTGATAAGACATGTGATGAGACACGGTGATGAGACATGTGATAAGACGTGATGAGACACGGTGATGAGACACGGTGATGAGACATGTGATAAGACATGTGATGAGACACGGTGATGAGACACGGTGATGAGACATGTGATAAGACACGGTGATGAGACATGTGATGAGACACGGTGATGAGACATGTGATGAGACACGGTGATGAGACATGTGATAAGACATGTGATGAGACACGGTGATGAGACACGGTGATGAGACATGTGATAAGACATGTGATGAGACACGGTGATGAGACATGTGATGAGACACGGTGATGAGACATGTGATGAGACACGGTGATGAGACATGTGATAAGACATGTGATGAGACACGGTGATGAGACAGGTGATGAGACACTGAATAGACACGGTGATGAGACGTGATGAGACAGGTGATGAGAACAGGTGATGAGAAAGGTGATGAGACATGTAATGAGACATGTAATGAGACCGGTGATGTGACACGGTGATGAGACAGGGTGATGTGACAAGGTGATGAGACGTGATGAGACACGGTAATGAGACAGGGTGATGAGACACGATGGTGAGACACGATGATGGGACATGTAATGAGACATGTGATGTGACACGGTGATGTGACACGGTGATGGGACATGGTGATGAGACGTGATGAGACACGGTAATGAGACACGGTAATGAGACAGGGTGATGAGACACGATGGTGAGACACGATGATGGGACATGTAATGAGACACGATGGTGAGACACGATGATGGGACTTGGTGATGAGACACGATGATGGGACACGGTGATGAGACACGGTGGTGAGACGTGATGAGTCATGTTAATGAGACACGGTGATGAGAAACGGTGATGAGACACGATAATGAGACACGGTGATGAGACACGATGATGGGACATGTGATGAGACATGGTGATGAGACACGGTGGTGAGACACGTGATGAGACACGGTAATGAGACACAGTGATGAGACACGATGGTGAGACACGATGATGGGACATGGTGATGAGACACGGTGGTGAGACATGTGATGAGACACAGTAATGAGACACGATGGTGAGACACGATGATGGGACATGGTGATGAGACACGGTGGTGAGACGTGATGAGACACGGTAATGAGACACGATGGTGAGACACGATGATGGGACATGGTGATGAGACACGGTGGTGAGACATGTGATGAGACACGGTAATGAGACACGATGATGGGACATGTGATGAGACATGGTGATGAGACATGTGATAAGACGTGATGAGACACGGTGATGAGACATGTGATAAGACATGTGATGAGACACGGTGATGAGACATGTGATAAGACATGTGATGAGACACGGTGATGAGACATGTGATGAGACACGGTGATGAGACACGGTGATAAGACGTGATGAGACACGGTGATGAGACACGGTGATAAGACATGTGATGAGACACGGTGATGAGACACGGTGATGAGACACGGTGATAAGACATGTGATGAGACACGGTGATGAGACAGGTGATGAGACACTGAATAGACACGGTGATGAGACATGTGATGAGACAGGTGATGAGAACAGGTGATGAGAAAGGTGATGAGACATGTAATGAGACCGGTGATGTGACACGGTGATGAGACAGGGTGATGTGACAAGGTGATGAGACACGGTAATGAGACAGGGTGATGAGACACGATGGTGAGACACGATGATGGGACATGTAATGAGACATGTGATGTGACACGGTGATGTGACACGGTAATGAGACAGGGTGATGAGACACGATGGTGAGACACGATGATGGGACATGTGATGAGACATGGTGATGAGACATGGTGGTGAGACATGTGATGAGACACAGTAATGAGACACGATGGTGAGACACGATGATGGGACATGGTGATGAGACACGGTGGTGAGACGTGTGATGAGACACAGTAATGAGACACGGTGATGAGACACGATGGTGAGACACGATGATGGGACATGGTGATGAGACACGGTGGTGAGACGTGATGAGACACGGTAATGAGACACGGTGATGAGACACGATGGTGAGACACGATGATGGGACATGGTGATGAGACACGGTGGTGAGACGTGATGAGACACGGTAATGAGACACGATGATGGGACATGTGATGAGACATGGTGATGAGACATGGTGATGAGACATGTGATGAGACACGGTGATGAGACACGGTGATGAGACATGTGATAAGACATGTGATGAGACACGGTGATGAGACATGTGATAAGACATGTGATGAGACACGGTGATGAGACATGTGATGAGACACGGTGATGAGACATGTGATGAGACATGTGATAAGACATGTGATGAGACACTGAATAGACACGGTGATGAGACATGTGATGAGACATGTGATGAGACAGGTGATGAGAACAGGTGATGAGACATGTAATGAGACATGTAATGAGACCGGTGATGTGACACGGTGATGAGACAGGGTGATGTGACACGATGGTGAGACACGATGATGGGACATGTAATGAGACATGTGATGTGACACGGTGATGTGACACGGTGATGGGACATGGTGATGAGACGTGATGAGACACGGTAATGAGACACGGTAATGAGACAGGGTGATGAGACACGATGGTGAGACACGATGATGGGACATGTAATGAGACACGATGGTGAGACACGATGATGGGACTTGGTGATGAGACACGATGATGGGACACGGTGATGAGACACGGTGGTGAGACGTGATGAGTCATGTTAATGAGACACGGTGATGAGAAACGGTGATGAGACACGATAATGAGACACGGTGATGAGACACGATGATGGGACATGTGATGAGACATGGTGATGAGACACGGTGGTGAGACACGTGATGAGACACGGTAATGAGACACAGTGATGAGACACGATGGTGAGACACGATGATGGGACATGGTGATGAGACACGGTGGTGAGACATGTGATGAGACACAGTAATGAGACACGATGGTGAGACACGATGATGGGACATGGTGATGAGACACGGTGGTGAGACGTGATGAGACACGGTAATGAGACACGATGGTGAGACACGATGATGGGACATGGTGATGAGACACGGTGGTGAGACATGTGATGAGACACGGTAATGAGACACGATGATGGGACATGTGATGAGACATGGTGATGAGACATGTGATAAGACGTGATGAGACACGGTGATGAGACATGTGATAAGACATGTGATGAGACACGGTGATGAGACATGTGATAAGACATGTGATGAGACACGGTGATGAGACATGTGATGAGACACGGTGATGAGACACGGTGATAAGACGTGATGAGACACGGTGATGAGACACGGTGATAAGACATGTGATGAGACACGGTGATGAGACACGGTGATGAGACACGGTGATAAGACATGTGATGAGACACGGTGATGAGACAGGTGATGAGACACTGAATAGACACGGTGATGAGACATGTGATGAGACAGGTGATGAGAACAGGTGATGAGAAAGGTGATGAGACATGTAATGAGACCGGTGATGTGACACGGTGATGAGACAGGGTGATGTGACAAGGTGATGAGACACGGTAATGAGACAGGGTGATGAGACACGATGGTGAGACACGATGATGGGACATGTGATGAGACATGGTGATGAGACATGGTGGTGAGACATGTGATGAGACACAGTAATGAGACACGATGGTGAGACACGATGATGGGACATGGTGATGAGACACGGTGGTGAGACGTGTGATGAGACACAGTAATGAGACACGGTGATGAGACACGATGGTGAGACACGATGATGGGACATGGTGATGAGACACGGTGGTGAGACGTGATGAGACACGGTAATGAGACACGGTGATGAGACACGATGGTGAGACACGATGATGGGACATGGTGATGAGACACGGTGGTGAGACGTGATGAGACACGGTAATGAGACACGATGATGGGACATGTGATGAGACATGGTGATGAGACATGGTGATGAGACATGTGATGAGACACGGTGATGAGACACGGTGATGAGACATGTGATAAGACATGTGATGAGACACGGTGATGAGACATGTGATAAGACATGTGATGAGACACGGTGATGAGACATGTGATGAGACACGGTGATGAGACATGTGATGAGACATGTGATAAGACATGTGATGAGACACTGAATAGACACGGTGATGAGACATGTGATGAGACATGTGATGAGACAGGTGATGAGAACAGGTGATGAGACATGTAATGAGACATGTAATGAGACCGGTGATGTGACACGGTGATGAGACAGGGTGATGTGACAAGGTGATGAGACGTGATGAGACACGGTGATGTGACACGGTGATGAGACAGGGTGATGTGACAAGGTGATGAGACGTGATGAGACATGGTGGTGAGACATGTGATGAGACACAGTGATGAGACACGATGGTGAGACACGATGATGGGACATGGTGATGAGACACGGTGGTGAGACGTGATGAGACATGTAATGAGACACAGTGATGAGACACGATGGTGAGACACGATGATGGGACATGGTGATGAGACACGGTGGTGAGACATGTGATGAGACACGGTAATGAGACATGTGATGAGACACGATGGTGAGACACGATGATGGGACATGGTGATGAGACACGGTGGTGAGACGTGATGAGTCATGTTAATGAGACACGGTGATGAGAAACGATAATGAGACACGGTGATGAGACACGGTGATGAGACACGGTGATGAGACATGGTGATGAGACACGGTGATGAGACACGATGGTGAGACACGATGATGGGACATGGTGATGAGACACGGTGGTGAGACGTGATGAGTCATGTTAATGAGACACGGTGATGAGAAACGGTGATGAGACACGATAATGAGACACGGTGATGGGACATGTGATGAGACATGGTGATGAGACACGGTGATGAGACACGGTGATGAGACATGTGATGAGACACGGTGATGAGACATGTGATGAGACACGGTGATGAGACACGGTGATGGGACATGTGATGAGACACGGTGATGAGACATGTGATGAGACACGGTGATGGGACATGTGATGAGACACGGTGATGAGACATGTGATGAGACACGGTGATGAGACACGGTGATGGGACATGTGATGAGACATGGTGATGAGACACGGTGATGAGACACGGTGATGAGACACGGTGATGAGACATGTGATGAGACACGGTGATGAGACATGTGATGAGACACGGTGATGAGACACGGTGATGAGACATGTGATGAGACACGGTGATGAGACACGGTGATGAGACATGTGATGAGACACGGTGATGAGACACGGTGATGAGACATGTGATGAGACACGGTGATGAGACACGGTGATGAGACATGTGATGAGACACGGTGATGAGACATGTGATGAGACACGATGATGAGACATGTGATGAGACACGATGATGAGACGTGATGAGACACGATGATGAGACGTGATGAGACACGGTGATGAGACATGTGATGAGACACGGTGATGAGACACGATGATGAGACATGTGATGAGACATGTGATGAGACACGGTGATGAGACATGTGATGAGACACGATGATGAGACGCGATGAGACACGATGATGAGACGTGATGAGACACGGTGATGAGACATGTGATGAGACACGATGATGAGACGTGATGAGACACTATGATGAGACGTGATGAGACACGGTGATGAGACACGATGATGAGACATGTGATGAGACACGGTGATGAGACATGATGATGAGACATAATCTGACAGTTATGTTTCAGATTGGAACTGTGTTTGGTTTGGATGCAGGTCGAGTCTTTTAGCTGAGTTTTTCCCCGTCATGCTGCGATGCGAGTGTTGCTAGTGGCTCGGGTGGTAAAGCCGCTTGTCGTGTGCCCTGGTGGTCGGTGGTTCGAGTTCTGCTCCCTGCACTGCTGCAGCCAAGAAGGTGGTCCCAAGTCCGAGTAAATGCAGAAGGTTGCATCCGGCGTAAAACGTGCCAATTCACCTGAGTGATGATTCATGTGTGTAGTTCCCGTCAATCAGGGGACAGGCTGAAAGGACAATGTAAAACATTATGCTGGTGGTGTTGCTGCATGTTAGCATTGCTGCTATACTATCAAAGATCTACTTCTGTCTGAGCACTACAGATAAAAAGAACTTTCTCAATATCTAAGTGGACACAGGATTTCCCTGTCACTACTGACACTGAATTTTGCAAAAATAACTTACTTACTGTAAAACCCCTAACCTTCAACTCGTACAACACAAAATCAACCACAGAGTGCGCTACACAGGTGAGAAATTACATAAAGTGGATTTTGCTATATCAGATCAATGCAATCATTGTACATAACACCCTACTGACAGTTATATGCATGCTTTCTGGTTTTATACACCTGTTAGACACAAGTTACAGATCATCTATCTCATATTTAGGCTGCCATATCCCTCTGTTTTCACAACTCTGCATCTTAGGAGACACGTCTTCTTTACAACTACACACTCACATTAAGATGACGCTGTTTACAGCACTGCTGGTCGCCAAGAAAACGATCCTCCTGAACTGGGAAACGAGAAATCCCTTGAATCTCACCCTCTGGAAGAACCTGGTAACAGAGCAGATCTCTCTGGGAAAAATGTCTGCCTTAATAAATCACAACACACCTCGTTTCTAGAAGACTTGATCCCATTCATAAGCTAATTCATGCTGAACTCTTGACAATCCCAAAACACAGCGTCCTCAAAGCTTTAGCATACATTCATTACACACATACATGCACACACACACACACTCAATTTATTTTCTTATTTTATTTTATTATTCATTTTGCTTTCTTCTCCATTAATTCTTGGATCGCCCCGCCTTTTAATTCAGTTTGTTTTGTCCTTGTTTTTTGTCAAAATAAAAAAAAAAGCATTGTTGCTATGCTACATATTAGCATCGCTGCTATGCTACATGTTAGCATTGCTGTTTTGCTAAACATTAGCATCGCTGCTATGATACATGTTAGCATTGCTGTTTTGCTAAACATTAGTATTGCTGCTATGCTACATGTTAGCGTTACTGTTTTGCTAAACATTAGTATTGCTGCTATGCTACATGTTAGCATTGCTGTTTGCTAAACATTAGTATTGATGCTATGATACATGTTAGCATTGCTGTTTTGCTAAACATTAGTATTGATGCTATGCTACATGTTAGAATTGCTGTTTTGCTAAACATTAGTATTGCTGCTATGCTACATGTTAGCATTGCTCTTTTGCTAAACATTAGCATCGCTGCTATGCTACATGTTAGCTTTGCTGCTAAACATTAGCTTGTCTGTTGGACTAGATGAGTGGTTGGCTGGTTAGATGTATGTGTTTAAGGAAGTAAAAGCAGGTGTTCAAGAAATCTTTGCATCTCAGAGAAACTTTATTTTAGAGCAAAATGAAACCGCAGCTGTGGACATGAAACCATCCCAGTGCTGCCATGTTTGAATAATCTTTATTGATCATTAGTGGATGGTCTGAGCTGCATTAATAAGAAGAGCACAAGCATCTCATGATCTCCATCCACCCAACCTGAGATGAGTCCAGTTTTTCACACGTGTGATGTGGACATGACAGGCTGGAAGTAGCAGCTGGGAGGAGATAAGAGGACATTTTGTAATTTATTTCCCATCCTTATCGAGCTTTGTTTGCTTATTTATTTCTCTCTGTCTTCAATGAGTTAAACAATGCAGGAAGATTACCACTCTATCTGGCATTATTTCCTTTTCAAGCTGCGCACGTTTCATGTAGGTCTGTGCACGTGTGTGTGTGCGTTTTAATTGGTGTGGTCGGGAGGAGAGGATGTGTTCATTATCGTGCTGTCCCAGCCTCGTCCCTTTAACGGTAATTGGAGCGATATTAATTGCTGTGCGGTGGCTGGTTGATGGTAGCACCATGATGCTGCACTGATACGCCTTCTCTTTTTTCTTCTTCCTCCTCTTCTTCCTCTCCTCCTCACAAACTAACTGGCGGGTGAGTGAGGCAAGCGAGGGATGGAGGAGGGAAGGGGGAGAGATAGCCCCTCTATCAGCTCCGGAGCAGGCGCTGTCTTTATCAGGAGCACGATTGGCAAAAAGGAAACTTTGACCGGTCTGAATTTTTCTCTTATCGTCAAGCCCTCCCCTCCTCCTCCCTCCTCCCTCCATCCATCCACCTTCTTCTGGTCTCTCCATCACAACTAACACCCCTCCTCCTCCCTATTGTTTCTGCTCGTGCTCAGCCATGTCGACCGTGTATGTGGCGTGAACGGAACTGGTTGCTATGGAAATAAAAAGCATTTTATCTTCTCCGGGAATGTCAGCATTCCTCTCTCCGTTTTGTTTAGACTCTTTAATCCAGAGGCTTCTTGCTGCAGCTGTTTCCGCCTTTATGACTCATTTATCTGTGCATGCACATGTCTACTCGTGCACTTTGCTTCTGGAAACTTCTTCTCCATGAATCTCAAGTTGCTTAGGGAAGAAGAAGCAAAAACAGCAAACAGGATCATTTTATTCCAGCAGGTTAAAACCCAAAGCAAAGTGAAGCAGACAGTTATTCCTCCATGTTTCCACGTTAAACCCTCCTGCTGGGGTTTCTGTGTTTTCATGGTGGGAGACGTCTCAGCAGCCTGGTGAAAATCTGTCAGCTTAAAGTTGAACTAACTCTCATTCATCAGGATGGACAAACTTCATCTGGACAGAATTCAGCTGTTTTACTGCTCATGTTTTCCTCACCATGTCTCTGATACACGGGAAAACTTTTCTCTAGTAGACAGCTGAAAACAACATCCACTTCTAAAGCTAATGTAAAAATAATTCCTCCATCTTATTATACACACACATTATTATTATTATACCTATTATTATTGTTTTTATTGTTATTATCACTATTATTATTGTTTTTATTGTTATTATCACTATTATTATTGTTTTTATTATTATTATTATTATTATTATTATTACTATTATTATTATTATTATTATTATTATTATTATTATTATTATTATTATTATCTGTCATCAGTAGAAGCAGATGAAGAACCTTACACGCATGCTGCTGTATTCATGTTGGATCCTTGTTATTGGATGGATCCACACTGATCTGTTCCACACTAAGGCAGCACCGTTAGGTTCTGGTACCTGCTGCAGCGGGTCGCGGGTTTGATTCCCGTCCATGATTCCAGTGGTTTAGCCACTGACTGATTCCTGCACAATGCTGGGGTAGAAAATGGTGGCCAGGCTGCGACTGACAAGGGATTACTCTGACACATATTTGCATATCAAGAATTTTAAGCAGCCAGGGAGAAAATGTGGAAGCCTGCAAGGTCATCCAGAAGATAGTTTTCCTCTCCTCATAATTTATTTTGCATATCATGCAGTACGGACACACTGTAGATTAAAAAAGCTGGCTTTAGCATATCATGCCATCCCTGATAGGAAGCAGCTCCAACCTAGACTTCTCAGTGCCACCACCCTCATCAACCCCCCCACACCACACACACATCCTCTCAGCTGTTTGGGAACGACTGAAGCCTCTAATCCTTCCATTTCTCATCCTTTCATTTTCACGTGAAACCGCAGCAGCAGCAGTTCGACGGTCACTGAAAGAAAAACGGGATGAAAGAAGAATTTATTCACACAGAAACACGTCATTACACAGAAAAGCAACAAGCTCCAGTCCAGTAATGAATCACATTATCTCCAAAAGCCGGAATGTTGTTGTTTTCCCTCTTTCATGTGAATATCAGCCTGCTGAATAATAGTAATGAAGGCAACAAAGAGCCATTTGAATAAAATATCTGAATAAATTAAGAGATCATTATCAGAAGGTTAGAACACAAACTGTGCACAGAAAGGGAAATTAAAATTTCATATCTAGGAATTACTGGTTTTCACACGAGAAATAATTCATATTTTTATCCACTGAAATATAATTAACAGATTAATATTCAATGAATATAGACAAAGCCTGAAGCATGATGTTTATAAGTACACCTTCACAACGGTAGACCAATTTCCACTCGCTGAGGGACGTATAGAGTCCACCATGGAGACAATATGTCCAGCTGCAGTAACCAAGATGTACATTTTCATTCCACATGGACAATATGTAGTTCCAGTAGAGACGTGTTTACATGTCTGTAGTTCCAGTAAAGACGTGTTTACGTGTCTGTAGTTCCAGTAAAGACGTGTTTACGTGTCTGTAGTTCCAGTAAAGACGTGTTTACGTGTCTGTAGTTCCAGTAAAGACGTGTTTACGTGTCTGTAGTTCCAGTAAAGACGTGTTTACGTGTCTGTAGTTCCAGTAAAGACGTGTTCACGTGTCTGTAGTTCCAGTAAAGACGTGTTTACGTGTCTGTAGTTCCAGTAAAGACGTGTTCACGTGTCTGTAGTTCCAGTAAAGACGTGTTTACGTGTCTGTAGTTCCAGTAAAGACGTGTTCACGTGTCTGTAGTTCCAGTAAAGACGTGTTTACGTGTCTGTAGTTCCAGTAAAGACGTGTTCACGTGTCTGTAGTTCCAGTAAAGACGTGTTTACGTGTCTGTAGTTCCAGTAGAGACGTGTTTACATGTCTGTAGTTCCAGTAAAGACGTGTTTACGTGTCTGTAGTTCCAGTAGAGACGTGTTTACATGTCTGTAGTTCCAGTAAAGACGTGTTTCCGTGTCTGTAGTTCCAGTAAAGACGTGTTTCCGTGTCTGTAGTTCCAGTAGAGACGTGTTTACATGTCTGTAGTTCCAGTAAAGACGTGTTTACGTGTCTGTAGTTCCAGTAAAGACGTGTTTCCGTGTCTGTAGTTCCAGTAAAGACGTGTTTACGTGTCTGTAGTTCCAGTAAAGACGTGTTTACGTGTCTGTAGTTCCAGTAAAGACGTGTTTCCGTGTCTGTAGTTCCAGTAAAGACGTGTTTACGTGTCTGTAGTTCCAGTAGAGACGTGTTTACGTGTCTGTAGTTCCAGTAAAGACGTGTTTACATGTCTGTAGTTCCAGTAGAGACGTGTTTACGTGTCTGTAGTTCCAGTAAAGACGTGTTTACGTGTCTGTAGTTCCAGTAGAGACGTGTTTACATGTCTGTAGTTCCAGTAAAGACGTGTTTACGTGTCTGTAGTTCCAGTAGAGACGTGTTTACGTGTCTGTAGTTCCAGTAAAGACGTGTTTACATGTCTGTAGTTCCAGTAAAGACGTGTTTACATGTCTGTAGTTCCAGTAAAGACGTGTTTACGTGTCTGTAGTTCCAGTAAAGACGTGTTTACGTGTCTGTAGTTCCAGTAAAGACGTGTTTACGTGTCTGTAGTTCCAGTAAAGACGTGTTTACGTGTCTGTAGTTCCAGTAAAGACGTGTTTCCGTGTCTGTAGTTCCAGTAGAGACGTGTTTCCGTGTCTGTAGTTCCAGTAAAGACGTGTTTCCGTGTCTGTAGTTCCAGTAAAGACGTGTTTCCGTGTCTGTAGTTCCAGTAAAGACGTGTTTACGTGTCTGTAGTTCCAGTAGAGACGTGTTTACATGTCTGTAGTTCCAGTAAAGACGTGTTTACGTGTCTGTAGTTCCAGTAAAGACGTGTTTCCGTGTCTGTAGTTCCAGTAAAGACGTGTTTCCGTGTCTGTAGTTCCAGTAAAGACGTGTTTCCGTGTCTGTAGTTCCAGTAAAGACGTGTTTCCGTGTCTGTAGTTCCAGTAGAGACGTGTTTCCGTGTCTGTAGTTCCAGTAAAGACGTGTTTCCGTGTCTGTAGTTCCAGTAAAGACGTGTTTCCGTGTCTGTAGTTCCAGTAAAGACGTGTTTCCGTGTCTGTAGTTCCAGTAGAGACGTGTTTACGTGTCTGTAGTTCCAGTAAAGACGTGTTTACGTGTCTGTAGTTCCAGTAAAGACGTGTTTACGTGTCTGTAGTTCCAGTAAAGACGTGTTTACGTGTCTGTAGTTCCAGTAAAGACGTGTTTACGTGTCTGTAGTTCCAGTAAAGACGTGTTTCCGTGTCTGTAGTTCCAGTAAAGACGTGTTTCCGTGTCTGTAGTTCCAGTAAAGACGTGTTTCCGTGTCTGTAGTTCCAGTAGAGACGTGTTTACGTGTCTGTAGTTCCAGTAGAGACGTGTTTACGTGTCTGTAGTTCCAGTAGAGACGTGTTTACGTGTCTGTAGTTCCAGTAGAGACGTGTTTACGTGTCTGTAGTTCCAGTAGAGACGTGTTTACGTGTCTGTAGTTCCAGTAGAGACGTGTTTACGTGTCTGTAGTTCCAGTAGAGACGTGTTTACGTGTCTGTAGTTCCAGTAGAGACGTGTTTACGTGTCTGTAGTTCCAGTAAAGACGTGTTTACGTGTCTGTAGTTCCAGTAAAGACGTGTTTACGTGTCTGTAGTTCCAGTAGAGACGTGTTTACGTGTCTGTAGTTCCAGTAGAGACGTGTTTACGTGTCTGTAGTTCCAGTAAAGACGTGTTTACATGTCTGTAGTTCCAGTAAAGACGTGTTTACGTGTCTGTAGTTCCAGTAAAGACGTGTTTCCGTGTCTGTAGTTCCAGTAAAGACGTGTTTACGTGTCTGTAGTTCCAGTAAAGACGTGTTTACGTGTCTGTAGTTCCAGTAGAGACGTGTTTACGTGTCTGTAGTTCCAGTAAAGACGTGTTTACGTGTCTGTAGTTCCAGTAGAGACGTGTTTACGTGTCTGTAGTTCCAGTAGAGACGTGTTTACGTGTCTGTAGTTCCAGTAAAGACGTGTTTACATGTCTGTAGTTCCAGTAAAGACGTGTTTACATGTCTGTAGTTCCCATAAACATGTCTCAACTGAAGCTACAGATTGTCCATGTGAGATGTAACTTGACCTTTAAGGTTTTAGTTGCCTCGGGTGACCGTACTTTCCAAATTGTTCTACATCATGAAGAGAATCAGACTTTACCTGACAGAACACACAATGCAGTCATCATGCTTGACAAATACATTTCATGCATTGACTACTGCAATTATTTACTGACAGGCATTCAGAATTCAGTAGCATGTCTGGTAGCTCATACTACTCGGCTGCTAAATGCACTTCACAGGCTTCCAGTTGCAATGCGCGTCAAATTCAGAGCTCTGCTTCTGGTTTACAAAAGAATAGGTCCAACAGGTCCTGTCTACCTTCCCTCCTTCATCTTGTGAAGTGAAGACAGTGAAGACTTCTTGCGTCACCCCCAATATGCGGGACTAGATCACCAGCCAGACTCTTTGCCTCTGTTGTTCCACGATGGTGGACCAACCTGCCAAACTGTCCGCTCTGCAGAGTCCTGATCTACTTTTCAGAGCAAGCTGAAGACTCAGCTCTTCAAGGAGCACTTCGTTCAACTCTGCTACTCACCAGAATCCGTTGACAAACTTTTGTCATTCATTTCATCAACATTTCAGCTCTAAATAAGCTGCGTCTAACTGGACTAACTGCACCAGTCTGACCAGCACTTACCAGTAATGTCCTCTATCGTTTGATTTCTTGCTTGTGTTGTTCTCACTCTCAAATGTAAGCTGCTTAGGAGAAAAGTATCTGCTATGTTACTATAGGAAGGAATAGTAGACTTCCTAAGTTTGCAATGTTCCTGTGTAAAAAAATACACAATCCAACAACTGCTGGCACGCTTTGGAGCATTCCCGGGAATCCAGCCAGCATTCCCACTCTCTACCTGCTTGCTCAGCGCTCCTATCCCTCCCAACAGAGTTATTTAAAGGAGCTCTAATAAATAATCACAATGGCAAGCGTAGTGACGGTTATTATTGTTTAGCAGGCTGTGTGTGGGGTTATCATGCAGTAGTTAATTATAATGCAGCGTGAAGGCGGGCTGGATGCCTATTATCACCACCCTGAGTTGGAGCTTGATGGCTGCTGTGTTTCCATACGGAGCGTGGCAACAAGGTGATCACTTCCTTCTTCACATCCATCCATCTGTCGTGGATGCTCAAAGAAAAACTTGAGGCTTATTTTTCCTGCTGATTGTTATTTCTGGACTAAAATAATCAGCTTGAACACATGCAGGGAGGAGGATGATGTGCATCTACTTACAGTTACATAAAATCCTGTTATCTGGTCAGCCAGGACCGGAGACGGTTAACTCCCAGCGTGGAGGTGAGATGTCATCTCCAGTCGGGTGGAGGTTAAAGGAGGTGAAGCTGTGATGGAGGGATGAAGGCTTAAAGAGGAAGACTGGGATGCGGGAGAACATATCGAGTTCTTAGAGAGCAGGAATGACTAATGAGGGGTGAACGAGGGGTTAAGGTTTCGGATCAATGAGAGCGGGAGATGACAGGTGAGAGATTTGAAGAGGTGCGATCCAGATAGGGAAATTAGAGCCGGGAGGGTGGAAGGTAGCAGACGGAATATCCTGAAGGTTCTGTGGGATGAAACTTTCTAGGTGAGCTGCTGTCCAAAGGAAACATCTGGAGATGTTTCCAACTTTTCCATCCCGATTGCTGGGCTTTAGGAAAGCCGAGTAATGATCCAGGACTTGTCCTATTCTATGAAGACGTCAATCAAATTTATAATTTAACTACATTTATCACAGGCTTTGAGGATATTTTTATTGCTAACATAGATTGAACTATAAAGCATAAAACACACACACACGTGTGGCAGCAAACTCCTCGCAGAGCAATCCCAATGCAAGGCAGCGTTCCCTTTGGAAACTTCAGCGCTACATATGAGGCGTGTTACTGTTGACTGGCGGGGTTTATTTCTTCGCCGACCAACTCAACAGTTTGCCTGCAAGACTGTAAGTTGATGTGTCTGTGTGTGGCGTGCTAGGGCAGGAAAAATGATATGATGCGCTTTCATTGTTATCGGATGCTTTTTAGACTAGAGTTGCATGGTAAACCAGTGTGTGTGTATACCAGTATATACCAGTATTGTACTGGTATATATAGAGCTGTGCTGTAGTGGTGAAAGGAACGGCTCATGTTCACATGTCCAGGAGGTTCAAATGGGAACAAGTTGGATAGTTGTGTTGCTCTCTAAATGATAATGCTTATGTAGCTCAGAAGGAACTGTAACTTGTAGCTGGAAAGTTGGGAGTTGGATTCCAGGCTTCCCCTGACTATGCGTTCCCCCCCGATGTGCCTATCATGGTATGAGTGTGTATGTAAGTCGCTTTGGATAAAAGCTAAATGACTGTAGAATAGAATATATACTAGAGCTTTGAAAACGGTGCTATACCACCATTTAACAACCAGTAAATTGGATCCTGTGTCTTTCAGTGCGAGTGTGACGTAGTTGCCGAGGCGGAGGTGTAATGACTCGCAATGGAGGAGGAAAAACGGCAAGTCCCGTTGCAGTCAGAGAAAAAAAACCCAATAGCACCATTTCCAGGCTGCAAGTCGCTACTTTCGTCCCATTACAATAAAACAGATTCAGCGAATCCTGAACAGGCCATGGATGTGGGGTGGACTTCCAGGTGAGCTCCTGCAGATATGAATACTTCAGATATGATTCCTCATAGGTGTCCCGGTGATATTTACCCGTTTCATCCATTATTTGGTATCCGGTGCCAGCGTTACGCCGACCATGCAGATAAATAAACAACAAGCCAGGTCACCCACATGACGCCATCAACAGCTGCCTCATCATGTGGAACTCAGCTTGTAAACAGAGGCTCTTCAGGACGTTCAGGTCACTGAATTTAGCTTTTCAGGGTCATCTTTGATGACAAGCCGTCCCTGCTCAGGCAGCATCCGCTTCATCTTGGCTTTTTGTTGCAACTACAAAACACTGAGCACATGGAGACCTGGACCTGCTCAGGTCAGACGACTGTTGTAGAAATGAGGATGGACCAGGTGGTTCTGATGTTTCCAGACTGGTAGACGGACTTCTGGTGAGGCTCCAGTCAGCTTCATTTTATGGACCTGAATACAGAGGAGGCTTGGTGTGGCAGTCTGGAGGTTTGAGCTGCTGTGTTTGAACAAGCTTCATCTTCATCTGGTTGGACTTATATTAATGAGATGATTAATGCCGCAGAGTTCCAGTCCAACATGGAAAGTGTTGTTCAAGACTCCGCTGTGAACGGATCTGAGCTCGGCCTATCATCCATCACACTCCTCAGACTCGGTAAGCTTCCTGCGTATCTGCAGCCGGCAAGGGGAAGTCGCTGCCAGCTGTCACTTCCAGCTGTCTGTCAAAAAGCTCTGATGATGATTGGTTGTCCTGCCGGCTCTTGCCTGATCAACGTTTTACGTTTTCTCTTTTTTTTTTTTGGTAATATTGAGGATGTTGGACTTGTGTTTCCATCTGACATGAGAAATGACTCCATTTGTTTTTCATTAAACCCACGTTTTATTTTATTAGATCATAAGTTTATTATTAGTTGAGATTATCAGGGTCAGGATGAGCTGCTGAAGTTCAAACAGCATCAGGTCGTTGTGAAACAAACGTGGACATTAAACGGTTCCCGTCTGGACACTGTTGGGGGGGGGGGACTGGGGAAAAGAGGGAGCTGTTGGTCCAGGAGGAACTGCAACAGTTCTGGAACTATTCGGAATGAGATAAAATGTATTTTTAACGAGGTGGTTTGCTCCTCTCCTCTCTGACCCGGAGTCCGGCTCTGACTGGTTCTGGATGAGCCGTCTTCATGGTGCTGTGTACTGCCTGTGTACTGAATCTCTTACTGGTTCCCACTACTGGACGGGACCGTCTTACTTCCTACACACAAAGTACACAGCCGACCTCCCGGCTTCTGTTTTCACATGAAGTCAGAGCTGCTACGGCAGGGCGGGAGGGTCAAACTCATCACTCTGAGAGTGCGCGGCACCTCTGAAACTTTTTTATTTTGAGCAACTTTTGGATTTTATTTTGTCATTTTTTTAATTCCGTGTTTTACTCCTAATAGAGGATATATCTCTGTATGTATGTTTAGTTTTAATGCTTCTACCACAGTCACTGAAAAGACAACTTACAGCGTTGTTTTTATATACTATGTACTGTCATCGCAGTACATTAACATTGTGAACTGCTTCTTACTAATAAGACTCATGTCTTTGTAGTAAAATTTATAATGGATTGTTTTTATTCATTTGAAAAGAATTTTTTTTTTTTTTTTTTTTAAATTCATTTGGGGGGGGGGGAAAAAAAGAGTTTTTTTTACAAAAAAATCCATTTTAAAATTGTGAAGCAAAAAATCCCAATATCCTATTTTTCGATTTGATTTTCCCAGCGCTGGTGCAAAGCCTGAGACTTTATAGGATAAAAGCAGTTTGAAGGCAAATGGAGCTTTTATCCTCCTGGAATGATCTTATTTTATTTTGCACATTAGTAAAATCAGGAACATTTTCAGTGCAGTACAAACTAAAATTTCCAAAAACACAAAATTCAAAAACAAAATTACATTTTGAAAACCAATTCATGATCTAAAAAACAAATTTTAATTTCTAAAACCAAGTTTGAATTTAAATAAAAAAAACAGATTTAAGTAATAAAAAAACAAATGTACATTTTTAGGAAACAAATATACATTTTAGAAAAAATAAAATAAAATTAAGGAAACAAAATCCTGTTATATTTCAGGGAACGTTTATAAAAGAGCCGAGACAATCTGGTCTCACTCCTTCAGAAAAACTTGGAATTCATCGTTGACTATTTTTATTGTTGTTTATATCGATGACTTGTTGCAGCCCTGTTGATGAGGTGTCTTAACGCCTTGGAC